>NC_041221.1:46620816-46641067 GCF_002837175.3 Physeter macrocephalus | reverse complement strand
ATGGCTCACGGGCCCAGCCGCTCCGCGGCATGTGGGATCTTCCCGGACCGGGGCACAAACCCGTGTCCCCTGCATGGGCAGGCGGACTCTCAACCACGGCGCCACCAGGGAAGCGCAAGAGTATTGTTTTGAGAACAAAACTCCCATCAAGAATTACTGGGTCAAGGCTTCCGTGGTGGCACCGTGGTTAAGAATCTGCCTGCCGATGCAGGGGACATGGGTTCGAGCCCCGGTCCGGGAAGATCCCACATGCCGCGGAGCAACTAAGTCCGTGCACCACAACTACTGAGCCTGCGCCCTAGAGCCCACAAGCCACAACTACTGAGCCCGTGTGCCACAACTACTGAAGCCCATGCGCCTAGAGCCTGTGCTCCGCAACGAGAAACCCGCGCACCGCAACGAAGAGTAGCCCCCGCTCGCCGCAACTAGAGAAAGCCCGCGCACAGCAACGAAGACCCAACACAGCCAAAAATAAATAAATAAAATAAATTTTTTAAGAAAAAGAATTATTGAGGCAAAAAGACTGTACTGAACCCATACTGACCTCAGAACTTCACCTAACAAGAGCTTTGGCCTATAATTTACCTAATTTGATAAAAAGATGTATGTATAGAGATCAAGTCAACCAAGGAGTCTGGTTAACTGATTTTGTTTGTAATAGATTTAGAACAAACATCCTAAGGTTAGATATTCAAAATGAAGTTTTCTATTATTTGCAGTTCTACCCAAAATTTTAATATTAGAAATTAATTTTGAACCATACCTTGGAAATATGTTACTAAAGTTTATACAGGTTTAATTAATCTATGTAGCCTTTTCAAATGCATTTAAGATAAACATTTTGGATATTTGTTCAGAAATACATTAGAATGTTTACCTCTGAGAAATGTCAAGTTAAATGCCTAAGAATAAAGGAATGATTATATACAGGGTTATATACAAGTGGTTGATAGACCACACTGAAAAAACACTACCTAATGCTAGTTTAAATGTAAATAATGCAAATTTTTAAATAAAAAATAAAACCTGAGGAAACCCCCTTTTTGAAAATCTCAAAAAAGTCTGAGGTTAAAGTAGTACTTAAAAGTAGCTATCATTAAAATTAAAATGGCAGGGACTTCCCTGGTGGCGCAGTGGTTAAGAATCTGCCTGCCAACACAGGGGACGTGGGTTCAAGCCCTGGTCCGGGAAGATCCCACATGCCGAGGAGCAACTAGGCCGTGCACCACAACTACTGAGCCTGCGCTCTAGAGCCCGCGAGCCACAACTACTGAGCCGCCTGCCACACTACTGAAGCCCACACGCCTAGAGCCTGTGCTCTGCAACAAGAGAAGCCACCGCAATGAGAAGCCCACGCACCACAGCTAAGAGTAGTCCCCGCTCTCCGCAACTAGAGAAAGCCCGCGCGCAGCAACGAAGACCCTATGCAGCCATAAATAAATTAATTAATTAATTAATTAAAAAATAAATAAAATGGCAAAGCAAAATCTCAAAACACAAGTTCTCCAAATGATATACTCTGTAACTGGGCAAATTACTAAACTTCCCTCAAATTCAGTTTACATTTACTATACAGTTTTGAAGGTAATCAATAAAAATGGGTTATGTGAGAAATAGTTAATATAAAAGTAATAAGCTACTTCCTGACACTAAAAGTAATAAAAACTTTTCCTACAGTTTAATAAGCAGAGTTATGGCAACAATGGCCATTATCCATAGGTTTAAAGACTATCGACGCTCACTACTTCTTGAGGTGAACTACAAAATTTGAGACATTTATTGCTCACCAAGTATCCATGTGCTGTCCACATGTCCCAGACCCTTACCAATAGGGTAGGGCCATACAACTGGTTCTGGTTAATGGGCTACAAGTAGAAACGACCTGCTTATCATTTCATGGCTGAAATATTTAAGAGCCAATGGAAGATTGGAAAACTAGACAATTTTATGAAAATACACTTTCACATAAGTAAAAAAAACTCTTACAATACAAACCCAATTTGTTTTACACCTTTCTTTTTACCTATACACTCTCTTTTTTTGGATGCTGAACCACGTGATTTATCAGTTTCACTATGACACTTCACCCTAAGAAAAAGGACATTCCCCTACACAATAATAAATTATCACACTTAAATTTGATGTTGATAAAATTATCTGCTATATAGTCCGTATTCAAATTTCCCCAATTACCTCAATAATGTCCCCTAAAGGGGCAATCCAGGATCATTCAATCAATTAACCAAGGATGACATTATATTTGGTCATTGTCTCTTTTAGTCTTCTTTAACCCAGAACCGTTTCCCGACCTATGTTTTTAATCTTTCTTTCTTTCTTTTTTTTTTTGGAGGGGGGGCCGTGCCACGTGGCTTGCAGGATCTTAGCTCCCCGAGCAGGGATCAAGGATCAAACCCGGGGCCCTGGCAGTGAGAGCACCTAGTCCTAACCACCGGACTGCCAGGGAATTCCGGTTTTTTTTTTTTTTTCGGTAGGCGGGCCTCTCACTGTTGTGGCCTCTCCCGTTGCGGAGCACAGGATCCAGACGCGCAGGCTCAGCAGCCATGGCTCACGGGCCCAGCCGCTCCATGGCATGTGGGATCTTCCCGGACCGGGGCACAAACCCGTGTCCCCTGCATCGGCAGGCGGATTCTCAACCACTGCGCCACCAGGGAAGCCCTAAATTCCCGTTTTTAAACTTCCAAGACACTGATATTTTGAAGAGTTAATGTCAATTGTTTCGTAGAGTTTTCCTTAATTTTAATTGCTTTGCTTTTTTTCCTCATGATTAGAGTCAAGTTAATAGAGATTGTGTTTTTATAATAAAAAAAATATAGAAAGTAAACCATAACAAATCTTGGCTAGTGGGGTCATCACAGAAAGCACTGAAGAAGAAATGGGTTTTTAAAATCTAGAATACATACTCTCCAGGCAAACATTAACCACTCTTACTTTGAAACTGCATGCTGATGACTCTCCCTAGGCCTGAGGCTTATATAACCAACTGACTGTTGGGTATCTTCAACTGGCTGTCCTACAGACAATTCAAATTTACAGTAGCATGTTCAAAACTCAACTCAGCCACAAAACTTAATGCTACTCTCTCCTTCCTCCTATATTCCTTCTCTAACTCAAATATCAGCACTTCATCTAACCTCTAAAGCCCAGTCAAGACACTTCTCTCTGCCTTAACCCACATCAACTAAGACACCAAGATGACCTATCAATTTAATCTATATTTCTTAAATCCATTCTCTTCTATCGAACTATACTGCCTTTGTTCTAGAATTTTAGGATTTTTTTCTTTCCTAGACCTCTTACAATAGCCTAACTGGGTCCCAGCTACCATCTTAAGATATACCTTCCTCACTGTAACAGTTTAATGTATTCAAAACACAAATTTGATCAAATGACTCACCTCTTAAAACCTTTTGATGGTTCCTCTTTAAGGAACATAACAGAGTTCAAACTCAACATCACCTACACAGATTTACAAAGTTGATTGCCTATCTACATTTCTAGACACTTCTTGACTTGCACTGGTACTTTTTTCAGTTACATCGCTCTCTTCACTTTAGTCACCGGATATCAGCTTTATAATTTTTGCCATAATTTTCCTCTGGGGCAAAAGACATTTCATGGAGATAGAAGAACAATGACATTTGAAGTTCATGAACTTTATTCTATGTAAATTTCACAACAAATACTTTGATCACAAAATATTTGCTTAGCCTCTACAGTATGTGCAAGGTATTGTATTAAGTACTGTGAGAAATACAAAAGTTAGACATATACCCTGCTCTAGCAAGAGTTTCCAGTACAGAATATAGATTTTTTTAAAAGGTACACATACAATTACAGGTAGGCAGAAAATTACCAGGGTCATAAATAAGATCCAAGTAAGTTCAGAGGAGGGAGAAATTATTTCTGAGTGGGAAAGGCTGGAAGGAAGTCAGGGAAGATTTCCTAGAAGAGGTGGCAGTTGGCAGCCTTGAAGAATATGAAAGACTTGGGCACGAGGGTGAAGAAAATAATCATAATTATTGCCAACTCACTTTCTCTAAGTCAACTATTCTAAATCAGTTTTCTGCCCCTACATGCATGAGGAATATGACATATTATTTTAGTAATAATGGCTCATTAAAACCGATTCTCAAGGGAGAATGGTAATAAATGGGATGCCATCTCAGAATCTGCTAAGTGTCATTTGGGGAAAAGCTCTTGAGGTTCTTTTGCCCTCTAAATGAGAATCTGCTCTCAAAGGGACACCTGACCATTTCTAAGCAAGTTTCTCCAGATTTCTAGTCTTCATACAATATTAGTCAAGACACAGATCACAATAACAAAATCCTTTTTTCCTCTTAGTTTAGCTAAGAATTTCTCAAAGGGAAGATGAATGACATCAAAAGAATAAAGCAAACCAAGACTTTAAAAGATATTAAAAGAGCAGACATACTTATTCACTATAGCATTTCTATCCTAAAACACAATTCACCATGCCAGCTCTTCCCATAAAAAAAACTACTTTAAATCTTGGTTATAATAACATCCTTTCCTCCTGGAAGAGCGGAGTTAGTGTATAAGCTTATATAATAATTTATTAGGGATAGAACACTGGTACTGAAACACAGTAGTAACAGCTTCTATATCTCCCTTTTCTTTTACCTTTTCTCCCCACTACTAAAAAAGGTGAGATAAAAGTTTATTTCTTTACAGAGCAAAGAGGTACAAATTGCAAAAGCAACATTTTTTATTGGGGTATCCTGTGCACAGCTGAAAATACACAACACAAGACTGCTTCTGCAAGCACATTTAAGATAACAGTACTAATCCTGACTATCATATGCTCAGAAGTCACTGCTTAGCAGGGAAATGGAATGGGCTGAAGCTGAAAGGAAACCAATTTCATAGGCTACTATAAGAGTCCAAACATAAAGTAATGAGAATATGAACTAGGGTAAAAGCAATAAGAACAAAGGTACATATGAGAACAATGTTTTGCAGGTTGGACCCAAAACTGAAGTGAAGTAGAGGTACAAGGAAAGATAGAAATAGTCAAAAACTAATTTTGATCCTAGGGGGCCCATGAAGAAAGTGCTGACCCATTAGGTACTAGATCTTTTTCAAGCCTTCTGATGTAGAGATTCAAGAAGCAAGCTTTTCTACTGAATGTAATTGGGTTCTCTAAAGGAGGAAAAGGATGAAATGAAGGTTAAATGATAGGGGAACTAACTGTATGCTAGAACAAAGAAAGTATTACACTGTCTCTTTCTCAACCTTTGAAAGTCTTGGTTCTACTTTTTTTTTAAAAAAATACCTTTATTGGAGTATAACTGTTTTACAATGTTGTGTTAGATTCTGCTGTATAACAAAGTGAATCAGCTCTACGTATACTTATATCCACATAACCCCTCCCTCTTGCATCTCCCTCCCATCCTCCCTATCCCACCCCTCTAGGTGGTCACAAAGCACCGAGTTGATCTCCCTGTGCTATGCAGCTGCTTCCCACTAGCTATCTATTTTACAATTGGTTGGTTCTACTTTTTAATTTATTCATTTAAACAGTATCAAAAATCACCTTCCAGGCCTCACATATACTTGAATGCACACACAATTTTATTGCAAAACTGGGACTGCAATAATCATACTGTTCGAACTTGTTTTTTTCCTTTAATGGTATATTATTTGCTAACAATTTATCCAGTATATAGAGTCCTACTTCCTTAAAAAAAAAAAAAAAAAGTAGATGTACACTATATACTATGAACTATTTAACTGCTATTTATATCCACTTAGTTGGGTGGGGTTTTTTGTTGTTGGTTGTTTTTTTCAACTTCTGTGTATTTGTATGCGCTATAACCAATACTGCAAATGCACATCCTAAAACATGCATTTTTATGCCCTCCAAGATTTCTATTGGCCAGATTCCTTGAAGTGGTGTTAGTGAGTAATGGACATTTAAAATTTAGACTGACACAGTAGTGCAAAATCACCCTCCAAAAAGATTGTAACAAGTCCTCTCCTGCATTTCTAAACCATCAATTGTTGGAATGAAAAAAGAAGACCCAAATCCCTCCCAATACACTGAACTCTAATCCTTTTCACTCATGTCCAATGTGAAGTTTCAATCTAAGCTCTACAACATTAAGTTAATCTATTTTTAAAAGAGCTAACTGGCATTCTTCTAGAGACTAGACTGATAAGTTCTCAACGGAAGGTGGTACTCACTCATCAACCGACAGAAAACTGTGAGAGCATTTTTGGTATTCATAATACCTGAGGGATGCATCTGGCAATAGTGAGTGAGACACTGAAACACAGAGCAGTCCAGCACAATGAATGTCTTGCCCAAAATGCCAACAGAACTCACCCAACCTGTGGTTGAGAAATATACAGTTGGGGTACACTGCTCAATTTCAGGTTTAAGAAGCTTAAGAAGCCTGGAAAGACAGTCAAAGAGGTTCAAGTGGGGACACAGTAACAATTTGAGCTTTGTGAACTATCTGCAATATTATAAGTTTCTTTTCCTTTACCTAGTTCCTTAGGTAAGGCTTCAAGTTTCTAAAGAAACTGCATCTGACTTATTACTTCTGAAATTCCCTGCTTCAACTTTTGACTGTTGTGGCTTACTAGAACAGATTATTTCTGTTTTTGCTTTCCAAGATTTAAGGTATATGTTTGTCAGTGGCTGCACTATTTTGGATGCAACCTTGGATACTGGAAAGAAGAAACTGAAACCAGAACCTAGAGATTATTTTTTTAAAGATGCCCAAAGTTCTTCAGTCATTTCTGAAGCAATATCTTTAATACCTATTTATTTCTTAAAATCTTAATTTCTTTGTGGTCCTAATTCCGTGTTCCCTACACAGTACCTGGACAGTAACTATACCACATACAAAGTCAGCTCAAAAAACTTTCACTAGGGGATTCCCTGGAGATGCAGTGGTTGGGAGTCCACCTGCCAATGCAGGGGACAGGGGTTCAAGCCCTGGTCCGGGAAGATCCCACATGCCACAGAGCGGCTGGGCCCATGCGCCACAACTACTAGAGCCTGCAAGACACAACTGCTGAAGCCTGCGCGCCTAGAGCCTGTGCTCCACAACAAGAGAAGCCACTGCAATGATAAGCCCGCGCACCACAACCAGGAGTAAACCCCTGCTCGCCGCAACTAGAGAGCCCTCACGCAGCGAAGACCCAATGCAGCCATAAATACATACATACATACATACATACATACAAACAACAAAACCTTCGATAAAAGGTTGGCTCTTTAATATTAGGAAATTTACAAACAAATCTCGATGAAAATTGGTTTATTATTTAGGAAACTTCTATAGGACATAGACTGAAGAGGGTCAAAAACATAAAAACAAATAAAACCTAAGCATCCATAATATATAAAATGTGGTTTGTTCACCCTCTAGTCAGAAGGCTATCATATGTAAAATTAACTTAGACATACTTGATTTTTTTAAGTTGAAGAGACAATTTGCAAGATTAAATAATTTTTTTGGTAAATATTAAAGCATTTTGCAGTCTCATCTCTTTACACTCAAATCAGGGCTTTTACTTCAAAAAATTGTCTTTCAGCGTGTAAACATTCTGCATAGTGGCAGCTGGAGTGTGTACAGTACTTTTGTATTTTATTGCCATTATATTAAATATAATCTTTCTTTGCATTAACCATATTGCCTTTCAAAAGGCTGCAAAGTGCCACCAGAAATTAATGAATACATTAGTTTTGCTGTACCTTGTCAGCACTGGAAATCAGCTCTAAAGCACTTCTTTTAGGAGAAAGTAGGTACCTATTCTTTGCTCATCTATTGAAATCTTGGTGATTTTCATATGAATTGTCAATTATTTAGTCAGGCCTGTTCTTCAGAGGCATTTTTGAGAAGTCTAAGGTTTTTTTCTTTTTATTGTGAAGGTAATATATGCATGTTATAAATATTTTAGACTGAAGATAAAAGGAGAAAGTACCTATAATTCTGTCACCCTAATGTATTGTAACTGCATTATATTTTGGCATATTTTTTTCTGGTCTTTTATGAGCAAATGCATTTCAGTTTTAGCCATATTGCTCCCACAGTATTTTGTTTTCTTTACCTAAGGGGTACAACATAATGAAACGCTTCTTAAAGTTCTAACTTTTACCTGGAGTCTTAGACAAAGCTATAAAAAAGTATGATTTTAATTTCTGGTAGCTACCTAATTTTACTTTTCTTCTCATCACTTATCTGAATTTTTCATAACGAACATGTACTACACTCTTGCAGGTGTGCTGTGAAGTTTAAAAGAGAAAAAGCATATGGGACTCACTTAACAAAATATCTTGCAATTTGAGACCAAGAACAGAATAAAGTACTTTTTGAATAAAGACATCAAAACAACTAAAGTCTATCTAGGCAATTTAGTACTCTGGAACCTTGCTACTCTACGTGTGGAATACAGACCAGGAGTATCATACCAGTTGGTAGTTTGTTAGAAACGCAGACTCTCGGACCCTACTCCAGATTTACTTAATCATAATCTGCATTTTACAAGATGCTCAGTGAGCATCTCTCAAGAGTGTTTCTTAAACTTGGCTACATACTTGAGTCACTTGGAAAACTCTAAACAGTACTTATGCCTTGGCTACCACCCCTGTACATACTGATTTCACTGTTAGGAGTATGGGCTGGGAACCAGGATTTTAAGTCACCCTCCTGGTGACTGTAATATGTAGCAAAGTTTGAAAACCACTGCTTCAGAATGCAGACACCTGAAATGGCTCACCAAGACAAGTGGAATCCATAGTTTACCACAATCATTACCTGTGCAAAGAAACACACCACAGCGTTTTAGCACTACTCTGAAACTCATCTGTATTTCTTGTGGATCAGTTTTCCCATAGCAATACAGTGCTTAATAAGCTATCATTCCCTCAAAGAACATAAAGGTTAAAGTTCTAGAAAATATTCAAAATCTAGCACTCTTCAAGTTTGTGCCCTTTTCTCCAATACTCAGACTTAGAACTCACTAAGTATTAACTATACTTTCTATTTAAGACTTACTGAGAAAGATAACTACATACTGACAAAATAAAAAATCAGGTTGCAACAAAGTCAATTAATTGGGTTTTTTTTTTATCAATGTAGGTAGCTAATTTAAGGAAAATTATTAGGGAAAGAGGAAAAGTCCATATATTGTAATCAAATTTTCACCTCACTTCCTTCTGCAAAGAACAAATTTAAGCTAACAATAAATAAAACAAAATCTGTTCAGGTTACAGTGGTACGTTTCATATAAACAAACAAATAAATAAATAAAGGAAAGGAGAAAAGCTTGGGTCTGAGGCTATAGTAAAAGAAAGATTACCTAAGAGGACTACTGGCTTCCGCTTCTAAGATCATTTTAAGACCACTGATGAAACTATATAGCCTTATAATGTATACTGGGCATCTTTCTGTGCTGTAAGTTGCGGGCTGGGACTTCGAGAACCTGAATCCTTTTAACATTATAAATCTATTTCCCACTGGAGCAAGACCCGGAGCTGAATGGTAGAATGAATGGTACCCGAAGCATCAGGTAGATCCTTGGTTCCTGGACATCTCACTTTGCCAAAGAAGTTATTTACTGAATAACTTTTAAAGTGGTTAGTGGAAATGGAATCAGAGTAGACAGCACTGAAGACTCGGAGCCAAGAATGTTATTTTCATTGATACATTCAATGAACACAGGCAGAATAAATTTTAAAAAGCCACTGCATTAGTAGTTTGATAGGAAAAAAGAAAGTCATTCTTAATAGAAAGACTAATAAAGACAACACAATGATTCTAACAGAGGAAAAATTACGTAAACAGCTCCCAAGATTATGCTTAACATAAATTATTCTTTTTAAAACTAGTCTTAAAACAGAGTCCCAAGATATCATAATATTATTAGTATCACTATCATTATTTAAAATTGTTCTGGGAGACCTAAAAATACACAATTCCTTTACATATTTTATGTATATTTATTATATATTATATACTATATATTACATATTATACTGATTATATATTTAATTTGCAGAGATAAGTTGATAGTAGGATTTATTTTAGGGTTGCTCTGTTTCACTGACCTACCTATCATGATTTATTGTATAGTGATGTTTTAGCTATTGTCACTTGATAATATGCTTTAACATATGGTAAAGCATGTCTGTTTTCCCTTCCCTATTAACCCATAGTTTTCAATTTTTTCTTATTTTTAGATAAATTACATAAATGTTATTTCAAGTTTCCCCAACACCTCACTGAATTTTGATTGAAAATATATTAAACCAAAAAATAATTCAGAAATAGGTATCTTCAAAATATTTTCTCTATTTGCCTTTCTCAGTTTTCTTCATATGTCACATATATTCCTCATTAAGACTAATTCAGGAAAGGGAAAAAAAGCACAAGGGAAACTGCCCTTTTCGTACATGAAAAACTAAATTTAAGAAGGTATTCCAAAGTCAAGTCTAACCCTGATCTTATAAGCAAACTGTAGGCTTTTCTGCTCAATCACCCACTATTAAGTCTCATATCTTCAAATAAGAATCCTCCATTAGTGGATCGCCTTCAACCAGGAAAATACTTCTATATCAGAACCAACACAGAGGGGCTTCCCTGGTAGCAGTGGTTGGGAGTCCGCCTGCCGATGCAGGGGACGCGGGTTTGTGCCCCGGTCCGGGAGGATCCCACAAGCCGCGGAGCGGCTAGGCCCGTAAGCCATGGCCGCTGAGCCTGCGCGTCCGGAGCCTGTGCTCCGCAGCGGGAAAGGCCACAGCGGTGAGGGGCCCGCATACCACAAAAAAAAAAAAAAAAAAAAAAAAAAGACCCTATTCCACAAAGGCACACTTTGTAGTAATACTGTCTTTAAAGTTAGATTACTCAAATTCACTCCTTATTACCTTTCCAACTGATTCCTGACAAACTACATATTTATCTTGACTAATAATTTTAAGCAATTTATCCTTTATGCATTAAAAGTATGTTTAAAAAACTCAACTTGTTCTTTTTTTTTTTTTTTTTTTTTCTTTTTCTTGGCCACACCATGTGTCTTGCAGGATCTTAGTTCCCCAACCAGGGACTGAACCCAGGCCCCAGCAGTGAAAGCCCCAAGTCCTAACCAGTTGGACCACCAGGGAATTCCCGACCTGTTCTTATTTTTGTTGCATTTTTTAACTTTTGCAATACTCAAATCCTTATACTAATCCCATAGGGCATTGTGGTAGGAAGTCTCCAAGATGGCCCCCAATGATGCCATCGTCCCAATACTTACGCCCTTGTGTAACCCCCTCATCTTGAGTGTGGGCTAAACCTAGTGATTTGCTTCTAACAAATCAATAACAGAAAAAGTGACAACATGTCCTTCTGAGGTTACATTATAAAGAGACTATTGCTTCTGTTAGGAGAACCCTCTCTTACTATAAGAGAAGTCAGCTGCTGTATTGTGAGCTGCTCTACAGAGAGGTCCATATGACAAGGAACAGAAGTCTCCAGCCCATAACCAGTGAGGAACTTGAGTCCACCAAGAGCCAAGTGAGTAAGCTTGGAAGCAGATCCTCTGCTAGTCGAGCCTTGTGATGATGGCAGCCCCCAATGATGCCTTGACTGTAGGAGGAGTGTAGCTTTGGGAGATACCCAGAGTTTACATGGCACCCAGCTAAACCAGGAATTGGGAGATAATAAGTGTTTACTGTTTTAAGTTGTGAAATTTTGGAGTGACTTGTTATACAGCAATAGGTAACTAACATGGTTTTTGACAAAATTCCTAAGAATCATTTAATTTACAGCATCCTAATAGTTTAATAAAATTCCTTTTGCAGAAACTAACATATAGCACTATCCTATTTATAAGCACTTCTATTCTTATTATCTCTACTGAACCTCATAAACAATTCCATGTGCAATGTGTAAGAACAAATGTAACTCTGACTTATGCCCTGTATTTAAGGATCCTAAAATTTAAAATAATATACTCCTTTCTGTACTCAAATTCTTAAATAACTTGTTCATTCCTAGATATTTGGCTTATCTATGAGCACATCTTTTATTAAATTTTTTCCTCCTTTCTTAAAGCTTTTTCCCCAAAGGGTAAGGACGTCAGAGAACTTCTTAGAAAGCCCTAGTAACAATCCTGAGATACTACAGTATCTCCTCAATTATTATTTCTGAAAGAAAGCAGTTTAGAGGAATGATTTTTCATAATCTAAAGTCACAAAGCAAATGACAGTAATTCAGAGAGCACAGCACTGAAATAAAGTCCCTCAACATTCACCTACAAGTCTACTTTTAGCTTGTTTGTATGAAATCATTCAGCCCCAAACATTTAGTGAGCACCTAAAGTGCCCGAAACTATACTCATTGTTGAATTTAATTGTGATGAATAAAACACAGTCTACCACCACACTTCTCCTGACCTATACGGATTCCCAGGATAGGGGAAGAAGATAATTACAATATGATATAATAGGTATTATAATAAAGGCTAAAGGGAAAAAAATGGGCAGATAAAGAATGGAACAACAAATCTTGCCTAAAAGAGACAAGAAGGAGTAACAGAAAAGATGGAATTACTTGGAACTTGAAAAATGAACAGAAACGTGCCAGGTACACTGCCAGATACAGGGAAAATGGTAGTCTAAAGAAAAAGAACAAGTATGCAATGCAAATGAAATTCGTATGGATTCCGTCCAGAAGACTCATGGCTAAGGCTAATGAACCAGCCTCTCACAACCTCATTTATTCATTTTAAAAAACTTAAGTATATACCATACACCTGGCACTTGTGCAAAACTCAAATCCCGTGTTAGGTAATACAAACAAAGCAATAAACATGATATTAAGTTCTCGACCTCAGGGAGCTTAGAGTCTAATTCAACTTAGGAGAGCACATTTTCATTTTAATTATGCCAACTCTGAATTGCTCATGAGATTTCCTTCCCTCTCTTATCCTTTGGGCAAGTCACATTCTTTGTAAGCATCAGTTTCCTAATTTGTAAAGTGGGGATAATATTATATGTATACTTCAAAGGATTGTAGTGAGAATTAAATAATGCAAGTAAAATATTCAAAACAGCGAGCTCAATAAATATTAGCCATTATTGCTTTTACTGTTAATTATCCTCATTGCTAAGAATAAGGCAATTAAAGGTTTTAGTAAAGAATTCTTCTGTTTTCTAAATCATTAAGGAACTGAAAAGAACTCTTCTGTTTCGCTCCTTCTAGGTTCTACAAAGTATAGGAAGCCATAATGTCATCAACCAAGGCACTAAGTACCCCTAGTCTGTCACAATGTCCCCCCAAAAGAGTACTAAAAATAACACCTAATCTATCAGCAGTCAGAGTCTGATGATACAATCTGGGATTGATTTTATTAGTAGCAGGACTTAAAACTCTGTGTATAAGTGTACTTAAGAAGTAATACTGGACTTCCCTGGTGGTGCAGTGGTTAAGAATCTGCCTGCTAATGCAGGGGACACGGGTTTGAGCTCTGGTCCGGGAAGATCCCACATGCCGCGGAGCAACTAAGCCCATGCACCACAACTACTGAAGCCCGCATGCCTAGAGCCCGTGCTGCGCAACAAGAGAAGCCACTGCCATGAGAAGCCCACGCACCACAACCAAGAGTAGCCCCTGCTCACCGCAACCAAGAGTAGCCCCTGCTCGCCGCAACTAGAGAAAGCCCGTGCGCAGCAACGAAGACCCAACACAGCCAAAATAAATAAATTTATTTAAAAAAAAAAGATCTCCTTAAAAAAAAATATTGAAACACTGTAAAGCAACTATACTCCAATAAAAAAAATTTTTAAAAAAAGAAGTAATATTGAATAACAGACAGAAAACCTTAATTAATTCACTATGGGCCTAAAAACTAAAAAGCTAAGAATTAAAAATAAGAAGCTGATATACATTGGAAGGGATGTTCTCAACAGCATGAAATAAGAGACTTACAGTAATTGATGAAAAAAGAGGAAAGGAAAAAAATAAACAAATAATCATAGAAAGGGTGACCGAAGCTTAAAATTGAAAAAGTTCACAAAATCAGGAGCCAAACATGTCTCTGACCCAAGATTTAGAAAGCAATCCTTTGGAAGGATTATCAGTTATTTTAAACCTATTTAAAAATTCATTTTTAGAAGGGCACAACACCATCCAAAGTTTTGGATGATTTCTTTAAGCTAAATTTCATTCTACAAAATCCTATTGTTCAAAGCTCAACAAAACCAAACTCAAAACAAAGATGTGCACTGAATGTGGAATTCCTCAAGAAAGGTGTAACAAAAAAGCAAATGATATAAAACTTCCAGAGAGGCTCAATCAAAAAGAAATATAATACATATTAATTTTTAAGTACTTATTAGGTAACCACATTACACTTATTTTTTTTACTCTGGTTAAGATCTAAGGTAAAACAGAAGTTTTCAAAACAGAGAAAACTCAGAATTCTTTTACTCTTAACTTTTACCCATCATCTCTTTAAGCTAAAGTTCTCATCCTAAAATTATTCAAGGAACTCTCCCAGGACTTCCTCTTTTACTGAGTCTATTAGCTTCTGGACTCAAAGCCTGACTCCATGAGTTTTAAAAGCCAACTTTCCAAAGTGAGGACACTAAAGAAATTTTTGAAACCACAAAAACTGAGTGATACAGCAACATTAAAAGCATGGGCAAACACTATATTTGATTTCCAAAGCAAAGACTTGAGATTTTTCTGAAGTAAAATTAAAATTCAACTTTAAAATTCTGCTTTAAAACTTATTTAATAGTTATTTATAATTTAAGGATCCAAGGAGTATTATGTATAACATTATCAACCTCAGTGTAGGCTCCTCAAAGGAACTGGAGAAGCAGTATTTGTATAGTAGTTAAGATTTCAAAACTAGGCTTTAGAATCAGAAAAACTTGGGTTCAAATTCTCCTTCCTCCTGTGTAAGCTGTATAACCTTGACTTCCTAGGCTTCAATTTCCTTACCTGGAAATGCAAATAATATCTACTCCAGGAGGTTTTTTCTAAGAGTGTTAAATATGACAACGAATAATATATAGAAATTTTTTGATAAATGTTTGTTTAAAGAGGGGGAGGGAGAGCAGGAAGAACTACCCTACCCATTTTTATATGTATTACAACACCTAAAGGTTAGTGATAAGAACAGTATTAATGTTAATGGAAGCTAAAACTTATAAGAACAATTTTAAGGTACTTTTGCATTTGATTAATCCTTGTTGATCAACAGAACACATCATAAGCTAACTAGAGTATACCTCTTCATTTCTTTAATTGCCACTAATGATGAACATCTTTTTATATATGTACTTGCCATTTTAGGTTCAATTCTGACTCAGGTTAAAAAAACAGAAGTTTGAATTTGAGGAATAATAATGCACTATCACTGTTTCTCTTTTTTTGTTTCTAATCAGCAGATATATTTTTTATATCATTATATTGCTTGTATTAACAAAAGTCAACTTATTAATCTTGCCTCCTTGCCTCTCTTCTCTCTTACCTTCTTTTCCTCTTCCCTAATACTCTTACCCTCTTTGCCTAGTCATTCTTTTTATCTCCCCACCCCACACCCCGTATGGTTCAAGCTTTCCAGATGCACTAATGAAAATCACTTATTGACCAGTGGAAGACAAAGACTTTAGAAATTACTAACCAACAGAATTTATTTTGCATCCATATATACACATCATTATCATAAGCATTTATTTATTCCCGCAACAAACATTTGAGATGGCCCTTACTACAGGTAAAGCACACTGCTTTAAGTTCTAGACCACAATTCCTCAATTTTAAATCCTATGCTATAGCCAGATAGCACTAAATGAAAACTTTGACATAATGTGACCATAATTTTTCTTCTGAGCTATCTAATCTTACTTTCCATATATGTACAAGTTTGTGTGGTTTTTTTCCAGCCCACAAAGCAGCAGAATTGGACAACAGGAAAAATTCTGTCTTGTAACTACTATTGGCATGTAGTGTCTGGAAGAATGGAGAACAGAATGAACCATATTGAACAAACGTAAATTGTCCCTAGAGAAAGAAGTATAAGTTAGAGCTAATAATAAAGGAGTTCAGCAAGGTTGCAAGATACAAGATCAATATATAAAAATCAATTGTACACTAGCAATGAACAATCTGAAAAATGAAGTTAAGAAAATAATCCCATTTGCAATATCATCAAAAAGAATAAAATGCTTAGGAACACATTTAACAAAAGAAGTGCAACACCTGTACACTGTCCACAATACTAAAACAATCTGGAAGAAGAAAAAAGTTGGAGGACTCATATTTCTCATTTTCAAACCTTACTACAAAGCTACAGTAATCAAAATAGTGTGATATTGGCAAAAGGCGAGACACAGATTGATGGAATAAAATTGAGAGTCCAAAAATAAACTCTTATATTTACATTAAATTAATTTTTGGCAAGGGTGCCAAGACCATTCAATGGGAAAAGAACAGTCTTTTCAACATATTGTAACGGCACCACTGGATAGTCACATGTAGAAGAATGAAGTTGGATCCCTA
Source organism: Physeter macrocephalus (assembly GCF_002837175.3). Classification (NCBI taxonomy): domain Eukaryota; kingdom Metazoa; phylum Chordata; class Mammalia; order Artiodactyla; family Physeteridae; genus Physeter; species Physeter macrocephalus. Next base: position 46,624,520 of record NC_041221.1, on the reverse strand, counting down.
CCTCATACCATATGCAAAAAATTAACTCAAAATGGATCAGACTTAAAGAGCTCAAACTAAAAATAGGTGTAAATCTTCATGATCTTGGATTAGGCAATGGTTTCTTAAACATGGTATCAAAAGCACAAGCAACCAAAGGAATAAAACAGATAAATCAGACATCAAAAAAATGAAAAGCTTTTGCACTTCAAAGGATACTACCAAGAAAGTGAAAAGATAATCCCCAGAATGGGAGAAAATATTTGCAAATCATACATCTGATAAGGGACACATATCCGGAATATATTAAAATTTTAATAATTTAAGAATAAAAAGATAGGTAATCCAACTTAAAAATGGGCAAACGATTAGAATAAATATTTCTCCAGAGATATATAAATGACCAATAAGCACATGAAAAGATGCCCAAAATAAAATCATAGCCACAATGAGATACCACTGCACACCCACTAGGATGGCTATACTCAAACAGACAATAGCAAGTATTAGAGAGGATGCCGAGAAAGTGTAAACCTCAGTGTTAATGGAAATGTAAAAACCGTGTAGCCTCTTTGGAAAACAGTCTAGCAGTTCCTCAAAGAGTTAAACATACAGTTATAGCATATGACCTAGAAATTCCATTCCTATGTATCTGCTCAGGGGAACTGAAAACACAGAAGCTTTATTCATAACAGCCAAAAGGTGAAAACAACCCAAATGTCCATCAACTGACAAAAGGTTAAGTAAAATGTGGTATACCCACACAATGGAATATTATTTGGCCATAAAAAGCTGTTAACTACTCATGCATGCTACAACATGGATGACCAAGTGAAAGCAGCCAGGTACAAAAAGCCACACTGTATGATTTCACTTACATGAATAAGGAAATCCATTGCAACAGAAAGTAGATAGTGGTTGCCGCGGGCTGTGGGAAGAATGGAGTGTGACTGCTAATGGGTATGGGGTTTCTTTTCGGGGGGATGAAAATGTTCTGGAACTAGATAGTGATGATGGTTGTACAACTTTGTGAATATACTAAAAACCAATGAATTTTTACCGCTGTACACTTTAAAAGAGTGAATTTTATGGTTTTTAAGAATGTGAAACAGTTTCCAAACCTTTTCAAACTAGTTCAGATGAGCCACTTAATCAGCAAGCACTTGCTAAAAGCCTGCTCCAGGCAAAACACTTTATAAGGTACCACAGGCAGATCCTGCCCTCGAAGAGTTTATAATCTGATTGATAATATAAATAATGTGAAAATGAAACAAAATAAGCTGTAGCTTGATATACAATATGAAAATGTGATGAGTCACCATATAACTTTCATTACTAACTCCTACACACAGGTATATATTAGAAAAGGAAGAGATCACATGAATAGGGGCAAGAGCAAAGAGAGAAAATGTAAGCTTGGGAAAAAAAAAAAAAACAACCCACAAAAACCCCAGGTGACTCTAATATGCTACCTCCCTCCATTACTAACCAAAACCCCTAAGATCTTGATAGAAAGAAGGTAGGATTTGGATAGATGGAGAGAAAAGGAGATAAATGTTTTGACTAAAAGGTGTGAAGCTGGAAAATACAAAATGAGCTATCAAAATATAATGGATATATTTGTATATATTGTATAAATACTGCCATACACAGCAGTATAGTACAATACCTTTAGAGGCATAATTAACTTTAGATAACAGAATGAGTTAAATCAAGTTCCTTGTATAAGTAGAGTTATTATTTGGGATACTTCACTTGATTTGGGGTATATAGCCAAGTTGTGTTGTGAAGGAGTACCTATCACATTTCAATACCAGATGAACTTGAGTTGATTTGATAACTTTTTGTTTCTTATCCAATACCTTCCTAATAATTTATTATGTCACAAACCATCAGACTTTTATTTAGAAATATACTTGACAAGTATGTTTTTCATCAAATCACCAATTAGAAAGGTAGCTATCAACAAATAAAAAGAATAACTATTTGCTGAGGACTTACTGTAAGTGCACAGCACAGTTCCAAGCATTTTACACATCACTTTGTAAGAGTGTATATCCAACATATACAAAATAAGGCACTTTGACCTTTGAGTAAACTTTTTAAACATAAGCCACCGTTACGAACAGATCCGTCAGTTAATCATTTTTTATTTTATTCTAAGTACTGTTGCTAACTTGTATTTGAGGTTTTAACTTCAATTTTTCTCACTAATTCTTTTGCCAAATTCATTTGTAGTATCTGCTACTCTTCTTTCCTCGATTCTACTACATTCTCTCTCGTATCCAGAAACTCCACTCCATTCTTCAGAATTCAACACACCTCTCCATTCTACCTCTATTTTTAATTTTAAGTCATTAATAACTCTGTTCACCACGGTTCTTTGCTCTTTTATGCCTCGCAGATGATATTTTTATAGACTAGAAAAAAATAAAATAGAAATAGAAAAAAATAAATAAATAAAAGAGGCATCTCTTAGGCAGCCATGTAAACTTTGAGAGGGAGGCTGAAAAAAATTCCTAGCATCAAATGCCTAGAATTCATTGCTGAGAGCACAACAGTTATTCAATCAATTCTTGTGGAATGATTACTAAGGAACTAGCTAATAGAGAAACTTATAAAACTTACCTTACATCTCCATAAAAGGGTTATAGTTTGAAAAAGTTCCCTAGGTGATTCTGACACGCCACCTCTCTAATCAAAAAAAAAAAAAAAAACCAAAAAGTACATTTACTTAAATGTACTTAGATCCTAGGAAAGCACTCATTTTCATTTTGATATCGACCTGGTAAGTTATTTTTGATAAATCAGTTTGATTCCTTCATAATTATTCCTGCATATAATACTTTTGAAAAGCTACTGCTTTTTATTTTTTATTTAATTATTCTAAAAGCAGGCCTTAAATTATATCTGTAAAGACAATCCCCTCATGAGCAAAGCAACATAGTTCTCACTAAAGATCTCATAATATGTATGCATTTAGTATAAAACCAACTAAAGAAGCAGTCTTCAGATTAAGTTGGATAGATAAACACACCAGGAAGGCCCTAGGAACAGCATTATACAATAGAAAATAGTCATACAAGAACATTCATTTTGTTATCCTAAGTTCATAGTAATAGTCAGTACACTGGAAAACAAAGCCTTAAGAAGAAACGGTATTATTATCTTCTGGTAATTTAAACCAAGTAAGATTTTTTTTAAAATACTACTTTTAACCCTGATTTAAGACTGTTTGGAGAGATCTTCTAGGTCAGCCTTGAAAGAAATTTTCAAATAACTATTAGTATCTACAACAATTTGACCAAGTCACTAAATTTTTTAATATCCATTCCATCCAAAATGTGAAAAGTGATACAGTGTTTGGTAGACTGTATTCTTATTAAGCAGCCAAAAGTTATTCAACTTATGTTGGCTTTAAAAGCTATATACTAGTAAGTCAGAAAGAGAAAAACAAATACCGTATGCTAACACACATATATGGAATCTAAAAAAAAAAAAAAGGTCATGAAGAGCCTTGGGGCAGGATGGGAATCAAGATGCAGACCTACTAGACAATGGACTTGACGACACGGGGAGGGGGGAGGGTAAGCTGGGATGAAGTGAGAGAGTGGCATGGACATATATTCACTACCAAATGTAAAACCGATAGCTAGTGGGACGCAGGCGCATAGCACAGGGAGGTCAGCTCGGTGCTTTGTGACCACCTAGAGGGGTGGGATAGG
>NC_041221.1:46584962-46620733 GCF_002837175.3 Physeter macrocephalus | reverse complement strand
ATATGTATATGTATAGCTGATTCACTTTGTTATAAAGCACAAACTAACATATCATTGTAAAGCAATTATACTCCAATAAAGATGTTAAAAAAATAAATAAAATAAATAAAGAAAAGCTATATGCTAATTCTATTTTGTATATCTATACGAGAACTATAATAATAAATTGAATATTGCCTTGGATATTCTCAGTTAAGGTAATAAAAGAAATTCTAGGATTTCAACATGGTTTTAAACTTAAATTTTACATATCATTTTTAAAAGTCTACATAGATTTAGAAATGTCCTCATAAAAATAATTCTCTAATAGACCAATTCATAATTATGACTTTGCCAAAGAAAAGCCTAATGTCTTCTCAGCTCTCATATCTACCACAAACCCGAATGTCCCACTGACATGCCTAAAACTGTAATATCATCTCCTTCCCTTCCTCTACAACCCCATCTTCCAATTCTTATAACCTTCTCTTATATTCCTGATCTTTAGTGAATGGAACTTTCATACTTCAAGGCCCAGAAATATGAGACTTGAGAATCAATCCTCAACTCAGAAGCCAATGCAGAATTCTTTTTTTTTTTTTTTTTTTTTTGCCCGCGGGCGGCCCACTCACTGTTCCTCTCCCCTTGCGGGGCACAGGCTCCCGGCCTCCCCTTGCGGAGCACAGGCTCCCGACGCGCAGGCTCAGCGGCCATGGCTCACCAGCCCAGCCGCTCCGCGGCACGTGGGATCTTCCCGGACCAGGGCACGAACCCGTGTGCCCTGCATTGGCAGGCGGACTCTCAACCATTGCGCCACCAGGGAAGCCCCAGAATTCTTAAAGGCATATACATTCCTCATAATGTGGACCCTGCCCCTCTCTGTAGCTTCGAATCTTTTTGGCACGCTCCTTTTCCAGCCCTATGCTCCAATAATCAAAGCATCTGCAGTTTCCAAAATCAAACTGTTGCCCCAGACTCCCAAGTCTAATTAATGGCCTTCTAAACTTACTTTATACACCATCTCTAGCCTAAATTAGGTGATCCCCCTCAGTGCTCCTACTGTATCCTCTTTGTTAATCTTGATATTGTAACAAATTCTTTGTTTATCTGTCTATTATTAGACCGTAAGATCCTTGAAGGCAAGAGTGAAATATTTTATTTCACCACTTGTAATGCCTTATAGTTCCTGAGATAGAGGAAACACTTGATGTTTGATGAACAAGATAATGAATGTGAGATCACAGCCAAGTCCACATCACACTAGATGTTTCATATCTCAAATATTAAGTCTAAGTAATAGGACCTACCAAAAAACTGATTTTTCTTTTTCATACGTTCCAATCTAAAATCTACCTACTACTTTTCTGCAGATAAAAAGACTGATGATCCCTTAACTATAACTGTATCTCTAGGACCTACCTACTCTCTTCTTTCATTTATCTAAATTCCTTTTTTTCCCCTTTGCTTTGTTTTTATTAGTCCACAAAAATCCTAAAACCTGAGAACTCCTTCAGTTTACAGCTGAAGAAATGGGCTTAATGACTGGTCTAAATGTCACTTGGCTAGTAGCTAGTTCAGACTAGATTCTATGCTAATTTCACTATAGAATACCTCCAAATGATATACCCAGTTTGAAAAACCCATTATTTTTATTATGAAGAAGTTCAAAAATATATTGAAAAGAGACCACAGCCACAACAGTGGAGAAGATGAGCACTTAAATGACCTAAGAATAATCTTAATAGGAAAGGTGCATCATATGAAAGAAATGAATTCACTGAATGAATTAAGACGTGAATGAAAATAAAGATTATGGAAGGGTAAAACTATTTTTGGAAATACATATTAGGCGCCACAGAAAGATTCAAACCTTTTGGCCTAACTACCACTAACGGAATTCTACTCGAAATGAATAAAGTCCCCAAAGGGGGAAAAAAACTGTACATATAAAGATGTTTCACTGCCTCATTTTCGTACAGAAAGAAGTGACAGCAAGTAAAATGTCCAAAGTAAAATAATAAGAAAATTACAGTTCATCCATTGACAAAATGTTGGGTAACATTTTAAATATTTATGAACACTATATAAAAAATTAGGAATATCTTTATGATAAAACCTGAAGAGAAAACAGGACTAGGTACATATATTTATACCATAAATACATATTTAACCATAATTACATTCATATAAATATTTTTATTATAAACCTAGTAGGGAAAAACATAAAATATGAGATTATATTTTTGTTTCTATTTTCCAAATAGCATGTAGTTTTTTTCCATACTGCTTCTATAATTAAAGGAAAAAAGAGAGGGAAAAGCTTTAGCTTTGAGATTCTTAAAATTTTTTAAGCTCTAAATCCCACAATTTAGCCTTACCTAACATACCAGCAAACTATAAGTAGTTCTAGTTCCCAAGAAAACTAAGGGAATGGAGAGTTGCTGAAGTATGAAATTTTTATAAAGAACATTAAAATTTTGGTGGCTATCGTCTAGTTGAAAACAGAATCACTAAAACCATATGATAATTAGCATAGGTGGCAACATGGCTCAACATTGAGGTAGCATAGTAACAAGCATGTTGTAATCTCTAAGTCGTTTTAAATTCTAGTGTTTAGGCCCCCTCATCTCAATACTGAGGACAATGGCACTTTGACATAAGCTAAAAACCATGAATAATTGGAAACGATTGAAGAACTATAATATCTCTCTCCCTTTCCCACCAACACCTCCCATGTCCTAATATGCATATCTGGATTATGCAGGTCATTTTATCCCTGAGCCTATTACATTGTCCCTTACCACTGAAGATGGAAGTCCAGAGCTAATACTTGAAATCAGAAGCAAAACTGGAGTGGGAATAAAAGAATAGAAAGAATTCAAAAACACTTCTGTACATAGATCTTCCTCTTATCCAGCTAAACAAACCTAATTATCCCAATACAAGTAGTTAAATTACACAATTCTTTGCTTTAAAGGCTGTCCTACCTTTTACGGGCTCAGCGTTCTCTTTCTTCTATCAAATTTGCTTAATATTTAGCAAGCCCCACGTATCTTCTGTCACTCCAATCAGTCCTATATCTCAAAACTAAAATATAATTCAAATTCATGTATTCAGCAATTATTCGTTGAATGCTTACTATGTGCAAGCCACCACAACTCAATAACTAGGCAAGGTTCTTGGTCAGTCTTTGTAAACAGCCTTTGGATTGATCCCATTTTCTCAAAAACATGGCAATTAGCACTAGAACAAAATACAGCACTATTATTTCTTTAGTTATAAATTCTAGATACAGTGAAGAAAATGTTTACTTCATTTTTCAAGGTAGCATCACATTTTAAGATGCCCTTCACAAGAGATACTTAGGGTTATTTAAATCAGTAACTCTAAGCATACCCTTCTGTTCAGGAGATAACTTCTTATTCTAAGGAAGAAACATTGCAAGTTATACAAAACCATGAGCAACAACTTCCAAACTCACAAACAAGTAACAGAGCTACAGTATATGTGACTCTTGCCATTAAAAATGTTTGCATGGGGGCTTCCCTGGTGGTGCAGTGGTTGAGAGTCCGCCTGCCAATGCAGGGGACACAGGTTTGTGCCCCAGTTCGGGAAGATCCCACATGCTGCAGAGCGGCTGGGCCCGTGAGCCATGGCCGCTCAGCCTGCGCGTCCGGAGCCTGTGCTCTGCAACGGGAGAGGCCACAACAGTGAGAGGCCCGCGTACCACCAAAAAAAAAAAAAAAAAGAAGTTTGCATGCCTAGCAACTGAACAGTATCATATCCCCACTGCATTTGCTTCTTTAGTTTTGTTATCTGCTATAAAAATGAAAATGTTATTCAAGTAAAGTTGCTTCCACAGTACAGGAAAGTCAATTTAAAAGCCTTCCTTTGCTCCTACATTCTCATTTTCTTCTCAATTCAGACTCTGCCCCTGAAAACATAAACATGCAGTATTTAAATGAATGTACACACCCATGAAATGTAGTGCTCTAAAAGTAAGGTATGGAAAGAAGACTGAGTTCAAACTGTTCTACTTGATACACTGGGCTCTAAAGTAGGAAGTTCTGGATTTTAGATAGGAAATGGGTACAGAAGACATTGACATTTAAGCTATAAAACATGAAAGGTACTGAAAGTTACACCTTAATTTTAAATATCAGATCCCAAGCATATGAACAAAAAGTATCCTAACACTAAATACATCTTGCACAATTACCTCTAAATCTTTCTTAAAATGCTATAAGTTATTCCATCCAACAAGCTGTACATACACACCCACTCTCAGAATCAAACTGTAAAGGAGGGATGGATTCAAGTGATATTCAGGGAGGTGCTATGAATGGGTAAACAACTCGTTTGGAGATACACTAAAGAAGGGTCAAGCATTATCACCAAGATTCTAGTTTAGGCAACTTGAGTTAATAATGGGAACATTAACCTACTTCACATAGTTCTAAGAATAGTTTTTCTTTTTGAGTGGGAGGGGATAAGGTTAGGGAAGAACTGACAGATGAGTTCAGATTTCTACACTACTTTTGAATTTATAGTATTTATGGGACATCAGGAGGTGCCTGGTAAGACAGCTGGATCTGTCTCAGAAGAAAATTATATTCTGGAGATAGATATGTGAGTCATCAGCATGTAAAAAAAGTCAAATGAATAGATTAAATCAATAGGAAGAGAACCACCTTGGGAATACCAATATTTAAGGAGTGTGCAGAGATGGAAGAGCTAGCAAAAAGAGTTACAAATGAGACTGATATCCTTGAACCCAAGAGAGAAAGCGGTTTCAAAAAGGGAGGAGGGAGGGGGAACAAAATAGGTGGTCAAATAAAATAACTCTTTTTCATCATTATCTGCCCCAAGTTTCAGGAAATAACACTACTTCTCTAACTTTAAGCATTAGAGGAGAAGCAATGACTGTTCTTCACTCTAACCTATGCTCTATTTTTAGTATAAACAGCAATTTTATACTAAAGTGTAAACTCAATTTCTGGATAAGTTATCACTGCACCATTGTTCCAGTTTGTATGTGCTGTATGTTCAAAATACATGATGCTACCTATTTTAATTATGATGAAAAAGAGGGCAATGTCTATTTCACCTACTTGGTAGAGCATCTAACCTAACAGAATTAACTAGTATAAATGCATGCCACTCAACAGTAATGTAAATTACAAGACTTTTGGAGTTGAGGGGTAAACATGGGCAAGTAAAATTATGTCCAATAATAAAGCAGCTGCAAAATCTGAGACAAATATCTAAAACCATTCAAAGTATTTTTGACAGGGTAGTATCAAAGTTAAAGAGTATATCAAATTCAATTTCAAAATTCAGATACCAACAAACTACTAATACAGGCAACCACATGGATGGATCTCAAAAGCTTTATGCTAAGTGAAAGAAACCAGACCCAGAAGGCTATATAAGTATGATTCCATTTACGTGACATTCTAGAAAATACACAACTATAGGGACAGAAATTAGATCTGGCTGACGGGCTAGACTAGGGGTTGGAAACTGATTACAAAAGGATATAAGGGAACTTTTGGGGGTGATGGAAATATTATATGTCTTCTTCTTTTTTTTTTTGCGGTACGCAGGCCTCTCACTGTTGTGGCCTCTCCCGTTGCGGAGCACAGGCTCCAGACGCGCAGGCTCAGCGGCCACGGCTCACGGGCCCAGCCGCTCCGCAGCATGTGGGATTTTCCCGTACCGGGGCACGAAACCGTGTCTCCCGCATCGGCAGGCGGACTCTCAACCACTGTGCCACCAGGGAAGCCCTATATGTCTTGATTAAGGTAGCAGTTGCAAGATAATGTTTACCAAAACTCATCAAACTGTACACCCGCAATAGTGAATTTTATAGTGTAAATTATACCTCAATAAGCCTTACTTAAAAAAAATTCAGTCACCATATCACTATTATATTTAAACAGCATTTTTAATGTGCTGTAATGTATTTCTAATTATCTAAATTGTTATTATATATAATACTTAAATTAGCAAAGAAAACAAAAACTACAATAAATCAATCTTAAGGTTAAAACAAAGTATTTAGATACTTTTTTACCTCTTAAATAAATCCCAGTATCTTACTCTCAATTCTACTGCCCAAGGGAGCAAAACAAAAGCTCCTTCTATGCTTTACAATCTTAACAGCTAAAAAAACAGTTTTAAGTTTTTCTTTGATTCTTTTAATACATAAGTTATGTGATGTATGTATTGATTGGGATATATGTAAATACTATCATATAGTTTAATTAATCAGTTTAACAAAAATGTAATGAATACCTATAGCACAAGACAAGCGCTGCGATGGTGTTAGAGACATAAAGATGGAAATGTCTCCTTGCTCTCATAGAGCTGGTGGTTTAGTATGTCTGAAAGACATAGGAACAAATTATTTTATCAAGAGGTATAAGCAATAAGCTGACAAATGCTATGAAATTAAACGGCCAGGGAAACTTAAACAAAAAAGGCCATGCTTTCTCTTTCTCCTTAAAAAAAAAATTTCTGGGGCTTCCCTGGTAGTGCAGTGGTTGAGAGTCCGCCTGCCGATGCAAGGGACACGGGTTCGTGCCCCGGTCCGGGAAGATCCCACATGCCGCGGAGCGGCTGGGCCCGTGAGCCATGGCCGCTGAGCCTGCGCGTCCGGAGCCTGTGCTCCGCAACGGGAGAGGCCACAACAGTGAGAGGCCCGTGTACCGCAAAAAAAAAAAAAAAAAAAAAAATTTCTGATCCTTGAGCTGACGTTTTGAGAAGTAACACACCTCCAGAACAAAGTAAGAATGCTACCCTAATATACAATTTCACAGTTACTGTCAATGCTTTTTCACCAGCAATATTTTGAACTTATGAAGATCTCAGAATCTGAGGCCTTTTAAACTGCTCTAGGTTTCATTAACATTAACAATACCACCTATATTCACCAAGCTGTGTAAAAATTTGCTTAGGGGGTGGAGATAAAGATTGGACACTGACAGAGAAAGAGATACATAAGAAAAGGGAAAGAGAATATTAGTAGAGTTAAATAAAAAGCATATTGCATATATGTCTTTCAGGATAACCTGGAGTAGGTTACAGCATGAATACTGGATTCTTAATTCTTTTCTCAAAGGGAAAAAAATGATAGCAGTAGCTTTTAGGCCATTACATTTCAACTTTCAACCTTAAGAGTTTTCTGAGACATAGGCAGAACCCTGGGAAAAAGATTATGTTATGTGCAACAATTTTTTAAGAATAGTACTTTTTTTAAATGGGAGTTAGGGCCAATATATACCCATGTAAAATTTCAATTTGGTCATTACCAAAGAAAAACTAAATTATGTATAGCCTATACTCAGATCATCAATTTCTTTAGGTAGAAACTGGCAATCCTATCAGACAAAGAAAACTAAAAGTAGATTTTAAAATCCTGAAAGGGTTAAAATAGATAAGCAACAAGGACATACAGGATAGCAAGGGAATTATACCCATTATCTTATAATAACCTATAATGGAATATAATCTGTAAAAATACTGAATCAAAATGCTGTACACCTAAAACTAACATAATATTGTAAATCAACTATACTTCAATTAAAAAAAACCAAATACAATAAAACATAGCAAATACAGGGAAAAACCAAGCAAAACAACAAATAAAATCCTGAAAGGGTTGCCAAGTAGCAGTGTTGAGAAAACTCAGTGTTGAAAAAACTCCTATTTCCTTACTAGGACTATTTTCAAGGACTTGTCTGTTTGTAAATAAAAAAATTAAATATACCATCATAAATATTAATATTTTTACAGTAAACTATAGTTTGAGTTTTAATAATTCATTAGTGTTTCAAGCACTGTTAGTTTTTAAGGTATCTAGAATCAATGACTATTTTTAAAAAACAGTACTTATGAAGTACATATGCATTTTATTGGCACAAGACTAAAGAACTGAGAGTATAAGTGACCCAAATGTGTTCATTCTAACGAAAAGGAATCCAGTATTTCAAAATTATGTCACAGCTTCTGAATTTCTCAGAAGTATACAAAATTATTTTAATAAATAAATTAATCGATGTTGCTAATTCCATGTTTTTCCATCTTGTTAAAAGTTTTTCCTTTCTGCCAAAAGGCAAATACATACAAAAGAAAATTTTTAAGAGTTTGCTATATCATGTTAAATGATGTTACACACATGTAAGATGGCAAAAAAATTTACCTACATTAATTATGTTAAAAATTTAGTGTATTCTTGAGAATATTTTTTAATGCTTAACGTTTTTATAAAAAATAATTCAAGAATCACAATATTATGAAAATAAAGTGGCTTTTCCACACTTTCAAAAAATACAGCATGCATTCTATTTAACATCAATATTCTATTTGAATACACATCTGTACATAGAAACATTTTGTATATTTTATACAGTGTAAAGTTAACAAGGTGTGTTTTAAAAGACTGTAATCAGATAATGAATCAGCTATAAATGGCCAAAAAACTTTAGAATTCCTCTTTTTAAGCCATAGGATAGCTTTATAAGCCACACAAGAAAAACAAGTCTCACTACTTTATAATCAAGCCTACTCTTTTTATCAAAAAAACAAACAAAAAAAGTATTATAAATCTTGAAGAGACAAGAGTGGTAGAATGGAAAGAACAGAAGTTTTAGAATTAGACATATTTGAATTGGGATCCTATCTCTAACACTTGCTAGATTTGCCACCTTGGACAGGTTATTAAACATGATGAGCTTCAGCTTCCTTGTCTGTAAAATGAGAACATTATCACTAACCTCATTGGATAGTTGGGAGGTAATCACGATAAACAGTGTAGTGGTTAAGGTTGGTGGGTGAAGCATCAACTCTGGAGTCCTTTCTCCACTTTCTTCCACTTGTTAGCTGTGTGACCTTAGTCACTTAATCATTCTATATCTCAGTTTTCTGAAATATCTTAGAGTAATAAATATAACCAAACTCACACTATACCTTGAAGAATTGAGAAAATCCATATAAAGCTCCTGGCACAGTTTTTGGCACATGGGAATCACTCAATAATATTACATATTACAAATGTAAGGCACTCAACACAATGCCTGACACAAAAAAGATCTTAAATCTTAGCTGTCCTAAACTAAGTTCTAAATTACTTTCTTACTGTCTCTAAAATTCAAATTCACCCCTGAAGATAAACATATGCCATTAAGGATGAGAAAAAAAATACTAGCTCAAGGTCTATAAAGGTATTCACTAAAGGAATCTCCATAAGAGTGTATGTAATGGCAACAGCTCTGGAATAAGTGCACAACTTCCCAAGCTGAGAACTTCAAAACGATCCACATTCTCTGGCTATATAAATACTGGAATTTTTAAAAAGTACTAGTCATACTAATTTATAGATTCATCTACTACAATACAAATTGGTCATATACATTTCTATGAATAAAATCACTCTAAAGCTCAATTTTCCCTTTCTAAAAAGATGCTTTGACAGTTTCAACTCAATATAAAAAACTTAAAAGAAGTAAAAAATTCAGATTCACAAACTCAAAATTAAAATGTAAGACAGTAAAGATGTGCTGACTTCAAAATTATTGAAATTATTGTTAATATATATAGCATATATAGTCTGGATTCTATTTTAGTTCTTTGCCTAAAGTACATAATTTCCTTGACTACATAACTTTTAAGTATTGATTCAACTGAGCAACTAAAGGATAATAATTAAGAATTTACTAAAACTAGAAATGTGGAATCCTAAGTCCTTAAGAACAAAAATAAATCAGACTGATCATACTAATAAGGCAATAGACAATTTTCTGACATTTTCAGCCTCAGTTTCTTCATCTGTAAATTGTGGATGATAATTGTTTCTATTTCATAAGCCTGTTAGAAGAATTAAATGAGATAATATTGGGGGGTCATACACACGTTAACACAATTCCTGGCAAATAATAACCCCTCAAAATCTTACCTAGCTGGCAATGCTGTATCACGAAATGATCTCTCCTAGTAATATCACTTTGGGAATAGAAAGAAACCTGCCTTAAAACATAATGCAATCTGACAAAACTCAATTCATTAAAACCGACTGCAGACTTGGTGCCTAAAATTGCATTTAAATTAATTAGAAACACTAAAATTCCACTCTAGTAGTTAAAAAACAGAACAAGAATAAAACTTTAAGGAGTCATTATTTACTACACATACAGTTAGTTCACTTACACTCCTGAAGAGGGACATATGTAAATAAACTTAACCACCTGAACACCAAATATATACACACAAGGTCAAGATTTCTAATGTAAAGGTACTATTTTCATACCAGGAAAATACAACTAAAACACAAGTATCATATCTCTCTATGGAGATGAGAAAAGCACCTTGGACTCAGATAATTGAAAAAAATCACAAATGGTATCAGTGTCAGCACTGAGCAATACCTAGCTTCATGACCAAAGCTCACAGGTTTCTTAAAGCAACACAATCTAATAAGAAACTATTAAGAGTCAGAGAATACCTAATCTCTCACTGAGTCACTACATGAATCTCTACAAATCATGGGGCCTCTGAGTTTTTCATCAAAAAATGGAAATCACACTGGTCATTTACCTTTCAAAGAAATGAGAATATTTATGAATGAACTCAGGTCACCCTGAAAAAGGACCAATTTAAAAATACAGAGAATAATTATTGACATCTGCTAAAAACAGAAAAAAACTCTGTTCAAAAAGTATATTTTTAAATGATTTTTGAAAGCTACATAAGACCATATATTACCACCAAAGCCAACTTAGTAGGCTCAGGATATTAAAGATGTCAACTAAACACTTAATTACCAGGATTCTATAAAGTTCCTAGTCAGTAATTTCCTATTCGTTTTACGGCAAATAAATGTGATAAACGGAACTGAAGTTACATTTCTATGAAAAGAATTTTTATTTACCTCAGTCTTCCCAGTCACTTTATATAAAAATGAAATCTTACATTATTTTAAAAATTTCAGAATTACTTACAAATTATGCTTCTCCTCCTAATAAGCAACAGAGTGCGGAAAGTTAAATGAAACTCTAAAACGCAAACTCTTTAGTTTTTATTTACTCTTTATTATTAATTTTTACACCTTATTTTGGGAGAGTAAAAATACCACAATAGAGTATGTCAAAATATAACACAGATGGGTTCAAATGTTTCTATAGCAGTTTGATGATGAATTGGTACCAAAAAATTAAATATGAAATTAGTTTAGGAAGCCTTAGAAAATACATGTTTGAGTTGGGTAGCCTGGCTCCAAATAAAGAAAACTTCATGTTTGAATTGGTACAGCTTTGCTCATAATATTTTTGAAATTTAATAATTATCATTATGCAGAAAACCAAAACTAGGCTTACTACCATACTGAAAACTTTCACTTTTCATCCCCAAAGAGAATCTGAAATAGTCTGTCTTCGAAGATAATTCTTTTCTTCTTAAGGTGGACAGTATTATAATGATCCGTAGCACAGGTTCAAAAAGCTTTCGAATAACTTTAGTAAACAAATTTGTTGAATGGCTTTCAAAAGGAAGCATCCAATATACTCATCTCAAAACACTAGAAGTAATTATTTACTATTCAACTTTAATTTGATTTACTAGACTTTCATGATATACTTTAAAACTACTTTCTTTTCAAGTAATTATTATAAGTTACTGGTAACTGCAGACTCAAAAGAAACAATAAACCATACTGTTGAAATTTCCACTAAGTATATTACGAAATATTTATCCTATAATATAACCAGCATTATAAGATTTCTGGAACACTTATAGTTGTTTCGTTTTGCTGAATTAAAAAAAAAAATGGAAATACAAGATTAGCCACTGGTGACTATCCTGACCAATACAGGAGAGGTAGAGCAGACTATTCCTAATCTCTAGGGAAACACAAATTATTCCTTCCAACTAAGTTATCAAAAACGTAAAGTTCAAGTTTAGGTTTTACTCAAGTTTCACAATGTCTCCTTTAAAAATAATCTATTTAATTGGTTTGGACTAAACAAAAAATATTTTCAATGTAATTTAAAGAAATATTTATGGTATCTGAACGAAAGCTACCACACAACCTATATTACTTACAGATTACTAAATATGTAGAATTAGGAAAATAAGGTCTGATAAGAACTAATTCACTTTAATTCCAAAGTCACAATAAAAAATCAGTCACATAAATAGATATCTAATATACTGATTTAAACATCTGTGCAAGAAAGCTCCCTTTAACTATATAAAACGCTAAAGATAAGTTGTTCCTGTTGATGAAAACTAAGCAAGCACCACTCCTCTTTCCATTACCTTTAGTAGAACTATGCTCATCCCTTGACAAACGTCTCAGTATTTTATTTAAATAAAAGTTGTAAAGACAATCGCAGGTTCATATAAGAGCCTTTTAAACATTTACATTGAAGCCCTTACCCCGCCTCCCACCCCCAAATCCTCCGTTTAAGAAGTGAACTGTTCCTGCCTTCTGTATTCTCCGCCCCCCCCGCCCCCCCCCCCGCTTCCCCAGCCCCCATTCGCGTGCCCCCCACCCAGTGTAGGCCTGAGGCCCTGTAGCAAACAGTGTCTAACAGGAGCAGGCAGCACAAAGACAGGAATGGGAGATTAGTGGGAGGGAGGGAGGCCGGGATTGGGGCTCAGCAGGAGCTTCAGGCTTTTTAAAATTCAAACTGCTCCCTGACCAATACAAATCACGGACACGCTACTGACTACTACACGGATTTATAGCATTAAAAACATGCCTCGTACGTGACAGCTATATTAACTTCACTCTTTTTAACATTTATCCATACGTTTGCAGGAAATGTGGAACAATTTATTTTAAGCAGAGGGCCAAACTCAAAAACAACCTTCAGAAAAGTTACTTGTTTTACAATGACAATAATAATTCAATGAGACACAAAAAATTCGAACCAATGTTAACACCCACTAATAAAACAAGGGACTTTTTTGATCAGTGTTGCTTCATTTTAAGCAATGAAAGTTTTCTTTCAGTGACTATGAGACAAAGTATCAAAACAGTCTAACCCAGGTACATTTATTTTTCTGTGCAACTTGTATGGCTGAGGACTTTTAAATTGGTTTTTCCCTTATGCCAACCTACATTACCAACGCCTCCATAAGCAAGACCTAAACACTTAACTTACTTGTAAACTAGAATTTAAGATACAACTGATCTTTTTCTCCAGCATTTACAGATACATTTGACCTATTAAAATGACACCTCTCTCATTACACAGTCAAACATCATGGGCACAAACAGCCAATGACAATCCTGGGACCTCAAGAAGATCTGCCCTGACATGAAAGGATGGCACCTTCTACATTTTTTTTTAACCTCCCAGGGATTTTAAGCATAACTTAATTTCTATCCTTCTAAAGAAAATTGGTTGTACCTGTATCTCAGCATAATTCTCAGAACATTTAAAAAATCTTTTTTAAGCTTCTCCACGTTTAGATCAGGAAGTACCTAAGTGTGTTTTGTATAATCGTTTAAAACTGTCCTTATACAACGCACACAAGTATAAAGTGGCAGGGTAAACCTGTCAAGTACTTTATACTTGTCTTTGAATAAAAAGTCCATGTGCAACACACTGTCAAACAGCAACATAAAAGCTCTTTGCGTGGGTGGGGGTCATATGCAGTGTCTACCACACTATGGGCTCCTATATGAAATATTCATGTGGACGACTTAATTCTTTTTAAAAAGAAAATGAGTCTTTATTAACTTTCCAACGTCCAAATAAGTTTTACACAGGAAAAGAATTACCACTGGATCCGTGTCTGAGTATTTACATTTGCCTCACTAACTGAAACTACTTCCTCCCTTCATGGGGTCACAGGGGGAAGAAGGGGGGTTGTTTGTTTCACTGGGACGTTCCCCACTCTCGGACCAGGAAAGTTGTAAATATGGGGACGGTCAAGGCACATTTGCTGTTAGTTGTATTGTTTCCGCCTCCTCACTAGCTACGGCTCTTCTCCCGGGCGAGGCCTGTCACCGACCAGCAGTAGCTCCGCTCAGCCCGAAGCTCTCCTAATCCCCGAGCTCAAGTAGATTCCGCTGGCCCGCGGCCTGCACTCTCCGCCGGGCCTACGCCTCCCCGGCCGCCCGGCAGGAGCCCAGTCCCCGCCACCGGAGCCGGCCGGGAGAGGGTACCAAACCACCGCCACCCAGGGCGGCTGCCACCAGAGAGGAGCGAACTCTAGACTCGCCCGTGGAGGAGACCTGGGGCCGCTAAGGAAACGGCGGGGAGGGGAGCGAGGAGGAGAGACGCTGAGGACCTGGCGCCGCCGCCGCCGCCGCCGAAATAAAGAGCAGGAATTTACCTGGGCGAATCGGCGTCTGAATCCAAGGGGAGGCCGAGGCCGCTGTGGCGAGAGACTATAATCCGGGCCGGGAGGGGGGGTGGCTACGGCTCCTCTTCCGTCTCCTCAGTGCGGGGAACATGTAGAGCCGGGGGGAGACCAGCCGAGAAGACAAATCGCTGCTTCTTCTTCCTCCTCCTCCTCCTTCTCCCACATAGAAACACTCACAAACACCCGACCGGGGGCCCGAGCTACCGGGGGGGCATCGCCGCCGGCCCGGGAACCAATCCTCCAGTCGGCGGGGGCGTCCCTCCCTGCGGCTTGGTGGTGTCGGGTGAGTCGGTACCGACGGAGGGAGGGGGGGGAGGGCGGGGGGGGAAGGAGCCCTGTGTGTGTGTCTCTCTCGTTTCGTCTCTCCCTCTCAGAACAAAATGCCGACCGGAAGTGCAGCTGCAGGAATGACTCCCTCCGCCGGCGCCAAACACTAACAACCACCCCCTCTTCCCCACTCCACTTCCGCCACCGCCGCGCCGCCGCCGCCACTTCGGCTCGCGTCTTCGGCTGCGCCACACCGCACGGCCCGCTCCGCTCCGCACCGCACCCGGGGCCGGGCGGCGGCCGGCAGCGAGGCGGCGGCGGCTCTCCTCTGCGCCCTTCTCCTCGGGGCGGTTGTGGATGTTGCCTTTTAGTGTCGATCCTGCGGAGCGGCGTTTTCGCTGCGGCACGGGCGAGCCGGGTCTTCCCGGTCTTTATTTTCCTGGAGGCCGACCGGAGCGGGGCCCGAGTTCGGTGGTGGTCGCGTGCGTGGGGTGCGCTCAGTCCCGGACCGTCTCGCAGCCCGCGCACGCCGCCCCAACTGCTCGTCTTTAGCTCTCGGGAGCCGAGCTCGGGGCGGCCACGTAGAGGACGCCCGCGATCCGACGGCGACCGAGCATTTTTTAAATGGTGTCCCTGCAGCCGGGTGGATGGATGTATCGTATTGTACACCTTTCTCTCCTTTTGAGAGGCCAGATTTTACGCCCGTCTGTGCATTATTTCTGAAGAGTGAGAACGCAACGCGTGGAGGAGACGAAGATTCTCAGCTGGATTGAAATGGAACCATGTTTGTGATGCATATGTTTCTGGAAATATGTGGTCTTTTCTGGTCTTGCATTTTGTTGCCGGTGGTTTTGGCTCTTGCCTAGCAGTCGGGAGAAGAGCCTGTAGGCGACGCTGTTCGAGCGAGGAGCCGGTCCGCGCCCCCCTCTAGGTGTGGGTGGAGCCGAGCACGCGGGGAGAGCCGGCGGAGTGCTGGCCGCGGGGGGGCCTGGGGCCAGCCGATTTCAGACTTCGTTTTCCTTTACGTTCGAAACAGCGAGGTGCTGGCCAAGGCTGGAGTACAAATGTGATTATGTGTACAGTTCCAAGCCTCCTGTAGTCTGACTGAAACACGTGAAATAACTTTACCGTACAGGTCACTATTAAGTTTACTTCTGTACATTAAAAGGGGGCTATTCATCAGGTTAAAAAGTGCATAGGTAAGCGAATTTTACTCAAACGGGACGAAATTTGTGTTATATTTTCATGAGTTTACTTAAATGGTATGTTAATTATATATGCATATGTACCGGTACGCTGAAAGTAAATAGGAAAATTTTCCCCACAGGTTATTCCTTTTGCCTCACATCACTCGAAGGACTAAATCAGACCTTGTCACTCCTTTACTCTAGACCCTGCCATTGTTTAGCTGGGAGTAAAAGCCAAAGCCTTGACCGCGGCCTAAAGGCGGTACGCGCGGTGGGGCCGGGGGAGGCTGCCTCGGCCGCCTTGCAGGCAGGACGTCTGTCTGTCCTGGCTTTTCCTTCGGCCAGGCTCTTTCCCCAAGGACCACAGTTTGCTGCCTCACCTTCAGGATTTTGCTCAACTGTGTCCTCGGGGCTCCGTGGCCACTCTTTAAACTGCAAGTTCCCGGTCCCTTTTCCCCATTTTTATCCTTCAGGCGTTCTACATATCTTACATATTTATCTCGTTATCTGTTTTAACCAATAGAATAACGTAAGCTCTAGGAGGGCGAGGTGTTTTTTTTTTTTTCTCCACTGTTGTTTTGTGGAGAAAACAATTCCTGACACACAGTAGATGCTTAATATTTGGTTAATGAATGAATGACGATTGTAAGGGCCCTAACCCCACCCACACATACACCAGTTTCTGAACTTTGTCCCTTACATATGTATATACTTACACAATACAGAGAACTTTACGAAAGATTTGTGGAAAAAAAAAAAAAACCTAGGGAAAAAAATGCAAGTTTATTACAAAGTTCTAGGAAACGGTACTACTCTAGACATTGAAAGCCGTCCACAACAACACCAGAAGCCCACAAACTGTGATAATTATTTGTTTTGGGGTTTCTGTAAATGGGCTTGCTAGAGGACAGTGCATTATTGGATTATATGATCGTATGCATACTGGGGCAGTTAGCTTTGCTCTCTTCCTGAATGACAACCTGCGTTCTTCATCCAGTCTGTCTTCTTTCTTGCAAAATCGTTTAATCATTTAATCACTAAATTAAAGTCTGAAATTTTGGTTGGCTTAGCCCAAATCCAGCACTACTGTAAAAGTTCACTCAGTAAGTATCTATCGGGCACAAAATGTGTGCCCGGCACAAAGATTCAAAAGGTGCTGTGTTTCTGAGGCTTAAAGGACCACATATGGCTACTTCGGTTACTACTCAATTATGCTGTCAAGCAAAGCAAACGCTAGTGAGATTTATTTTTACAGTTTCCTTCTGAAGAAAAGGTTCAGTGAATGCTGAGGTCAGGCTTAATGTGGATATTTTAATTCACCTCTTAGTTTGCTGTTCATTTACATTTACTTATTTTATGATAAGCACCAGGTATACCAATAAATTAATTGATAAATGATTTTTGAAAACTGAAACAAATTGAGAATTTTTATTTTCTAGTGGTTGGATAAACAGGGCTTTTAAATTAAAATACAAATGCCAGGAAACTAACAACTATGCTATAAGCCTTTGGCAGTGATATTACAAATAATCATATTTCATGTATGGAATTTTTGGACAAGAAAAGGTATTTTATAACCATTAATACAATTAAATAGATACGTTAGTAAATCCGTTTGTTCATTATAAGTGTACCTTTTAATCTTAAAGAATAGCTTTAATATATGGATGGCTCAGAATGTTTTTTGTTCATTTTCAAAATACTAATATTTCAATTTGCTTAGAGAAGCACCATTATCTTCCTTAAATGTTACTGGTAAGCTGATAATTTTGCACGTCCAGGTAACGAAAGTCGTGGCATTATTGTAGCATTTAATTTAAAATTTTAGATATTTTTTAGTTTCTTCCCTCATTTATTTATTAAGGATTTAACTAGGTGCTATAATTAGCTTTACAGTAGGCACCTCCTAAACATTAGTGAATTAAAAATAGACAGGGTCCCTGCCTTTAAGTGTTTTAACTTGTATATAGTTTATACCAATTTTTTTCCAAATCATAGAATTAATGAAATTGTTTCAATGCATATCAGGATATTTCTCCATTAAATCAAGTGTTTTGCTTGCCTATATTTAAGTATCCAAGTTGAGATCTTGTGTAGACTATTAATATAATCTTAGTGTTTTCTCTATTTCATTGCTTTGTTTCTTGGTGTTTGTTTTTTGGGGGTCTTTTTGCTTAATAATTATTTTCCTCACCACCATCTATTTATTTTGCTCTTACATTTTAAAACCTTTATGTCCAAAATCAGTTGATTTATGGTGGGCTTATGTTTCATTGTTAGATCATTGATGTATCAATTCTTAGTTTGTAGGGTAGCCCAGTAAACCTTTAATCTGACCTAATATTGCCTCCTTGCTTTAAGTACTGAGTTGCACTACTCATTTTATTTGCCAAGGAGATTCCTGGATATTCCCGTATGTATTCTTGATCAATAAACTGGAAAAGATTTAATAAAATATTTTAAAACAGATTTTAAGTATTAACTACTGAATGTCATCAACAGGAATTGGTACAATTGGCAAATTATGAATTATTTTTATTGAAAATATTTTTCTTTAAGATAAATACAATTTGCCATAAAATGATAGGAATAAAAAATTTTAGAAAATAATTTTCTTCTCATTATATTTTCTATCAGTTTTATCATTTGTTAGTGATAAAATTAACTTATAGGAACAGATTTTGAAAAAATAGACATGTAGTGTATATATGTTTCGTAGATTATTTCAAACTACCAAAATTATTTCACATATCGGATCATTGAAGTTACTTTTAGGATGATTTTTATCTTAAACTTTGACAAAGTATTAATTATAGATGTTGATTTGAGGGTGAGCTACAAAAATATCAAATAGTCTGTAAATGTTTCTATTTCAAGTTCTCAAAGTAAATACTTTTATCAAATTTGTGATAGTGTTTATGAAGGTTATTCAACATTTCTTATCCATTTTTGTTAAGATGATAGAAATGAATGGTTTTTCCCCTGAATGACTTCGTTCATGTTGGCCTTGGAGAACAGGCTTTGTCTTTTCATTTATCCTTCTCGCCTCTAATTAAGGATTTTCTCTAAATTCATATATTTTATTATTCATGCTATCCATTTATAATCCTGTGATTTTCCTATATTGTTGTTTATATTTTTGTGTAGCTATGCCTTATGTTCCTGGATCAAAGTGACTAGTTCTGTGTTATACTACATTGCAAGTGTCACTGTGCATTGCATTACTGTAGGGCCCTCAAAAAGTGCACTTCTGAAATATAAATTCAGTATAAAATTATTTAGGGTCATTAAATCATCATGAAAGCCTCATCTTAATGGAGCCTATGCATATGCTGAATGTGAACCAGAGAATTAAACTCTACATGCATTTTAATACTAAACTAATCTGGAACAACACTGTTTAAAAAAAGATTTTATCAATGAGGGAAAAATACAAAATCCATTAAAAACTTAACATCTAAAATAGGTATGAAGGGAGTGCTTATGATGCACATTTCAAAGCACCTCCTCTAGACCAGTGTTTTAAAACTGGGTCATGTACCATTATGGGTCATGAAATAAATTCAGTGGGTTGAGACTAGCATTTTATATTTGAAATAGAAGAAAGAATAGAAAATCTAAGAGTACATCACACATGGTAAAGTCTGTATTTACAAACATTCATTCCATTTATGTGTGTGCATGTGCTGGGTTACCTTGTAAATATTTTTTATTCTGGGTATAGGCCAGAAAAAGTAGTGTTTTATCTACCGTTCAGATTTTCCTTTACTTCCCCCCTTAGAAAATGAAAAAGAAAAATGCTAGAAAGTTCTGATTGCCTATGAAATAGTGAGGAATTTTAGAGGAGGCACTAGGATATTTTAGAGAAGTTTGATATTGGTTACAGAAAGGTTATCTTAAGGTAAGAGGTAGGTAATAAACTATGTATCAATAGAAACATCAAATTTGGTTGAAGTTGTGAGAAGGAATTATTTTCCTAGTGGAGCTAAATTTGGTGTGTTTAGGTCCATAACTATTTTCTTACTGATTTGTTGTAGCACATTTTCTAATCTCAGATGCCCAATACAGCAAAATTATAAATAAAAGGCAAAAAATGTTTTTGTTTCTTCCCACCTTCCCTTCAATCTCAAAAGAGATATTAACTAGTCATAGGAGTGCAAAGCAAACTGCTACCTTCACAAAGTGATTATCATACGAACAAGTTATTCCCTGAAAATGAAACTCCTCCTGAAAAATAACAAACTTTCAATAAGGTTTT
Source organism: Physeter macrocephalus (assembly GCF_002837175.3). Classification (NCBI taxonomy): domain Eukaryota; kingdom Metazoa; phylum Chordata; class Mammalia; order Artiodactyla; family Physeteridae; genus Physeter; species Physeter macrocephalus. Next base: position 46,600,669 of record NC_041221.1, on the reverse strand, counting down.
TCTCTCTAGCGAAAGTAAATAATTATTTCTTAACTTTAAGTAGATAGTTAACTTTCATTTGCCACCTAGCTCATCTATATATTTAAATAAATGTACTTAAAACTGTGTACAGGATTTAAAAGGGGGAAATTTTAGAATGAGAGAATTGTGGATAGAATTAAAAGGGAGGCAATATACTATGATCAGTGGGATGAAAACTACCTACCAAACAGAAAATGAGAATTATGTAATACTGAAATGTTTTGATAAAATTTAGACATTTGGAAAAATTTAAACATTTCATTACCATTTCACCTTATTTCAGTATACCTTTCAGTATTGTAATGTTGGTGAGGTTACAGAAAGGTGCAATGAAAGGTTTTTTTCAGACATATGATACCAGCTCCCTTTTGATTATAGATATTTAAGACCTAGTTTGATTAAAACCTTAGCTAAACACAAAATTTTCTAGAGAACTGACATGAGAATCTCGAACTCAATTATTGAACCAAAGCTTATTCACCCCAAATATTTCACCAATACAAATATGTACCCTATTGAACTAAGAAAGGAATTATATTACTAACCAGCAGAGGGAGCCAAGTCAGTCCTGAAAGATAGGAGTGTAAAGAAAGATCACATGACTTCCTGTTGTGAGTTTGTTGTGGCAGCTGTTCGGTTTAGTCTACCAAAAAGCCAAGTAGAAGGCTAAGAAGGCTACCGACGTATCAGGTGTGGATAGGGTGACAATTCTAACTGTCAAAATTACGTTGCAGGAAGCAAACTGAAAAAAAAACACTTAAGCTTAAGTTAAGGGCAGCCCTGCGAAGAATGTGTAGCATAAAAGAGAATTCTTTAAAAACAGATGTTAAAAACTAAATGAGTAAAATACGCGAACTAACATTGATTTTCTTTCTACTATAGGTGGTGAAACTTAGGTGGATCAGAACAAAGCAATGATAAGCTTATCAACCATTAAGCAGAAGCAATTCAAGTAGAAATATAAAAGTGGAAGTGTCTCGGTATTATAACCTAAGATGGAAAACCAAAGAAAATAGTACCTAGGGCCATGATGAATTACTCACTAGATGTAACAGTAAACCATTTCTTAATAATTCCATTTTTATTGAAAGCTGAAATTAGTCTCTAATAGGCACATTATAAAATGATGAAGTTGGTACAAATAGATTGATCTTACATTAAAATTGTATGTACTTTGATAATCTAAAAAACAAAGGATAAATTTTAATAAAGAATGATTACAGTGAATTAATATGAGGTGATTTTTCGTTTTAAAAATAAAAAAAGAATTGTTTCCATTACCCTTTATAAACAAAACAAAAAGTAATACCTTGATTTGTGACATGTTTGGAGGAATATAGTAGCTAAATGACAGTTGTACTGTCAGCTTATTTAATATCTTCTAAGTACCTCAAAATCCCTGATAGAATGATTATTCGAAGTAAAATTGTAAGAGCTGGGTGTTAGCTAACTGTATTAAAATTAAAAAATTTAAAGGCCCAAACAATTTTAGTTTAATAAACTAAATAATGGTAGTCTAGCCACTTACTCATTGTAAGGTCTGTGGAAACATACTGTCCAAAGCATAGAAGGACAATGGATTCAGGGAGATTTTAGCTATAGGTATATTTACTTACGTGTTCACTCTAAAATTATACTTCTTGAACCCGTACTATCTCCACAGGACATGGAGCATGTATTCATTATGAACTAGACAAAATTCTTACATCTTGTTGAAAGATTTAATTTCATTAATATTATGTGAATAGTCATGGAAATTCAATACGCAGCCCATTGAATCCAAGGAGATGGCACTTAGAAGCAAATCATTTAATATTGAGTACTAGAAGGTAGACTGTAAACCTCTGTAAGTCAGTTCTTTTATAATATTATATTATACTGACATTATATATTGTCATCTGGTGTCAAATCAGTTAATCACAGCAATAATATCCAGTAAGTAAAATTCGTCTAATAGCAGCCATAGAGACATTTTAGTGCCAAAAAAAGAATCCAACCAGTATTACTACTAATTATGTGCTTCTTTTACACATAAGTTGCTATAAATATGGGCTATTAGAATTGCATAAATTGACTTCCCTGGTGGAGCCGTGGTTAAGAATCCGACTGCCAATGCAGGGGATATGGGTTCTTATCCCTGGTCTGGGAAGATCACACATGCTGCGGAGCAACTAAGCCTGTGAGCCACAACTAGTGAAGCCCGTGAGCCACAACTAGTGAAGCCCATGCTCCGCAACAAGAGAAGCCACCGCAATGAGAAGCCCGCGCACCACAATGAAGAGTAGCCCCCACCCCCCACAACTAGAGAAAGCCTGCGCGCAGCAACGAAGACCCAACGCAGCCAAAAATAAATAAATAAATAATTTTTAAAAAATTGCATAAACAGCCTGACCTTTTAATTATAGTTTAAATTTTGTTAGTGTTTTCACCCATGGAAAATGCTATACTGATCTTTTAAAAATTTCATTAATAAAGTGGCACTAGCTTTGCCGTGAACCTTTTTTTATTGATAAGCATAATAATGGGTTAATTCATCAAAATTCAATAAAAACTATTAACTTTGTCACCAGAGTCAACATTTCAGAGTCTAAAATACGTAGTATGTTTTTCTGCTTTATGTAGTTTTTATTTAACAATCTAAAGCTCTGTAAAGATAAAACCAAAGGAAGGAAAGAAAACAGCTCATACCTTATCTTATTCCAGAGTAGGGATGGTGACAGATTAAGAAAAGCACCCAAACAGTGACTTCCAGTGAACAAAATGAGGTCTGAGTAAAGAATTTTGCTTTCCCTAAAAAAAATTAAATACAACATTTTAGTCAGGAATTTATACCCACACATGAATACTGTTTTTAATGCTGCACTTGAGACATTTGAAATATTTTATTTTCTCTTTGAAAAAACAACACCAAAATCCAAATTGCTTTAGTAGTCATGTTTCTAGTTTATCATTACACTGTTGAATTCTGCATCTCTTCTAAAGCACCTCTCTGGTGTAGCCTTCTCACTATTGCCTTCTTCCTAATTCAATCAACATTCATTAGCTTTCTCCAATATATTCAGCTGATTTCTCATGATCATATCCAGACAAACTATGTAACTTTTGCTTTATGTAAGAAGAAATAGCTTATTATGAATTTAGAAGAGCTATAGTAGTACTTGACAATATGTATGCAAAAGTATTTTTAATTTGAAGAACTTACTGCACATCTTGTAGGCGTTATGTAAAAAATTTTAATGTCTATTTTGTTTTAGTTTAGAATTGATATTGTTTAATCTTGTGTTTACATTAAATATTTTGGGCTTTAATTCTGCCTATAATATTGCTGTAAAAACATCATGGTTGTGAAATCTCGGTTTAAGAAATGCTCACCAGAAAACTGGTTTGAAATTATTCTGACTACAGTGTAACTATTATATTCAGTATGGCAAGAGTTAAGTGTGACCTCTGAATAAATGTGCCTTTAATTCTGAGTATCAGAAGACAAGGTGCTTCTTAAAGAAATTTTGAATTCGTATATTCAAAGTTAAGAGATAAGTGTTTTTTACTTACATTTACAACATTTTTACTGTAGATCCTTCATTTGACAAGCATGTACCCAGCACCTATCTACTGGAAACAGTGAATCCAAATGAATAACCTTGTCTCTTTCTTCATACAACTCACAGCCAAGAAGACTAGATCAAATACCCTTAAAACAGTGAAATAAATGACTATGAGTTGTATCAAAAGTGCTATGAAAGTACTAAAGATACCTGGAGGTTTTGAGAAAAGCTTCACAGGAGAGGTAAAATTTGAACATTAGTGGAGGAGAGGTAATTTTCCAGGCAAAGAAAGACAGGAAGAAAGGAAATCAACCATTCTAAAGAGGGAGAGGAACATATAAAAAGGTATAAGATTGGAAGATTGGGATTGACACATACACACTACTATATATAAAATAGATAACTAATAAGGACCTACTGTATAGCACAGGGAACTCTACTCAATACTCTGTAATGACCTATATGGGAAAAGAATCTAAAAAAGAGTTGATATATGTATATGTATAACTGATTCACTTTGCTGTACAGCAGAAAGTAACGCAACATTGTAAATTAACTATACTCCAATAAAAAAATTTTTTTTTTTTTTTTTGTGGTATGCGGGCCTCCCTCTGCTGTGGCCTCTCCTGTTGCGGAGGACAGGCTCCGGACGCGCAGGCTCAGCGGCCATGGCTCACGGGCCCAGCCGCTCCGCGGCACGTGGGATCCTCCCAGACCGGGGCGCGAACCCGGCTCCCCTGCATCGGCAGGCGGACGCGCAACCGCTGCGCCACCAGGGAAGCCCTAAAAAATTTTTTTAAAATAAAAAGGTATAGATGCATAAGAAAGTTCCTTGTATTTCATAATCTGAAAATTGGTTTGGTTAGAATGCAGGTTAGGTAAGGAGTCTGGGATCTGCTTACTCCAGTATAAAGTGTTTGGATTTTACCCCACACTCAACAGGTAAACATTAAAAAATTTTACACCCAAGATAATATGATAAAATTTGCATTTCAGAATCACTCTGCAAATTAACATTAAAAAGTACCTATTGCATTAGAAAAAAAATAAAAGTATGAACCTGCAAGTTTCATACTATTTAGAAATATATTCTGAGTATTCATACTCTTTGTATTCATACTCTTTGACACAGAACTTTCTCACTTGGACTCTTGATGTGGCTTTTAAAATTTCAATTAAAGCAGAAAGAAGCTTAGAAACTGAATGAAGGAAAGATGCTATGTGAGAGAGGCTGGAGAAATGTGAATAAGAAAGCTAATGTAATTGTTCGAGTGAGACAATGAAGGCTGGGTTATGGGAGCATGGCTAGAGAGATGGAGGTAGATTTGAAAGATAAACTAGAATTGAGGACTCCTTGAACGAATGAATGTGTAAGATAAAGTGGGGAGGGGAGGAATCAAGGATTAATGACAATTCAGATTTAGTTCTTTAAAAGGGCTCTGGTGTCAATAAATGAGATAATACAAACAAGAGAAAGTACAGGCTGAGAGCAGAGAGTAGTAAGAATAAATTTGGGTTAAATTAAATCCGAGTTGCCTATTAGACTCCCAGTAAGAAATATCCAATAGGCAGCTGAAAATATGTGTGGATACTTGGGAGCTAGGGATAAAGACGTGAGAGTCATCTTCATATAGATGATAGTTGAAACCACAGAGTTGAACCCAGGGAGAGTTTATAAAATGAGAAAGAGCCAAAGAATTATAAGGACTACTAAGGAAAAAGCAAGCTACCAAAGTTTGCTATGGTTTAATAATCCACCACTTTCCCCCAAAAATATTTGAAAAGAACCCTTTTTATTTATAACACATTTAGTTAAATATTATAACAGATGCTTGGCTCTAAAATCAATAACCTATAAAATATTACCTAATCTTGGAAGTATTCAATTACTGTCTCTTTCTCTTACATTTTACTTGGAAATGGGAGAGTAAGAGAACAGAGGTTGATTTCTTAAAAGAGAATAATAGAAAAGGTTAATGACATTTTATTTTTAAGAAACAAATTCTTCTTAACACTATATAATATTTACAACCCAGATCTAGAAAGTTTAGTAACAGCGTCCAAACTTTCCAAATAGTTTCTGCTATACTAGCCCCAAGGTGCCACTCCAGTCCAATCCGCAAGCCTATCTACCTGACTATTCTTGCTGTTTTCACTTAGATCATTCCTTCTTAACCCCTGTTTCTCTTATGACTAACCCTCTCATAATATCTATCTAGTCATCATCGGTTTCCACTGTCTCCACACATTTTGATTCTTTTAGTCAAGGGTAATATCACAGTCTTCATTGTTCCTGCCACCTAATTTAGTAAGACAGAAAACTAGCATAACAGGGTTGAAATGAAGATTATGCAAACATAATAGTCTAGAGATATCCACTTTTTCAGTAGTGAAACACAACAATCAGAAATCCATAGGGCTTCCCTAGTGGCGCAGTGGTTAAGAATCCGCCTACCAATGCAGGGGACACAGGTTCGAGCCCCGGTCCGTGAAGATCCCACATGCTGTGGAGCAACTAAGCCCGTATGCCACACTACTGAGCCTACGCTCTAGAGCCCATGAGCCACAACTACTGAGCCCGGCGCCCCAACTACTGAAGCCCATGCGCCTAGAGCCTGTGCTCGGCAACAAGAGAAGCCACCACAATGAGAAGCAAGTGCACCACAACGAAGAGTAGCCCCTGCTTGCTGCAACTAGACAAAACCCGCACACAGCACTGAAGACCCAACGCAGCCAAAAATAAATAATGATAAATAAAGTATTTTTTTTTAATCTTAAAAAAAAAGAAATCCATATATCTCTGGGCCACATACATTTTAAATCATAACAATAATGGAATTATAATCTATGAACTTTTCAAAAGTATTTACCTTTATAGTGTCCAAATAGTTTACTCAGCTTTCTTCATATAATAGTCCAATTATGGGCCAATTACTAGTCTTCAATCAATTTTAAAAAGTCAATGAGAATATTATTATACATCAGATCAAACTGTGCTCTCAAGAACAAAGGGCTGTTCAACAAATGGTACTGGGACACTGAGATAGCCACATGCAAAAGAATGGAGTTGGACCCTTACTTCATACCGTATGCAAAAATTAACTCAAAATGCAGCAACGACCTAAATGTAAGAGCAAAAACTACAAAACTCTTAGAAGAAAACACAGAGGGCAATCTTTATGACCTTGGATTTGGCAAAGGATTCCTAGATATGAGAAAAAAGCACAAGCAACCCCTCCCCCCCAAAAAAGATAACTTGGATTTCAAAATTAAAAACTCTTGTGCTTCAAGACACAATCAAGAAAGAAGATGGGGGAAAAAAACCCATAGAATGGGAAAAAGTACTTGCAAATCATATATCTGATAATGGATCTGTATCTAGAATATATAAAGAACCCTTACAACTCAATAATAAAATAACGAATAACTTGCTTTTAAAATGGGTAAAAGATCTGAGTAGATATTTCTCCGAAGAAGAAAAACAAATGGCCACTTAGCACACAAAAAGATGCTCAACGTCATTAGTCACCAGAGAAATGCAAATCAAAACCACAATGAGATATTACTTCAAACCCACTAGGATTGCTAGAATAAAAAAGTCAGATAATCGGACTTCCCCGGTGGTCCAGTGGTTAAGACTACACCTTCCAATGCAGGGGATGCAGGTTCGATCCCTGGTCGGGGAGCTAAAATCCCGCTTGCCTTATGGCCAAATACAACAAAACATAAAACAGAAGCAATATTGTAACAAATTCAATAAAGACTTTAAAAATGGTCCACATCAAAAAAATCTTTAAAAAAAAAAAAGTCAGATAACAAGCATTGGCAAAGATGTGGAAATATTGGAACGCTTACACACTGCTGGTGGGAATGTAAAATAGTGCCGCCGCTTTGGGAAACAGTCTGGCAATTCCTCAAATGATTAGGCCTCTAGTTACCATATAACCTAGCAATTCTACTCTTAGGTATACCCAGGAGAAATTAAAACATATGTCCGCCCAGAAATTTGCACACAAATGTTTATAGTAGCATTATTCAGAATCACCAAATGGTGGAAACAACCTAAACATCCACCAACTGACAAACGTGTAAACAAGATGTACTACATCCATACAATGGTGTATTATAGGGAAATCTATAGGGGCATAAAGTAAACTAGTAGTTGCTTAAGAGCTGTGGGTGTCAGGAATGGCTGAATGGGAAGGGTGATAGTTAAAGGGCATAGGGTTTCTTTTTTGTGGAGAAGAAAATATTCTAAAATTAACTGTGGAAATAATTGAACATATCTGTGAATATACTAAAAACCATTTAATTGAACACTTCAAGTGTGTGAATTGTATGGCATATGAATTCTATCTCAATAAAGATGCTAAATATTATTAAAAAATAAAACAAGGACTCTATACAGAGAGGACACATCTCAGTTTTCACTCCAGGTTTGTATTACTGAAAGGGGCCCTCAGATTTGATTTCCATGGTTTCAGGAAAGGGAATATAATACACATTAACAGAGTTGGAAGACTCGTATATTGCAAGAATTTGGCCACAGAGCCAGAAATTTCATAACATTTACTTATGATGTATATATTCATCCTCAATATCCTAGAGATTCTAAGGGTTCTTCGTGGACATAGTTTGCTTTCAGCATAATCAGTACTTCTTTAAGTACAGCGATGTTACAAGGCAGAGGCTAAACAATTCAAATACATCACTCTAAAGTCAGCTGCAGAAACTTAAAGCATAATTCATGCTAATGAAAATTTGTAAATTTCTTCAGAAATCTTGATTTTATTTCCACTAAATAGTTCAGCAGTTCTTCAAATTTTGTGATTCCATTTAGCACAAGGCAGTTCTGATATGGGACATGAATGCACACTCCAAATAACATCTACCCACTCCCCATGTTCTGGTGTGAATATTAATAAGTATAGTTCTTTCACCAACTCATCAGTTCTTTTATTTTTTTCTCTGCAGTCTCAAGTTCAGTATATTCAGTTACCCTGCTTGCAATCCCAAACAAAATATAATTATGTTAGCTATTTGGGCTCTATTATGCACTTAACGTTTGTGTCCTTCACCAAAATTCATATGTTGTAGCCCTGACCCTCAATATGATGATATTAGGAGATAGGGCTTTTGAGAGGTAATTAGGATTAGATGAGGGCGTGAGGGTACAGCCCCTATTATGAGATTAGTGCCCATAACATCCCTCCCTTTCATCTCCTGGGCACACCACCAATTCAGTCAACCACCAAATCTTCATTTTGTCTTCAAAGTATCTGTTGAAGCTGTCACTTCTCTGTCTCCAGTCTTAGTCACTAGTTATCATTGGTAGCCAGAAGTGATTGCCATCATTTCTCACCTGTTACTGCAATAGCTTACTTTCTGGGCTTCTGGCAACCACAATGACCCCACTCCAACTCTTTCTCCTGCTGCCACAGCAATCTTTTGAAAACATAAATTTGATCATGTAAGCCTCCTGCTTAAAAATCTTTAAATGGTTCTCATTACTCTTAAGATAAAGATTAAAATTCTTAATGTGGAGCAAGGCTCTGCATAGTGTGCCCTTGCCTACCTTTCCAGCCTCATCTCACATTAATCTCTACCTTGCAATCTGTGCTTTAGGCACCCTGGCTCTCTTACCAGTGCTTTGAACGATACCGTGCTCCCTGCTGCCAAGGACCCCACAATTCCTTTCCTTTAGGGTACTAATATCAGTTTGCATTTATACATTTACTGGTATGATTATTTGATTTATGTCTGCCTTTACCATCTAAACTGTGAATTCCACTACAGCAGGGACCATGGCTGGTTTACCAGCACCTAACAGAATATATACTTGATAAACATTCACTGAATGAATAACTGAAAAATAAATGAATGAAAAAAAACTAGATGATCATATTCACTAAAATAAGTTACAGATAAAATTCTAAATTTTAAATGTAAAAACAAAATAGGTCCACTTAAAAATTACGGATTACTTGGGTAAATTAACAGAACTCAGGATGTGAACAGACATTTTAAACAGGTATTTTGGAGGAAATCATAAAAAAACAAAGCACTGCTTATAATATCAAAGATGTAAAAACTTAAATGTCTACCAATTGAGTGTTATAAATAGTATATATCATATTTTTAAAAAAAAGATTATAGGAGAATAAGCACATACTAGAGTATAAAAATCAGAGTATACATATATATATGCATAAATATTATAATTCCAACTTTATAAATTAAAAATTGGTTAAGAGAAATACACCAAAATGTTATCTCTGAAAGGTAGACTTAAAAGCAATTTTCTTTCCCATACTTTTTTTTTTAATACAAACTTTTTATTATTGACCAAGAACAACCAACCAAAGATACATACTTTTAATGTTATTTTAAAATTATACTGAAATATTACTGAGTCTTGACAGATCATCTTAACTTTTATGGAATGAAGGATTTCTATGTTTATAATTAGTTCAGAACTTAAAAGTGATTTAAATTACCCTGTTTACTTTTCTTAGACTAATAGAATTCTGAGACTAAAATATGACCAAAATTTCTTAAAATGGAGACTAAAGAAAATCCTCAATTAAATACTAAAAATCTCAATTCAATAGTTATTTAAAGAATTCACCATAACAATTATGCTCATAACAGAATTGCAAAGGTGTGAACTTATTAATATAAAATATAATACATCATATCAATCAATTAAATCAGAAAATATACAGAATCATCTCAACAGATGCCCAAATCGGTATTCATCATCCATCACATGTACAATCACTTTGAAAGCAAGATAGCAGGGATGAGAAATTATTCAATAAATGGTGCTATGAAAACTGACTGGACATCTGAAAAAATCTATTCAGTGTCTCACTCATTTCCACATACCAAATTCTACCTATTTCAAACAGGTAGAGTTGAAAATCAAGCAGTACAATATGGATTAATGGAACAGAATAGAGAACCCAGAAATACAGTCCACACACCTACAGTCAATTAATCTTTGACAAAGGACGCAAGAATATCCAATAGAGAAAAGAAAGTATCTTCAGCAAGTGGTATTGGTAAAGCTGGACAGCCACATGTAAATCAATGAAGTTAGAACACTCCCTCATACCATACACAAAAATAAACTCCAAATGGCTTACAGACTTAAATATAAGGACACCATAAAACTCCTAGAAGAGAACATAGGTAAAACATTCTCTGACATAAATCGTACTGATGTTTTCTTAGATCAGTCTCCCACAGCAACAGAAACAAAAGCAAAAATAAACAAATGGGACGTAATCAAGCTTACAAGCTTTTGCCCAGCAAAGGAAACCATAAACAAAACAAAAAGACAACCTACGGACTGGGAGAAAATATTTGCAAATGATGTGACTGACGAGGGCTTAACTTCCAAAATATACAAACAGTTCATACAAATCAATAACAACAAAAAAAACAACCCAATTGAAAAATGGGCAGAAGATCTAACTAGACATTTCTCCAAAGAAAACATACAGATGGCCAATAGGCACATGAAAAGATGCTCATCATTGCTAATCATTATAGAAATGCAGATCAAAACTACAATGAGGTACCACTTCACACCAGTCAGAATGGCCATCATTAAAAAGTCTACAAATAACATATGCTGGAGAAGGTGTGGAGAAAATGGAACCCTCTTACACTGTTGGTGGGAATGTAAATTGGTGCAGCCACTATGGAAAACAGTATGGAGGTTCCTCAAAAAACTAAAAATAGAACTACCATATAATCCAGCAATCCCACTCCTGGGCATATACCTGACAAAACTATTATTCAAAAAGATACATGCACCCCTATGTTCACAGCAGCACTATCTACAATAACCAAGACATGGAAACCTCAATGTCCATCGACAGATGAATGGATAAAGAAGATGTGGTACATATACACAATGGAATACTACTCAGCCATAAAAAAGAATGAAATAATGCCATTTGCAGCAACATGGATAGACCTAGAGATTATCCTACTAATTGAAGTAAGTCAAAGACAAATATCATATGATATCATTTATGTGGAATCTAAAATATGATACAAATGAACTTATTTACAAAACAGAAAAAGACTAACAAACATAGAAAACAAACTTATGGTTACCAAAATGGAAAGGGGGTGGGAGAGGGAAAAATTAGGAGTTTGAATTAGCAGATACAAACTACTATATATAAATAGATGAACAACAAGGTCTTACTGTAGAGCACCGAGAACTATATTCAATGTCCCGTAATAAACCATAAGGGAAAAGAATATGAAAAGGAATATATATATTTACGTATAACTGAATCACTTTGCTGTACACCAGAAACTAACACAACATTGTAAATCAACCATACTTCAATAAAAAAAAAAAAAAAGCAGTACGAATCTTGAAGAAAATATATAGGTTTTACTCCAAATATTTTAATGAGGAAGGATTTCAAAACTAAAAAAAAAGTATGAAATATTTTTAAAATAGAAAATATGGAAAAATTAAATTATAATATTCATAATCATAGGCCAAAGAATCCAACATTTTTGGGATTAATGATCAAATATAATCTAAATTCTAAGTAGAAAATTTGTCCTAGTGGTATAAGCTAAGCAGCCTTTTACAGTTAAGTGATAAATCAGAGACTATCTTCATTTGTTCCTTGGTAGTTTGTGCAGGACTTAACACATACATATCAATATGTTCTTAATATACCTACTCTTTTAAAAAAATATATCTTTTCCCCCAGCTACTCTTGTAGTTTCAGTAGCAACACAGTGCTTGGCTAGGCACTCAATAAATGTTTGTTGAATGAATGACCCCCAAATAACCACATTTCAATAAAAAATTAAGAGTTTCTGTTTTTTTCCCCCTTCTCATATACTATCAGGGCAAAAAATATTCCATAGCTTGGCATAAAAACTAGGGAGAAAAATCAAGGACTGTAAATTGGGATAAGGCTTACTAAATTACACATTTTGGCAAATCACTAACTTTTTTTGTGGACAGGTTGACAATATGATATTGCCTGTGCCTAATCAATTTTAACATGAATTAACTAGACTGAGTCACTATACCATTATTTCCCAAATTAATTCACAGAACATTAGTCCTGCAAAATGATCCAGAAATAAAAGATTCTTAGGACTTCCCTGGTGGTCCAGTGGTTAAGATGCCGTGCTTCCAATGCAGGGGGTGTGGGTTCAAACCCTAGTCGGGGAACTAAGATCCCACATGTGGCACGCCCCCCTCCCCCAAAAAAGATTTTTTAGCCATATTTCCATCTTGAAGATTTATCATGCATATCAACATATTGAATGTTCTGAAAAGTTCCTCGGTAAAGAAGCCTGTTGTTAAATTTTGTTTGACACAACATTTTTGATCATGAAAAGTTTTTGTCATATAACTGCTCTTAATATCTTTAACATTAAAGTACTTTTCTGGGCTTCCCTGGTGGCGCAGTGGTTGTGGGTCCGCCTGCCGATGCAGGGGACACGGGTTCGTGCCCCGGCCCGGGAGGATCCCACATGCCGCGGAGAGGCTGGGCCCGTGAGCCATGGCCGCTGGGCCTGCGTGTCCGGAGCCTGTGCTCCGCAGCGGGAGAGGCCACAGCAGGGAGAGGCCTGCGTGCCGCAAAAAAAATAAAAAAATAAAGTACTTTTCTGCGGAAAACCACATGGAGTGAATAAACATTGTTCAAAATGTGTTTTTTAAAATAAACCAAATAGGCCCCCATTGTTAAAACAGAATTGTTAACTGCATACTGTTAGAGCATATGGAGTTTTGCTATATAAATAAGCTGTTATTTAAGTCAACACATATTAACATTTACCGTTATTTTTTCAATACTTTTAACAAATTAAACCTTCAGTTTTAAAAGTAAGTTGTGGACTTCCCTGGTGGCGCAGTGTTTAAGCGTCCACCTGCCAATGCAGGTGACACGGGTTCGAGACCTGGTCTGGGAAGATCCCACATGCCGTGGAGCAAGCAACAAAGCCCGTGTGCCACAACTACTGAGCCTGTGCTCTACAGCCCACAAGCCACAACTACTGAGCCCGCATGCCACAACTACTGAAGCCTGCGTGCCTAGAGCCTGTGCTCCGCAACAAAAGAAGCCACTGCAGTGAGAAGCCTGTGCACCGCAACAAAGAGCAGCCCCCTCTCACCGCAACTAGAGAAAGCCCGCGTGCAGCAACAAAGACCCAATGCAGCCAAAAATAATAAATAAATTAATTAATTTTAAAAAAGTAAGTTGTGCAAATGTAAGTAATTTATTCAGGTAAAATCAATAAGATTTTTTAAAAAATCTGAGGTGGCAGGATTTATACGGAAGGAGAAATACAATATTGCAAGAATGGGTCAATTTTTAGCCTATTCTAATAAAATAGAAGCAAATGTTATATTTTCATCTAATCTTTGTTATTGAAATTTCATTTCTAATAGAGAATTTCATCAAGCACACACTGTAAAAATTTAGATTTAAATAAGTAATTGGTAGGACTTGGGATAATCACTTAACTCTTATCGATAAGTCATTTAACTCTAAACCTTTGTTTCCTCATCTATAAATTAGAAATTATAGTTGTGGCTAACTCATACGGCTAAGGGTACAAGTTAAAGGACATAATACTTGTAAAGTTTTAGCACAATGCCTGGCACATAATTCTAAATAAATGTGATTATTGGACTATCTCAAGTTTTAATTCTAACTCTGATATTAGGCAAATTACCCAAAATAACCCAGTGTTCACATTGTTTTGATGTGGACCATTTTTTAAAGTCTTTATTGAATTTGCTACAATATTGCTTCTTTTTTTTTATGTTTTGGTTTTTTGGCTGCGAGGCATGTGGGATCTTACTCCCCAACCAGGGATGGAACCTGCACCCCCTGCATTGGAAGGTGCAGTCTTAACCACTGGACTGCCAGGGAAGTCCCCCCAGTGTTCATATTTTTAAAATACTATCTAGCTCATAGGACTGATGTAAATATTTTGCAATGAAAAAACAATATTTAAAAAATTATTAGATACCACTTGAGAATTTAAAAACTGCTTTCCCTCTTTGATTTCTCCCCTCCTTCAAAAATAAAGATTAGCAATTAACTTTTCACAGCTTTTTCTGAATCATTCCATGTTCCTGAAATTATAAACCAAGAAACATCCTTGGCTTTACTAAGAAATGAAAATGCAAAAAAAAAAAAAAAAAAAAGAATATGCTGTGACTAAGCTACATAAGATCGTACCAATTTCACTGATGAATAAACTATTTGAAAATGATTGGCCCAAGTCACAGAGAATTTATGGAAAAGGCAAAAAGAAGCTGTGCAAGTCCTGATACTCAACTCATCATCACATGAAATAAAAGCCCAGGCTATATACAGCTACTTATATCCAAGTTCTCATAGAAATAGTATATGTACCAGCATTCTTGGTTATTGCTTATTATATGCTCTAGAGAAAAAAAATTACTAATATTCTTGACTTAGTTGGTTCAAAGGAAAGGATTTAAAAATGCTTTTCACGTCTTCAATTCTGCTTTGGTTAAAAAAGCAAATGACAAAATAGTATAATTAGTATATGCTGTGATGGGAAAGCATCCTGAATCTCAACGTCTATATTTCATTTTGGTTCTACGATCAACTAGTAATCCGACCATTTAAAATTGGTCTTTCTGGTTAAATTGTTTCAACTTAAAGCAAGGTAGATAACCTAAGTAACTGCTACAGTCCTTTACTTAGAGGCAGCAGATATTGTGGAAAAAGCATGGATTTAGGAGTCCGATCTGGGCTCCCATCCTTATGCTATAATTTCTACTAGTTCTGTATCTTCCAGCAAATTAACTTCCCCAAATGAAATTTTTCAGTGAACAGTAAATGAGATAAAGCATGTAAAATCCCAGGTAGGTGCCCAGGTAGCTACTTGAATAAAACTTAATATCTCCCTGTCAAACCTACATTTCTCTCTTTCCTTGTAGACACCGCAAATTTGGGGGTGGCGCGGGGTCTGGCTTCAGCTAATAACCAAAAAGTCTGGGCGCGTGGATATTTTTCTATTTATTTTCGACATTAAAAGACATAAAAATCAGGGCTTCCCTGGTGGCGCAGTGGTTGAGAGTCCGCCTGCCGATGCAGGGGACACGAG
>NC_041221.1:46554718-46584700 GCF_002837175.3 Physeter macrocephalus | reverse complement strand
CCGTGAGCCATGGCCGCTGAGCCTGCGCGTCCGGAGCCTGTGCTCCGCAATGGGAGACGCCACAACAGTGAGAGGCCCGCGTATCAAAAAAAAAAAAAAAAAAAAAAAAAAAAAAAAAGCCATAAAAATCAAATTACATTACATTTAATTACACATTTAACAGGTAACCTTCATTGAAAATAATACATTTACGTGAAACCAGACCTATTCTGATAAATCCAAGACGTATGGTTTTCCCCCTCCCATAGTATACAGCCACCTCGTCAGAAGTCTAAAATATTTCAACTGTAAAGTTTAAATTCAGGTTCTATTTACAGTATGGGAGCACATCCCACGTGCCCTCCCAGCCCTGACCTGCACACCTGAGGGACGAGGTCCAGAGCTCAGCATTTCTGTTAGCTGTTGATTGGGGCAAATTCATGAAGAGGGTCACAGAAGTGCTCGTATTTCTGGAAGCAGACACACTAGCAGGACCTTGGTGTTATTAGAGAATTATCTAATTAGTAATAAGGAGGAAAAAACTGTGAAGTCGCTTACCTGAGCGGGACGCTTCGGATTAAACCATTCTTCCTAGCGAGTTCCTGTATTAAGAGGAGAATACCAACTTCAATTTTTCACCTCAGATTTACTTATTTTATTGCACAGCTTGGTTTGGTGTAATTTATTCTATTGATTTCATTTTTGCTAGTGAAGTTATTTTATGAACTATGGGGATAAGTAAGTTATATTTCTAAGAAAATCTCCCCCCACCGCTCGGGGAAAATGGAAGCGTCCACGAGCTTTGCTTGCGGGTCCACGCTGCGCTGGGCGAGTAGTCCCACGTGTGGCTCGCTGGCTATAAGTTCGTCTGTATTTGGCTACGTGTGAGGCTGGGCGGGTGGCTCTGTGTGTGAACTGGGGAGCAGGAGGGCAAGAGGCTGTAAATTATACTAAAGCAAAGACAGTTTTCTTACTTAAAGTGTCAGCTCATTCTAATAGAGTTGTTTTTTGTTTTTTGGGGTTTTTTTTTTGCGGTACGCGGGCCTCTCACTGTTGTGGCCTCTCCCGTTGCGGAGCACAGGCTCCGGACGCTCAGGCTCAGCGGCCATGGCTCACGGGCTCGGCCGCTCCGCGGCATGTGGGATCTTCCCGGACCGGGACACGAACTCGTGTCCCCTGCATCGGCAGGCGGACTCTCAACCACTGCTCCACCAGGGAAGCCCCAGAGATTTTTTTAAAACGTAAATAATGAAAAAAAAGGAGGAAAATATTAAAAAAGAAATTGTACCGGCATTACGCTACTCAAACTACAATGACCTAGTTTAATTTTTACTTTTTTACGTAATTGACAGTAATATGAATTAAGTGGATTTTCATGAATAGTTTTCTAAATATAAAGCATTTCTAAATATAAAGGTAAAGCATAAATTTCATACTATGAAGCATATAGAGTTTAAAGTTTGTGAAAAATAAAACGTGAAGTATATTTTTTCAAATGAGAATGGCTTTATATTTTTCTGACTATAATTATAATACATGATCATAGTTTAAAAAAATCAAAACCCAAAAACATAAGAGAAGAAAGTAAAATCACCTGAAATCTCACCACCCAGTGATAAGCACTGCTAAAACTTTGTTAAACAATTTTCTAGTCATCTTATAATACACACACACACACACACACACACACACATACATACACACACACAAACACGTATAACTTTACATAACTGGACATTCTATATGCATACTGCTTTGTACACAGCTTTCTAATGAAATAGTATGTTGTGTATATCTTCTTACATCATTATTTTTCATAACTGGGTAGTATGGTTGAACAATAAGTTGTTTAATCAACCCCTGTTAAAGGATAATTAGATTGTTCCCAATTTTTTTATAGTAGATAATACTGTAGAGAATATCCTTATGTATAATCTTTGAGTACTTGTTGGGTTATCTCCTTAGGATACATTTCTAGAAGTGGAATTGCTGGGAGCAAAAAATTATATCCATTTAAAAATTTGGTACATATTTTCAATCATTCCTCCAGAAATATGATATCAATTTACAATCCCTCCAAGCACAAGAGAATATCCATTTCTCAACACTCTCAATGTCGCTGAATATTATAAATCCTCTTAAACTGTAACAATCCATCAAGTCTGTCTGTCTTTCCTTCCATTTCTTTTATTATTAATTAAGCTGAATGAATATCTTTTCTTATATTTATTGTCCATTTGACTTCATCTTCTGACATTTTTCATGTCATTTACATATTTTTCTATTATAGCAGCCATCTATCTCAATTATTTATAAGAACTCTTTGTATATTATGAACTTTAACCTTTTGTTTATATTAACAAATATAAACATGCTTTTCTAAGTTACTTACATTATAATTTTGCCTATGATGTACTTTTGACATATATTTATTTAAAGTGATCAAATCTGTATATTTTTACTACCCTTACTACTTGATTATAGAGTTGTATTTTAAAGTACGAGAATACATGGAATTATTAAGTAGATACCTTTCCTTGGGTTGTCAGCGCCTCCATTTTCTGAAGTATGTCATGGTGATTCGTTTGATTGATTTATCCTTTGCCCTCCTAAAAGTATTTTTACAAAAGTCTTCCCATTAAAATTTCATTACAATGTCACAACCTAACAATAATATAACCATAACGTAACCCTAATCTGAGGGATGGCTTACATACAATAAGAGACAATTCATTTTCACATTATTTCATCTTTTCCAGATACTCAGCACCTTCACAAGGACTCTAGTCTGGCCAAGGAAGCATCCTACCCCGAAGCCTCCAGCCCCAGAAAAACATACCAAGCTGTAGAACCTCTCACCCTTTTATATCCTGAAAAACATCACCAGGTCTGTGCCTCATTGCCTTAGGACATTAATAGTCACTATCAACTGCCACCTGAACATTGTTTTATGAAAAACTTTTTCCTTCTTTTAAGTTGTCTTTGAAAAAAATCACAAAGGTGGGATTGTTGGATCCAAGGATATAA
Source organism: Physeter macrocephalus (assembly GCF_002837175.3). Lineage (NCBI taxonomy): Eukaryota > Metazoa > Chordata > Mammalia > Artiodactyla > Physeteridae > Physeter > Physeter macrocephalus. The sequence continues at coordinate 46,581,694 of NC_041221.1, read as the reverse complement.
ACATTTTTTTAGCTCTTGTTATCTAGTACTATATTTTTCTCCAAATGGACAATACCACTAAAATTGTTTGTGTTTTCATTCCATTTCAACTTTAATAGTTTTGAGTATTATCAATAATTATTTTAGTTAGTTTACTAAGAGTAAAAGAAGTGATTATAGTTTTACATTCATATTACTTTGATTTTCCCACATGCCTTAGCTTTCCATTTTCTTCTGTGTATATTTTGTATTAGTTTTTTTTTTTTTTTTTTTTTTTTAGTTTTTTAAAATCATGATAAAATTTGCTCTGCATCTCTAGAGATTTAAACTAGGCAGGAAAAAACTGGAATAATCCCATTTGAAAAAATAAAGAAAATGTACCTTTTTGAGCAGAAAAATAATAAAAATACAAAACAATACATTCTAGTCTCAATCCCTGGATTCATTTTCCATTAATCTTTGCAGGCATTTTACATGTGTAATCAAATTTAGAATTGGGCCTAAAATTTTCCACAGATGTTCACAGTGAAGCTAGAATGATCTTTTAGAAATATTAGCTTAAGACCATTAAATAAAAGTCTCAGATCCTAAGCATTGCTTTTTAGCCTCACCATGATCCGACCTCTGTCTGCTCTTCCTGTTTCACTGTCAATCCTGGCCTTCTGTTATGTTAGTTCAGGAAATCTCTTGTCGTTAGTACCCCATACACTATTCCTTCTGCTTGAAAACTTTTCCCACATCCTTTTCACCAGACAGATCCTCATTCTTCAGAGGGCTCTTGGAATATTGTTTAGTTTGGTGAAGATAGTCAAGGAAGGATCTCTAAAAAACATGGAGATCACATTAAGAAAAATAATACAGAAACATATACCTTGCACCTCTCCCAAGAAGCCTCATGCAAATAAAGGGTCCTGAAATTTAATCGTCACAGTAAATCCACCTCTGGGTATTAATACCTGCTTTACCTTTATTACAGGGTCATGGCGATCAAAAAGATAGCATATCTGGGTACAAAATGAAGTTTAAATTATTCAATTTAAAGCAGTTATCACTTTTCTTAATATTTTTCTTTTTATAGGGACAACACAATAACGAACATTTAACCTCAATAAATTGACAGATTTTACCTATGTTGACAAACAAAGCTAATTATCATTTGTTCGTTTAGTTTATGGACCACTCTAGTCTAGTCTTCAGGAGATGTTGACCTGTCTGTACTGTGCACAAGTCGGCCACAAGAAGAAACAAGAGGAAAGATGAGTAAGAACTTGGCATGTTTCAGGAACAGTAAAAAAGCCATTTTGTTTCTGAAAGAGTGGAGTTTCTGAAAGAGTGAACCAAATGACAAATCCCTGTTCTCCTGGAACTTACACCATACCAGGCGAAGAGAGACAAGTAAAATGAACAAACCATCACATAAGTATATGTTGGGTGGTGATATGTGCTATGAAAGAAAGAGCAGATCAGGAGAAGGAGGAGGAGAAAAAAATGAGTGCTGTCTTAGATAGGGTGGGGAGAGAAGGCTCCTTAGAGGAGATAACAGAAGCTTCAATGAAGAGGGGGAGCGAACCACGCAGATATCTAGGGAAGAGTGAAACAGGCAGGAGAACTGTGAGTGCAAAGGCCCTGAGATGCTTAGAGAAAAGCAAGGAGTGTGAAGGAGAGTTTGCAAGGAATGAAATGGTAGGAGATGAGGTTGGATTCGTAGCCAGGGTCAGAATTGCTTGGGGCTTGCAGGTCACTGGGTTCATTCTCAGTGAGATGGGGTGCCAGTGAATAGTTATAAGCAGAGGAGTAACATGATATGACATATTTTAAAAGGATCACTCTGTCTGCTGTGTTTAGGGGATAAGGGTGGAAGCAGGGAGACCTGTTAGGAAGTCACTTGGGTACTCTAGATGGGAGGCAAAGGAGATTGCATTATTGGAGGTGGAGGAAAGGCGTCAGAGTCTGGATATATTTTGAAGATAGAGCTGACAGGATTGAAGAATGGATTAGCTGTGGAGTGTAAGAAAATAAGTATCAGTTGGAAGGCACTTGAAAAATTCCAGGTAGAATTATATATTTATAAATGTAATTCAGTTTGAAATGGTTACATTTTAATTATTCAAAGATGTTGTTAATAACACAAATATAGATTTGACGAATCCATTCATCTAAGTTCCTCTAAATGTGAAGGTTTGATTAAAATGTGAAAAACAATTCTCTGGTTTTGGCTTTTATTTAGCATCTGGCCATAGGAGTAACACTGAAAGTTAAACCACTTGGTGACAAATTCACCAAATAATTGTTGAGCTTGGTTGACACTGTACCGAGAATGAAGGACACATGATCCATAAGGTACCAATCTGGATTCATATTTAATCTTCAGAATTACTATTTTTTTAGGCAGATACTCTGACATTAATATCCATGCTAGTGTCTGTGACATAGTATTATATAACACCACAGTGTACTTTTAAAAAATAAAAATGTTTCCTATTATAATGCTGATGAGAAATAGGACTACCTCATAGGCTGACTTAGTTATTCTGGCCTTTATTTGTAAATTGCTTTAATTTCCTTGGTATAGAGTTTGATTTAAAATCCTAAGGGGACTTCCCTGGTGGCGCAGCGGATTGCCTGCCAATGTGGGGGACACAGGTTTGAGCCCTGGTCTGGGAAGATCCCACATGCCGCGGAGCAACTAAGCCCGTGTGCCACAACTACTGAGCCTGTGCTCTAGAGCCCGCAAGCCACAACTACTGAGCCCTCGTGCCACAACTACTGAAGCCCACGCGCCTAGAGCCCGTGCTCCGCAACAAGAGAAGCCACTGCAATGAGAAGCCCACGCGCTGCAACTAGAGAAAGCCCGCATGCAGCAAAGAAGACCCAACGCAGCCAAAAAATAAATAAATTTATTTTTAAAAATCCATATAAGGTAATAATGAACCATATGACAAAGAAGTTTTTGTGTACGTTTGATTCAAGTTAATTATGCCTGATTTAGGTTTCTTCTACAGTGACCAGATAGGAATCCTATTTGAAAGTAATCCATTACTATATAACTTTTAATACCTAGCCAAAATTGCTATCTAATTATTTTGGTAACATTCTTAATTCATCCTGTGAATATCGCACTACCTTTTAGAACCACATCTCTTTAACACCACAGTATTTTTAAAGAAATATTTCCTCACTTTTTTTTTTTAAATTGTGTCTATAGTATCATTGCAGGCTCTCTTTTTCTAACAATGGTATGCTATCTCAGTGAATGCTTCTGTTAGTGCCACTTAACTAATTGTTATGGTAAACTTAAGTCCAATTTTAGCGTATTTTACCAAATTACAAAGATAAGGTAGCATATATTTTTAATAGACAGATTTCTTTAAAAAATTAATCTGCCCTTTATTTTTGTTGTCAGTCTGTACTAATCAATGAAGAATTGTTTTTTGATGAATGATTTAGAGAGAAAAAGATGGGTTTAGGCTTATAATGTATGCCTGTCATGCTTCTAATTGATACTTTGTGCATTGTTTTTATACATATTTTAGGGCCAATTAATATTGGGAAAGTGTTCAAATCATTAAGTTTTTCTTTAGCACTTGTGCAATTCTTTTTTTTTAGCATAATAATTTATCTGGAACTGGTTTGTTCTTCTGATACAGTTACTGTAAATCCTTGCCTAACATCCATCCTTCAACAACTCTGAATCTTCAGGTACAACTCTTAGCCCATAATTAAAGTAAACATTGCAGAGAAAGTGTCAAATCAGAGCTTATGCTTATGCCTTCTGCATCATGATGGTTGGATTGACCACACCAACCAGCAAACAAACAAACAAAATGAAAAACCACCAGAGTACTCTGATTGATTAATCCTGCCCATAAAAGCAATTTTGCTAACTTTTGCTTGTTAAATCCATGAAGCAGGGGATTAGTGGCGGGAGTTAGAGAAGAAAGAAGATTGGAGAGTAAAGGTAGTAACTGCAGAAGTGGCAGAGGTTAGAAAGGGCAGAAATGATGAGAAGAGGCTGTGGGCATGGGTGGCAACAGAGAGCCCTTAATGAGGGAACAGAGATTGGTCAACTGCAGGCCACCTTCTCTGGAGCTCTTGAAAGCATACGATATCTCCTTCATGGACTGTTCGCAGGAGAGAAGAATTGCCATGTAGGCATAACCTTTCTTTGTTTTTTTTTAAATTGAAGTGTAGTTGATTAACAATATTATATTAGCTTCAGGTGTACAGCATTGAGTTTTTTTTTTTTTACAGATAATACTCCATTAAAAGTTATTACAGGGCTTCCCTGGTGGCGCAGTGGTTGCGTGTCCGCCTGCCGATGCAGGGGAACCGGGTTCGCGCCCCGGTCTGGGAGGATCCCACATGCAGCGGAGCGGCTGGGCCCGTGGGCCATGGCCGCTGAGCCTGCGCGTCCGGAGCCTGTGCCCCGCAATGGGAGAGGCCACAACAGAGGGAGGCCCGCATACCACAAAAAAAAAAAAAAAAAGTTATTACAAGACAATGGCTATGATTCCGTGTGCTATACAGTATATCTTTGCTGCTTATCTATTTTATACATAGTAGTTCTTAATCCCATTCCCCTAATTTTCCCCTCCACCCTTCCTTCTCCCCTTTGGTTATCATTGTGTAGTTTGTAAACTATATATATAGTTCGCTTTCTGTATCTGCAAGTCTGTTTCTGTTTTGCATATACATTCATTTGTATTATTTTTTTAGATTCCACATGTAAGTGATATCATACAGTAGAGGCATAACCTTTCTAAAGGCACATATTGTATATCTGTAAGATGTAGTAAATTTCTTTCAAGCTAATATGAATGAGAGCCATGCTTTTTTCTGTTGTTGTTCAGTTGATGAGAAATACCAAGTAATACACAGTTTAATATTTCACAAATAATTATATATGCCATGCATTTTTGGTGAAAGAAAGCACCTGTAAATGTCTTCCTTTTTTGTAGAAATACTAACCATAAATAAAACAATTTTCTCTCCTATTGGCTAAATGCAGTGTGCATAAATGGCAAACTTCTAAAGCCTATCTGCCTTAAATAATATTTGTAGAATAAGGCAGGGTATAAATAAATACAAATAAAATCATGCTAAATGTAATTTGTATCCTTTGTAACTAGCTTCATAACTTTCGTAATTAGCCAGCCCAAATAAACATTTTTGTACTTAGCTTAAAACCTGGACTGTACTGCCTTCCTTTTTCCCCCCCTTTTACTGTGTGACATCTTTTAAAAAAAATATATTAATGTGAAAAAATAGGTTTGTGTATGATTCACTTTTCTGTAATCCACTAAAACGTCATCAACTTTCAGTAACTAGAAAAAAAGTTAGCAATGTTTACCCTAATACTGTGGTTTTCAAAATGCTGTGTTCTGTGGAGCTGTGGTAGGCAGAATACTGCCCCTAGACTACCAGAGATGTTGATGCCCTAATCCCAGACTTTGCAGATGTGATCAAATCTATAAACTTTAAGATGAGAAGATGATCCTGGGTTATCCCGGTAGGCCCAGTGTAATCATGTGAGTCCTTAAAATTGGAGAGAAAGTTCACAACAGGAGAAGGGTCAGAGAGATGTGATGTGAGAAGAACTCCACCCCCTGTTGCTGGCTTTGACAACGGAAGAAGTGAGCCATGAACCAAGGAATGCAGACAGCCACTAGAATTTGGAAGAAGAAAGGAAACAGATTCTCCCCTAGAGCCTCCAAAAAGGAATGCAGTTCTTCTGACATCTTGATTTTGACCCGTGCCAGACTTCTGACCTACAGAACTTTAAGATGATAAATTTGTGTTGCTTTAAGTCACTAAATTTGTGGTGATTTGTTATGGCAGCAATAGAAAACCAATGCTGTTTCTCAAACCCAGCTTGGAGAAGGGACTTCTGATCATGATGGAAAGGCCTGGGGAAGGCCACAGACCCACCCATGATCTTCCCATTTTCTGCTTGCATCTACTTTTCCCTTCAATCACATCTTATCTGCTTCATAATGTTATTGGAATTCCACGTGAGATTTATTTTGGGGGAAAAAACCTACTGTTTAAAATTAACACAATATAAATACATATATTGGGTTGGCCAGAAGTTTCCTTCAGTTTTTAGGTAAAAATAAAAGACACATTTTTCATTTTCACCAAGAACTTTATTAAACAATGTATTCACCATTTTGTTCCACTACCTTCTGCCATTTTCACGTCATAACTCCATCTTCCCAAAACTTTTTATCTTTTTGAGCAAAGAGCTGTTCCAGGTGCCATTTACAGTCTTCCAGGGAATTGAAATTTTTTCCATTAAGACATTTTGTAAAGACGGAAATAAATGGAAATCCGAAGGTGCAATGTCTGGTGAATACAGCAGATGAATCAGAAATTCCCAGCCAAGCTGTAACAGTTTTTGCCTGGTCATCAAAGAAACATGTGGTCTTGCGTTATCCTGATGGAAGATTATGCGTTTTCTGTTGACTAATTCTGGACACTTTTCGTCGAGTGCTGCTTTTAGTTGGTCTAATTGAGAGTAGTACTTGTTGGAATTAATTGTTTGGTTTAACAGAAGGAGCTCATAGTAGAGGACTCCCTTCTAATCCCACCATATACATAACATCACCTTCTTTGGATGAAGACTGGCCTTTGGTGTGGTTGGTGGTGGTTGATTTCGCTTGCCCCACGATCTCTTCTGTTCCACATTATTGTACAGTATCCACTTTTCATTGCCCGTCACAATTTGTTTTAAAAACGGAACGTTTTCGTTATGTTTAAGTAGAGAATCGTTTGCTGAAATATGGCCAAGAAGGTTTTTTTCACTTAATGTATGTGAAACCCTCACATCAAAGCGATTAACATAACTAAGGTGGTGCAAATGATTTTCAACGCTTGATTTGGATATTTTGAGTATGCGGCTATCTTCAGCATGGTATAACATTGATTGTTCTCAATTATTATCTCAATTTGATTGCTATCAACTTCAACTGTTCTACCCGACCTTGGAGCATTGTCCAGTGAGAAATCTCCAGCACAAAGCTTCGCAAACCATTCGTGACACGTTCCATCAGTCATAGCACCTTCTCCATACACTGCACAAATCTTTTTTTGCATTTCAGTTGCGTTTTTACCTTTCTTGAAATAATAAAGCATAATATGCTGAAAATGTTGCTTTTTTTCTTCCATCTTCAATATTCAAATGACTACCCAAAAATTACCAATTCTGATAAGTTTTTTTGTTAAATGCACCAGGATATGACAGCTGTCACAATACAATCTAACAAAATTGTTTTGAATGAAGTTAAAGACACTTCAGCACTGTTAGAGCCATCTTACGGAAAAAACTGAATGAATGTTTTTGCCAACCCAATATATGTATATACAATATCTATTCATACATGTATTTATTTATAAACATTTAAACAAACATTATACAATTTAAAATGATAAGTACATATTTTGTTTCCCTGCAAAAATGGTTATGATTAGTAACAGGGTCTTAGACTTTAGCACCGTACTGACTTGGATTCAAATCACAGCTCTGATACTTACCAGATATATAATTCTGAATCTCAATTTGTTCATATGCAAATTGTAAGTAATAGCAGTACTTATCATTTATTGAGCATTCTATGCACTCAGCACTGTCCTAAGCATGTTTTCTGAATTAATCATTTAACCCTCCCAAACTAAAACTAGTAATAAGGTGGTAGGTACTCTTATTATCACCATTTTACAGATGAAGAAACTGAAGAACAGAGGTTAAGTAAGTGGCAGAACCAAGCAATCTGGCTGTGAATCCTGAGATCTTAAACAACTATACTTTCCCTGGGCTTTGCCTCCTCCTATGACATAACTAAACAGAAAAGAAGCAGCAACTGAGGCACTCAGGCCAACCACAAGGGTAAAATTTTCTTCACCTCACACATCTGTGCTGGAACCAGCACTGGAGGGGCAATGACCTTGACTCAGGAGATGGCAGAGCACTAAAATTGGCTGTCATCACCAGAAAGAGAAACTAGTCAGGGCTGAACACAATGAGGAATTAATGAGATGATCATAATGACTAACATGAATCTAATACTTACAATATGTCATGTACTGAACTAAATGCTATACATATATTATCTCATTTACTCCTTAAAACCTATGAGATAATTACTACTGTTTCCCCCTTTATACAGAGAAGGAAATTAAGCCTCAGAGAGATTAAGTACCTGGACTAAGGGTCAACCAGGTAGGAAGAAACAGAACAGAGAATTTAATTGAGATTGCCTTACTCCAAAGACTGGGCTCTTGGCCAGTTCTTTACATTGTATTAGACTGGCAGAGTAGCAGCTTGCAAATCTATTAGGTCCTCATCCTCCCAACCCCACCCTGTGATTTGGGCAAATATGAATAAATGTGATGACTGAGCAAGGCCTGTGGAGTCTGAATCCCAGGAATCCTTAAAATATATCTCCTACTTGCTTGCTAGTGCATGAACATAATGTAGGCAACTATTTAATCTGGTTTGATGGGCTCCTTTAAAATGCCTGAACTTAGCTAAGCAAAGCGCACCAGGATTTTTCCAAGCAGCATCACTCTGGAAACTTAACAATTGTCACCTTAGTACCGAACCACAAGCTTCTCTTGCTTGAATCTTGTGAGGAACCATTGTGAAGCTGAGACTCGTCTCTGTTACTTACTTGCTGTGTGACCTAGTGCAAATCATTTGTATTTCTGAGAAAGTTACTTGCCCCATCTGAAAATGGGTGTATAAATACCTTATATAGAGTAGTATAAGGGTTAAAGTAAGATAATAAATTTGAAAATGCCTGGCATGTAGTAAATGCTCAGTAAAATGAATTAAATGAAATAAAATGGCCTTCTTATGTCCAGCCTCGAACTGTTTCTCCAGCCTCTCTCTGCTTAAGTTCGGTCTGACCTGCAGTGATTGCTCCATCTCCCAACTTTTTTTCCCCTCTGGCAAACTCTGCAACCACATTCATAGGCAACATGGGGGAAGGCCTGGACTCAGGAATAGAACCTCCTGACTCCTGAGCGGGACTTAAGTCTTTAAAACCTAGTTCTGACATGTTTAATTATGGTATTGCCTTTAAAAAACATAATGTACTTCAATTATTTTTCCAACTGAAAATTTTTCTAAACTCAATGAGAAAAGTTGGAAAATTTCAGAAAGAAAAAAACCTGCCATAATCCAGTGACCTCTAAATAAACATTATTAACAGTTGGAGGTATATATTTAAGTGTTTTTATTGATATATCTTGAGAAAGGGAGCCTGGTCTCTTTTAAAGATTTTATTCTGAATCAGAAATTCAGCCATAAAAAAGTTAAATCAGCTCAAATTAGCATTTGATATAGAGGACTTACTGTGTGTGAGACATTTGACTAATAGTCTACAGAATTTAAAGTGAAACAATCAGTGTGTTACCTCAACAAAATATAGAAAGGCAGACTGGAGCACACTGTGAAAAGTTAGATGAAAAAACAAAGGGCTAGATGGTAATATATACAAAAGTAGGAGAAATTTCACGTGGCAACTCACGAAAAAATTCCCAGATGAGTGATATCAATAGTGAGTACTATGAGTTCAAACTTGCCAGGATCTTTCAGCTAACAAGAGCAATTATGAAAAGATGAAGTTTCTGAGAATAAAATGAGAATAACATAGGTCCTGTGTCAGGTTGGGGGTAATGTCTGAAGGCTTTTCCAAACTAGAATAAACAGGTTCAGACTTAGAATTTAGATGACAGGGAATTCGTTGATTTGAAAAAGACTTGGAAAGAATTTTCTAGGCTAGAAATCATTTTTTTTCTATATTAATATTTCAGTCTTATCCTCCTGGGTCACAAATAAATGGAAGGAGCTGAAGGAATCATAGGGAATCTTGAAGGATAAAGTCAACTTTTCATTCACTTTATTGGATGTTTATTGAACACCTACTATGTGCCAGGCACCTAGAGAGCAAGGTGCCATGTATGTACACACATAGACTATGACCTGATTGTGCAGTACACGATCTATACAACTGTTTGTGATAACCCTGCAATAAAGATACAGCAGTGAACAGGTTCCTGCTTTTGTGGAGTTTACAGTTGAGGGAAGAGTGGGGAAACTAACAATAAATATGTCAAAAATAAGGGTATTTCAGACAATGATAATTGTTTTGAAGAAAGTAAAATAAGGTAATGAGATAGAGTGATGGGAGCAATATCACAAGAAAAGCCTCTTTAAAGAGGTAACATTTGAGTCGAAACCTGAATGACAAGGAGTCAACCATTCAAAGATTTGAGAGATGACTATTCCAGGTAGAGGAAAAAGGAGGGGCAAAGTTTCTGGATGGGAATGATTTTGCCATTCATTCCAGTATGTCAGTGACATAGTGAGTGAAGGGTGGACAGCAAGACTGTAGCAGTAGGCAGGGACTAAATTATGTAAACTATGGTAAGAGGTCTAGATTTTATTTTAAAAGAAATATTAAATCTTTAATAATATACGGTAAGAGTCAGGTGCTCCATGTTGGGGTGAAGATTTGGGTGAACAAAAATTCTAGCAGAAGGATGGATATAATAGTTTTGGGGGTTTTGTTTGTTTGGTTTTCGTTTTGATTTTTGGCATTGAGCCAGCCTGGCTAGAGATCTTGGAACCAAGAACAAGCTGTGGACCAACTGCTAGTCCCAGGTCACCCCATGAAAGCCTCAGGTTTGGTTACATTGACTAGTGATGTAGTAGTCTAAAAGATTGGTGACAAAGGTATCTATACAACAAGGAGATAATACTACACACCCATTAGAATGGTCAACATCCAGAACATTAATAATGTCAAGTCCTGGCAAGATGTGGAGCCATAGGAACTCTCATTCATTGCTCTGGATCTATGACTCTGTTTCTATATTGTTATGTTTGTTCATTTGTTTTGTCTTTTGATTCCACATATAAGTGAAGCCATACAGTGTTTATCTTTCTCTGTCTGACTTATTTCACTTAGCATAATACTTTCTAGGTCCATCTGTGTTGTTGTAAATGGCAAACTTTCATTCTTTCTCATGGCTGAATATTATTCCATTGTAAACAAATATACCACACCTTCTTCATTTATTCAACAAATGAGAGTTCATTCAATGGGAATGAAAAATGGTACAGCCACTTTGGAAGACAGTTTGGTGGTTGCTTACAAAACTAAACATACACTTATATGATCCAGCAATCATGCTCCTTGGTATTTACCCAAAGGAGTTGAAAATGTATGTCCACACAAAAACTCGCACATGGAGTTTAGAAAAGATTTATTCATAATGGCCAATGCTTAGAAGCAACCAAGATGTCCTTCAGTAGATAAATGGATAAGTTAACTGTGGTACATCCAAACAATAGAATATTACTCAGCACTAAAAACAAAGGAGCTCTCAAACCCTGAGATGACATAGAGGAAACTTAAATACATATTGCTAAGTGAAAGAAGTCAGCCTGAAAAGGCTATACACTGTATGATTCCAACTATATGACATTCTGGGAAAGGTAAAACTATAAAGATAGTAAAAAGATCAGTGGCTGGCAAAGGTTGGTGGGGAAGGAAGGAATGAATAGGCAGAGCACAGAGGATCTGGGGGGCAGTGAAACTACTCTGTATGATACTATAGTGGTGGATGCATGCCATTATAAATGTGTCCAATCCACAGAATGTACAACATCAAGAGTGAACCCTAGTATAAACTATGGAAGTTGGAGGATTATGATGTGTCAATGTAGGCACATCATTTGTAACAAATGTACCCCTCTGGTGTGGGATGTTGATAATGAGGGAGGCTATGCATGTGTGCGGGCAGGGTGTATATGGGAAATTTCTGTACCTTCTGTTCCATATTGCTGTGAATCTAAAACTGCTCTAAAAAATAAAGCCTATCAAATACTAATAAATATATCTTATTATACTTCAGTGTTTATATTTCTTTTAATTTTGCTTTAAATTTTCTTTTTTAAATTTTATAAACATTTCTTATTATCTCAGCTCGTCTATCATTCTAGTAACCATAATCAGGTATAGGTTTCACTAGCGTTCTCTATTTCTCTAACTTCCCTTTCTGTGTGTGAAGACCTAAAGTGGCCCTCCAGCTTTGCCACAGGGCAAAGCCTCCTTCCTTACTTCATCAGGAAGTGTGGAAGAGTGTGGACTGCATGCTTGCCAGCAGGGTGACTCTGGAGTTCTGACTTTTGGACTAACAGAAATACAATATGAGATACATATGTTACTTTAAATTTTTCTAGTAGTCACACTAAAAAAGTAAAAAAACTAAAACAAAAACCAAAAACCCCAAAACAGGTGCAATGAGTTTTAACTATATTTTATTTAACCCAATATACCTAAAATATTCAATACTATCAGTTCAACAAGTAATTAAAATAAAAAATTATTAATGAGACATTTTACATTCTTTTTCATAACAACTTCTAATTCCAGTGTACGTTTTAGGTTGATAGCCCATTTCAATTCAGACCAGACACATTAAAATGCTCACTAGTCACATGTGGCTAGAGGGTACCATGTTGGATAGGGCAGTTCTAGACCTTACTTCCATTGACTTTTGAGGCTTGGTGATTCCAATCTACTTTGTCCTGTGGTGACTGGGCCTCTTGTCTTGGCTCTGACGTGACTTCCTGTTTCTAGATTTCTGTTCACCTTGAACCTTAAACTCCTGAATTGCTGATACCAGAAATGGCTCCTTTGCCTGACTCTCTTACTACCTGCTCCCTGGGACTAACATTGCCCTGCTGCTACCTACTAGATGCGACATGAGTAATTACCTAGACTTTTCTGCATTAGAAGAGAGTTCTATTTTATAGAAGTATCATTGAATGGAAAAACATGCTAAATTCTCTGTGGCTCACTTAAATTAATCTGTGGGGAGATTAACTACTTGAACATAAAACTCTTATCTGGTTATCACATCCACCTGTGGCTGCTTACTGCTTGCTAGCATTGTAGACAGAGGCAAACCATTTTTGAATATCAGAAGCTGAATATTACCTTGGTCTTTCTATTTGAATTTTTTCTGTGAAAATTCCTAATCTTTACCCCAGGCCAATGGATGATTCAAACTTTCAGGTAAATTAGGGCCAATGTCATGTGCTCAGAAAGGCAGAAAAAAACAAAAACAACACAATAATTTCCAAAATATACCTAACTTGACCCTTCCCGGTTAAGTTGGAAATCTCAATAGTCTTTTACTCTGCTATTCTACCTTTGAAAGCAAAACTCTGTGGTTGCAACTGTATGCTCATAGGTGAAATTCAACCCTGAAAATGTGTTTTGTTGGCTCACACAGTGTTTAAAATTCTTTTGAGCCACTGTTTAGAAATTAGGAGCTTTCACATAAACATTCAGTTTTCTAGCTTCCCTTAAAAATTTTGAAGACTCATCCACATTGAGCCATCTTCTCCCATGGTACCTTTTGGCTGGGCTAGATTTGAGAGGCTCTATGCTCTTTCTATTTTGATATGGTCAATTACCCCTGGCTCCTTTCTTCTATATAATAGATATGTCCTCATCTAGGCCCTTGAGTTGGCAACCTCCATAACTCATCACACCTGTCTGCCCTTTGTCTTCCACTATTCTCTAGGGTCCAGGCTGTCTTCTGTTTGGTTTTTTAAATTTATTTATTTATTTATTTATTTATTTATGACTGCGTTGGGTCTTCGTTGCTGTGTGTGGGCTTTCTCTAGTTGCAGCAAGCGGGGGCTACTCTTCGTTGCAGTGCTCGGGCTTCTCATTATGGTGGCTTCTCTTGTGGAGCTCAGGCTCTAGGCATGTGGGCTTCAGTAGTTGTGGCACACGGGCTTAGTTGCTCCACAGCATGTGAGATCTTCTCAGACCAGGGATCAAACCCATGTCCCCTGCATTGGCAGGTGGATTCTTAACCACTACGCCACACGGGAAGTCCCTGTCTTCTGTTTTTGAGAGGTCTTCTTTTTAGCTCCTGAGTCTTCTGAAGATCCAGGGGGTGCAGAACAATGGAGATAAACTGGTGAAGTCATTCGGTTATCTAAGTCTCAGGTGCAACTCAACCAAATTCCATGATTGTCGTGTGTTTTAGGGGACTTTTTGGCCAATGATCTGGGGAAATTCCTTTTCCTTGCTAGATCCCTGGAAATAATTGGTCATTTTGTAAGCTAGTGAGTGAAAGTTTCAGATGTCAGGATTATTTAAGGGTCTCAGGCATCCCACCTCAAAGTCTCCTTTACCTCTAACCTAACTCTATTCAAAATAAGTCACCTTAAGCCTGTGGTTCTCAATCTTTAATGGGGGGGCTTGTTAAAATACATATTCCTGGGTCCCACCTTTAGAGACTTCAGTTTCACCAGTTCTAGGATGGGACTGAGTACTCTGTTTTAACGAGCCCTGCAGGTGATGCTGATGCAGATGAGCTGTGTATACACATTGAAAAATCACTGCATAAGCGTATCCAGCATCTTGATTTTAAAATCATACTAAGGTTATAATTATCTAATATTCCTTTCTGAAAACACATTCTAATGTTGGTTGGGGGGGTTTGGGAGGAGGCTGAATACTTTAAAACTTGGCATATCACAATGGTAGGGGAAGGGTACTTAAAATGGGGACTTTGCATGTACTTAATTCTTTATGATTTCATAAAGCTTCCTTTCTAGTAACAAAATCTTGTCTGAAACAAGAATAGGTGCACAGCATAAGAGAGGAAAAAGAATAGGAGATGAAAACATTTCTCCTCAAAGGGGGTGTCATTAAAAGGCTTTAGATAATGCTTGAAGTTAGGAGGAACAGGCAAGGTGTCATCTTTTAATTTTCAAAAAATCAGTTAAGAAGATTTCTGCTGCAAGTAACAGATTACCCAGCCATTAAATCTATGGTCCATAATCCATAAAGACATTCAATTATCTCATAAAACAAGGAACCTGCCAATAGGGGGTTCCAGATGTGGAGCTCAATGATCCAGGCTCACTCCTCTCTGTCATCCTCAGAATGTTGGCCTATTGTTCCAGACTTATCACCTCATGGTCGCAAGATGGCTGCATCTTCAAACTTTCAAGGAAGGAGAAAAGGATCATCTTTCTTTGAGCAAAATTCTTCCCCAAAGTGCACCCAACAGATTTCCCCTCATCTCATTGTTCAGAACTAGCCAGAACTGACTCATACCAAACATTAACAAAGGAGAATGAGTTTACACTCTTGGTTTACGCCAATTATGGTCCATGTCCTGGCCTGGAAGGAGAGTCCACCTTCTATGAAAATGCTGCTGCTAGAAAAAACTCAAGGTCTCTTAAATTGATATATAAACTATAAGGAATTGGTGAAATAACAATAGATAGGCAACTAATCATATCGGCCTTGATTTTTAATTAGCCTTAGGATTTTAGTGGTTGCAGAATCCTAGGAATGCATTGAGAATGGGGTGGTAGAGTGGGAGGGAGGGATTATGGTCAGAATTGCTTCTGAGGATGGTGGGAGGGTGTAGTGGGATGGGAGTGGGTACGTAGCAGATGACCTGGAGAAATAGCTGGCTTTCTTTTTTGATATTTTGATCCGTCATGCCTTGGTTGAGGATGCCTTGGTAAGAACTAGAAGTGTTTGTAAAGCTTGTATTGCCACAAAGAATAATAAAATAAAAGTGACAGCAAACTTGTAACTCTTCTGTAAGCTAATAATCTTTGGTTATGTTCAAACCCTATCTGTAAGATTGCTTATTGCAATAATTTAGTATCTTACCACCTTCTACTTGAATATAAAACAAAGTATTGTTTCAGCTTCTTACAACTCCCATGAAAGACTGTGGTAAATAGAACTGTATAGCGTTTGCTTTTATCTTCAGCTCTGGAGATCACATGAGGCATTTAGACATGTTGGGGAAAAAATGTCAGCCATATATGTAATGCATTTGTTTATTTTATGCTTTGCCTTGTTCCAAAAATACTTGAAGTGGCTTAAAAGAATGCACCTAGGGCTTCCCTGATGGCGCAGTGGTTGAGAATCCGCCTGCCGATTCAGGGGACACGGGTTCGTGCCCCGGTCCGGGAAGATCCCACATGCGGCGGAGCGGCTGGGCCTGTGAGCCACGGCCGCTGAGCCTGCGCATCCGGAGAATGCACCTAATATGGATAATAATAAGTAGAAATGTCAGCCTATCACCAAAGTAGGAGAAGGTTACTATTTTTAAATTATATATAATGTAAAATGATAAAAAATGCATTTAATCTTTAAAAAATGAATTTAGTCTAACTAATGTTAGACTTTCAAGGATTATTATTTCAAAATTAAAATGTAAATTGTAATTGGGAAGTCTTTGCTTTCAACTTTGTTCTCATTAGAGTTGTTTTAAACAAAGGAATTTATTTCTTTTGTAACAATTTCAGAATAATAAACGTGAACATTAATATTCATGTCAATATACTTAATGGTTATTGGAATTTTTACTTTATAAAAATTGAATTTCTATTTCAGAAATAGTATATTTAATAACTATTGCCATTTTAAACTCTTAAAGTCTCTATTGATATGAACAATATTGAAAAAATAGGTATTGGTTTATCTGACATTGTAATATCTTAATAGATATATTTTAACATTTTATAAGGAAGTTAAATTTCACTTAAGTAAATTGGAAATTACTGTTGCATCAAAATGGTGCAATGCAATACGCTTTAACTTTAATAACTGTTTTAACAATATCTTGAAATATATTGAAACAATATTCTTGAAATATGAAAGAAACAGACAACACTGTGCAATATAGTCATTTTAAGCTAAAACCTTGCCTTTGGAAAATAAATCCGGGAAAATGGTCCAATAATAGGGATTCTCTTGAAATGTCTTTCAATTAAACAGCGGTAAAGATTTTAATCTCCTTTCCCTCAGGAATGAAAAACATGCCATCTGTGTTAATGGTTTTAAAATTTTAACGTTAAGCATTTTGAAATGGTTAGAATATCAAATTTTTAACACTGGACTTTAGAAAGAAAAACAAGTTAAATCTAAATTACAGTGTTTTAATGTGTGTATGTATATGAGTCTGTGTGTGTGTGTTTGTGTGAGAGAGAGAGAGAGAGAGAGAGAGAGAGAGAGAGATCTGAGAAACTTTTCATAATCATTTGAAATATGATTTTGAAGAACTGAAAAGTGAATTAATTGAAATAACTATCTGATTAATTCTCATTTATTCAAGAGCTTTTAAAATTATTTAGGCTAATGACTGACAAAACCAAAGCACATAAATCAAATAGCATAAAAAGTTAACCTATGGAGGTTGAGTTAAAAAAAAAGCATTCTAATCAAGTCTGGGCAAATGGTTAGATTAAGCACTGACTCTTGAGAGTTAAATGTTAATGAGAAATGCACTAAATTGTCTATAAGCTTTTTTCTTCAAAATTTACTGTGCATGATATTTATCATCTCACTTAGTAATGCTATTGAAATAAACTATTTTATAAGAAGTTATATTTTGGAAAAGGGGAAAAAGGGATTGGAAAATTCACTATCTAACATGGTTCTTGGGTAAATATACCTAGGGTAAAAATATCATGTGACTGATAACATAGTAGGCGCTCAATAAATACTTATTGGAAATGAATGAATATGATGGGTTAATTTGGGCAGCAGAGCTATATGCCGATTCAGTTCTTCTTATTTATGAATAAAGTCCTTGAACATTATTAATGATAGTAATATCACTATTACCACAGGGCAGCCACTTTATTACAGTTATTTGCAATGCCATACTTTAAGGAAATGAAGAGAAACACTTGGGAAACAGAAAGAGATATTATATAATTGTTGAAGAGGGAATGGCCCAGAATGTCAGAAGTAATAGTTTTTATTCTTCTATCTAATAATGTTTGGCATGGTTGAATCATGTGTATTGCAAAGGTTAGTAATACTAAAAGTATTGTAATCATGTTAATCTTATTTCAAAGTTCATCTGATATATATGTGATGATAGTCATAATTGTACTATGCTACCTGATCTTTAGGCAACAGTAGTGACATAGGGATCACAAAAATGGATATATGAATTATTATCCATCTTACAAGATTGGGCTAGGGTTAGCGGAGGTGGATCACGGGGATGGGAGGTGGTGGAGAGGGAGGAGGGTGGGGCAGTGACGGGAGACTGAATGGTTCAGGAAGTTACTTAATATCTAACTTTCTCAAGAAAAGGAACTGGGAAGTCACAAAACTTCTCCTCCTCACCTAGGGTTGTGTTTACTTAAAGGAGAAATCTGTTTGATAAAATTAAGCGTTGTTCAGCTGCTCTCAAATTTCCAAATCCAAGAAGGAGAGAGAAAGAGATCCCATGGGTGTTAAGGACAGAGGAGTAGCTTTGAGAAATGCACTGAAATATCTGCAGGTGTAAACATGCTAACACCGCTGAGAGATCGAAAAGGAAGTTTTCATTCATTCACGTTTCATTCATTCCTTCAGTGAGCATTTATTGAGCACCTAGTATTTACTCCAAGCCACTGTATAGATATAATGCAATTCCAAGGACACTGCATCTAATCTCTGTTGTCAGAGGCCAAGAGGGCGCTCTTTGTGTTTGCCGTAAGACTATCCCTTCCTAGATGTCTTTGCTTTCATCTGTACAGAAAAGAGGAAGCCCTAAAAACATTACTCCCTAATCACAGCTTTGCCACCAATATCTGCTGTGAACCCACAAAAATTAATTTCATATTAAAACTGCAAGTAGCCCCAGACTCCCCTTCCTAATCATTTCCCACTTGAATTCATACACTGTTCACACCCTCTATTTAATTCCTTTCTCCCACTTCTCCCTGACTTCTGAAACCTTTAACACTATGTCCTTTGGAACTTATGGATCCATCATCAACAAATTGTTCTATATCCTCAACCTTCTCTGAAGGTTCCCCTTACTTCCTTGCTCTAATTGAAACCTGACTCTCTCCTGAGTCTACTTCTACACTATTAAGTGATAAGATGTTTTCTTCTCCCATAGCATTGGGGTTAGGGTGGGGGGAGTATGTGGCCTATTCTTTATCACCACTTTTAGAGCATTCTCACTCTCCCTCTTCCCTAAAAAATACTCAGATGTGAGTCTCATGTCATCAGACTATCCCCACTACCTCCCTTATTGCTTCCATCTTCTGGCCCCCTGGGTCACAGCTCATCATTTCTTAGTTTTATCTCCTGACCCCCACTGTACACTACTGCTATCTTAATTCTTGGTAACGCCAATAAACACATAGGTGATCCTTCCAACACTCTGGTCACTTAGTTCCTTCACATCTCTCTTCCAATAATCTTGACCCTACCTTAGCTCCTCATCCCATCATTATATCCTAGACTTTCTCATTACCAATAATTGCAATGGCTTCATAATCTCAATTTGCTGCATACTATTCTCTGACAACTACTTTTCTAACTCATCTCTCTGTACAGTAACTTTAACAAGCTTTGGATCTAACCAGAACCTCAGTCCATTGATCCTATATAATCACTATGTAAATCACTATATAAGCACTATAATCACTTACTTTCATTCATCCTCAAATCCCTTGTCCTTCTCTCTTACCTCATCACACTGCCATAGCGAAACCACAACCCTGATTAATCTAGCCATTGCTGCTGCGTGCCTGCAACCCCACAACTGATCAGAGCTAGGAAACAACACACAACTGTGCTTTTGGTCTCAATTGAAATTCATGATCATTAACCTCATTGGGCCCTTAATGATTTTTGAGAATCGTCCTGTGTTCTCCTAGTCCATTCACTTTACCACTCTCTTAGGTGACAAATTCATACCTTCTCTTTTCTCCTCAAACCTCCAACATCTCCTCTCATATCTTCATGCAAGTGAAGTGTAATTTTTCAATGAACAAAACAGCCTCCTTTTAAAGGCCAATCTCATCTTCTCTTCTATTAAAGTACATCTCCAGCAACTCTTCTCTCTCCTGCATTATCATTTTTTCCCTCTTCTTGGTCATTCCCATTAGCACGCAAACATTCTGTTTGTTCTTGCATTTTTACTTTAATGGAAACATTTATTGAGCATCTACTTGTGCTGGAGGCATGAAAAAGAAAAAGAATCATTGCCTGTTACCTCTACAAGTCAGAGGTAGCGCTTACCTGAGAAAGATTTTAGGATTAAAGACTGTAGATGTAACGAGTTAGCTTACTTTAATATCACCTGTGAATTTCCATAATACCAGCTTCCTATTGACCAGGTAATATCTATAATAGAGGTCATTTTGCTCAGAGTAGAAGATTTTTGTGAGGCTTTGCACACTTTCTGTCACTAGAGATGATAATTGAACTTAATTGTGAATTCTCATGCATAGTACCTGGCTATTTTCCTTGCAAACAACAAAGATGACTCTGCTCCTTAAATTAAGGTTAGGGTAATAATAATTGCCACAATTTATTAAATGTCAATAAATTTACTGAATGCCAGACTCTTGGCCCCAAGTTTTTGTACATCTGTTCATTTAATCCTCACTGCAGTCTCATGAGGCAAAGGGTGATCCCTTAATTCAAAGGTGGATAACTGAAAAACAAATAATTTTTTACATGTAATAAAGACCCTCCCCATGGGTTTTATAAAATTTTTATTTTAATTGGAATAACATACAAATTCTGGTTTGAACAGTCAAAGACAAAAAAAGCATGCACGCAGATGGTCTGAACTAAATTAATCATGTGCACTTGAGAATGAATGCTGTCTTATGAAAGAGAACACGTCAATAGCTACAGTGGACTTATTGTGTGAGTGGTTTCTGCATGACACCAGAAACCCTGGGCAATGACAGGACAATTTAGCCAACAGACAACTGGTACCATTAGGGGACATGCGGGCAGGAGGGCATGGGTGAGAAAGGAGGAGGGAACACCCAGTTATTGTTAGATAAGGTATACTTTTAAAATTAGATGGTTTAGCTTTTTTACTCTCAATTTTATACTTTGAAAAATTTCAAACCTATAGAAAAGTTGAACGACTAGTACAATGAACAGCCATATATTATTTATATAGGTTCACAAATTAACATTTTGCCATATTTGCTTCTCTATATATATTTATATTTTTCCCTTTATTTTTGGCCTCACAGCTTGAAGGGATCTTAGTTCCCTGACCAGTGATTGAACCCACACCCTTGGCAGTGAAAGCCAAGTCCTAACCACTGTACCACCAGGGAATTCCCTTACTTATTTTAAAAGTTCGTTGCAGATGTCCTGATGCTTCAGCATGTATCTCTCAGGAACAAGGACATTCTACATAATAACAAGCCTATTTATCACACTTACCAAATTTGACATGAATCCATTATTATTCTCTAATATGCAGTCTATTTTCAAATCATTCCTACTGTCCCAATGTCCTAATAATATCCAATATAAATCAGGTTTAACTCTGCTTTAGAACCTGATCATAGATCCTACATTGCATTTGGTTGTCAAGTCTCTTTAATCTCCCTTAGTCTAGAACACTCCCCCAATATTTTGGTCCTTCATGACATTGATCTCATAGAAGAGTCCAGGCCAATTGTTTGGTAGACTGTTCCTCAGTTTGGATTAATATGATTTTTTTCTCTTATGATAAGATTCATATAAAACATTTTTGGTGGGAGTACCACATAGATGACGTTAAGATTAATTTGAACACATTTTCTTAATAAATGTATTACCATAAACTATGTTTCATTTCAGTAATTTATATGCACATTAAAACTTTTTTTTGCTTATAATGCAATTTTACTCAAAGCTGTTAAACATGAGATGAGGGGCTTCCCTGGTGGTCCAGTGGTTAAGACTTCGCCTTCCAATGCAAGGGGTATGGGTTCGATCCCTGGTCAGGGAGCTAAGATCTCACATGCCTTGGGGCCGAAAAAACAAAACATAAAACAGAATATTGTAACAAATTCAATAAAGGCTTTAAAAAAAATGGTCCACATCAAAATATCTTTAAAAAAAAATGAGATGAAATGTGGTCTGTGCTAATTGTCATGAATAAGAAATCCTTTGCAGATTAGCAGATTATATATTTTCATAGAAAATTTTAAAAATTAAGAATGATGCAAGCTAAAATGTGTGGATGTAATTGGTTTAAAATGTTTATGTATTTACCGTGTACAAGACTAACAAGTGCACTACATTATTTTTGTCTCGGTGATAATGAAGTAATGTGAAAGCTTTTTAGCAAGTCTTAATAAGTCTTTGCTGCAATGTGGAGTAAAACTAACAAGGTGTTTGGTGAGAAATGCCAAAATTGTAAATTATAGATACAGGAAATAGAGAAAATCTCCTGCAATAGCCTAATGCTTATTTACAATATTTATTTACAAACTGTTAATGCATGGTTTACAATAACAATGGCTGCTGT
Source organism: Physeter macrocephalus (assembly GCF_002837175.3). Taxonomy (NCBI): domain Eukaryota; kingdom Metazoa; phylum Chordata; class Mammalia; order Artiodactyla; family Physeteridae; genus Physeter; species Physeter macrocephalus. The sequence goes on along the minus strand of NC_041221.1, from coordinate 46,559,371 downwards.
TTACTGAGTACGTGCCAGATCTGTTACAAGTATCTCCTGTAATTAGCACAACAATCATAGGAGAAAGATATAAATATTAGCATTTTATAGGTTGGAAACAAAGCAGCTTTTAGCCATTATTCTAAATCCCTTTGGTTTTATCAGTCTACAAAAGTGCTATATTTTATTGCCATTATTGATGCCGTAGTGTATTCTAAACTTCAGGGTTTGTGTGTGTGTGTCTCTCTTTTCTTATAAAAAAAAAAGAGAATAAGCTTAAATTTATATCTTTCTAAAATTCATTTTTACTGTTTTCCCCTGGCAGAGTCTTTTATGTTCTGGATAGAGCTCTGAGGATAGTATTATTTTTCTTGTTTATCACTTTATTTTTTCAATAAAAAATACTAATTTGGTATAATATAAACAGTTATATCAACAGCCAAGATGGCTAAGAAAGAAAGCTGCTGTTTATATTCTCTTTCTTAATAAGTGTATGTTTGCTTTGGCTAAACTGTCATTTTTACAAATTAATCAGTTTTTGTTATTTTTCCATGTAAAAAGTGATGTGAAGCCTTAATTTTAACTTCTAAATTTTGAATCGAATTCTTAAATGAACATTATAATGATTAACTACAATATTTCTTTATTTTATTATATAAATATCTTAAAAATAACTTACGGTAAATTCATAATATTAAAGTAAACATGGAAGGCAGGGACTCCATACAGTAAACTCTCTTATTTTTAGTGCTTAGTTGTCAAAATGCCTTTATAGTAGGAGTAATTTTTAGTTCAAATCTTCACCCAGCATCTGATTTTAATTTCTGCATGATCTTCTACACCTAACTGGATATATAGAATGAAAAAATGGAGTGTGTAAACAAATGTGCTCCAATATTACTCCTAAAAGAAGATTTCCCCAAATGTCTGGCTAAGCGATCCGATGAAGGCAGGTCTGGGGAAAAAAAAGACTTTTGGACACATGTACATGCCTGAGGGATCAAAGAAAACCAGGGTCTAACATGTAATGCAAGTGCTATGATTCGACACACTTATTTAATTTGATGATTTAAAACTGTGATAAGAGGCATGCAAAATGTGGTGTCAAATTCAAAACAAAGTGTGGTGATCTGCCTTGTTTTCAACTTGTTGCTATCTGATGAAAACACTTTTCCACAAGCAAGACTGATGAGCAGATGGTGCTAATAAGGCCAATTAAGTGCTAAGCTTCTGGAAATGTTTTTGTTGAGTGACATCTTCAGACTGGTTTCTGCTAACATGCATCTTAAGCCATGTGTTTCTAAGGTGCAATAGCATTAATGTTAACGGTCACTGGAATTTTCATTTTCAAGAACATGCAGTCAGTCAAGACAAATACAAATCCTCTGCCCCAGTTCCAAAGACAGTATGTGAAGTTGAATGATGAGATTCTAACCCTTTTGGGATTCTGGGGGGCTCAGCCTAGGTCACTGGTTTCTAGTAATTGGGACATGAAGAAATTTTCTCTAGTCTGCAATGAAAAGAAGAGTATACAAAAAAAAAAAAAAACTAAAAAAAAATAATAGATATTTGGGGGTGCTTTTCCCTTTTCCCTCTTAACTTTTACTTTTTTTTTTTTATTCTTGTAGTTTGGAATTAATTGACCCTATTCTTATATTGATTTCTAACTGCATACTATGTTTTATTTGGATCACAGGTAAACAGAATTGAATTAACCATAATACCTTGCCATCACTGATCCAAGAACAATCCTTCTTTAACTTTTTATTTTATTTTTAAAAATTTTACTTCCCATCCCCCCAAAAGACATGACTAATACTCACCCAAGCCAATAACTACCAATAATTTACCTCCACCTATATATTCTTCTATTATCTGTCTACCTACATATATCTCCCTGCCTGTCTCCCTCCCCCATGTATACATTGCCTTCTCCATGTATTGGGCTGGCCAAAAAGTTCGTTCAGGTTTTCCCATAACATCTTATGGAAAACCCCGAATGAACTTTTTGGCCATCCCAATATGTGTGCATCTCCATATTTCTCCTTTTTTATAAGGACACCGATTAGAGTGGATTAGGGCCTACCATAATACCTCATTTTAACTTGATTACCTCTGTAAAGACTGTCTCTAACTGTTACATTCTAAGGTACTGGAGGTTAGTATTTCAACCTATAAATTTTGGGGGAATACAATTCAACCATAACAATAGAGAACTTGCTTTTTTATTTATTACTATCAAGTTAACAGTGAGTCTCTTGAAAAAGTTCAGAGAGGACTTGGTTCAAGTCCTTTCCCAGAAAGGAAAGTGAGGGAAGAGAAAAAAATGGAGTAATAGGAAAAAAGAAATTTTTTCTCCTTCCTTTGGTAGCATCACCCTGATTTTGCTCCATGCAGGGTTTAACCAGGGGCTGAATTGCAGCGTACCATCCCATCTTCCTATGCTGAGTTATTGGAGTAGGGATGGCTACCTGACCTAACATGGGCCAATCTTAACGTCTGAGAGTGTTATTTGGGACTTTTGTTGGAGCCCTTGACCTGTCGTATGATCTGTCTCCTGGGGTTGCCGGTGGCCACCTTTGACACTTCTTCGAGAGAACCTAAGTCAGCACAGGAGAAAGTATAACTGAATGATGAGGGAAAGCGGAATTATAATGACATCATCTCGAGTTCTTAGATTCAGCCATGCCTGAAGTTCACCCTTTAAACTTCCAAGTTACATGAGCTGGTAAATTTCCTATTTGGTTTAGGCTGGGCTCCTGTTATTCGTAACCAAGAGTCTTAACAGATGCTCAGTCAGTTTTTGAGGAAAGATAATAAGAAGTAGGCAATGACAGAAGTGGCATAATTTGTCACATGCTTCAAGTGAGTGCACAAATAACAGGACAGCTCTACATCTTTCTAAAATGAACTAATATATTGTCTCCTCCTTTTTCTCTTTCATTGATTGCTTCCTCTCTCAAAATAATCAAGTGAGAAGAAAAACACTCACATTGTCTATAAGTGGCTGGATATGAGCATCACTGATGAGCTTTAACTCATGTGTACTTATTAAATATTTTGTTATTAAAACATATTTCTAATAAAGTTGCCATTCTATTATTGGTAAGGCCTTGAGCATATATGCTCTGAAATTCCATATTCCAGATGGAAGTGTATTAATCTGTGGGTAGTTACCAATTTATGAACAGGTTGTATTCTAATAGAAATTTGCAAAAAAGACTGGAGATCAGAATACATCTTCCCACAGAAATAATGGTATATAAATTTGTTGCATACCTAAGCTAGCAACTATGGAGAGAGGCAGTATAACATGTACTAGATAAGAACTTTTCTCCCGGACCCAGGCTACCTGGGTTCAAATCCTAGCTCTGCCACTCACAAGTTTGTCCTTGTAAAAGTTATGCTCACTAGAATATCTAAAATGAAAAAGACTGAACATACTAACTCTTGGTGAGGAGGTGGAGCAATAGGAATTCTGATACACTGATGGTGGGGATGTAAAATGGTACAACCACTTTGGAAACTGCTGGTAGATTCACGAAAAGTTAAATTTATACCTACCATAGGATGCATCCATTCTACTCCCAAGAGAGATGAAAGCGTATTTCCATATGAATATTTATATGTATATGTTCATGACAATTTTATTTGTAATAGCCCCAAACTGTAAACAATCCAGAATTCTACCAATAAACAAGTTGTGTTCTATCCATACAATGGAATCCTACTCAGCAATAGAAAGGAACAAACTACTGATACATGTGACAACGTGGATGAGTCTCGAAGTAATTATACTGAGTGAAAGAAGCCAAACAAGAAGAGTACTTATTGTAGCATTTCATTTGTGTAAAATTCTAGAAAATAAAAAACTAGTTTACGGTGATAAAAGCAGATCAGGATTGCTTGGGGATAGGGATGAAGAATAGAGATTAGAATAGAGATTAGATTACAAAGGGGGATGAGGAGCTTTGGGGGTTGATGATTTCATGGGTGTAGTTATACGTCAAAATTCATCAATAAATTCATCAATAAACAGCACTTTAAATATGTGCTGTTTATTATATATTAATTATACCTCAATAAAGTTGTAAAATATATTTTTTAAAGATTCTGTAGATTGCTTTGGGTAGTAGAGTCATTTTCACAATGTTGATTCTTCCAATCCAAGAACATGGTATATTTCTCCACCTATTTGTATCATCTTTAATTTCTTTATCAGTGTCTTATAGTTTTCTGCATACAAGTCTTTTGTCTCCTTAGGTAGGTTTATTCCTAGATATTTTATTCTTTTTGTTGCAATGGTAAATGGGAGTGTTTTCTTAATTTCACTCTCAGATTTTTCATCATTAGTGTATAAGAATGCCAGAGATTTCTGTGCATTAATTTTGTATCCTGCTACTTTACCAAATTCATTGATTAGCTCTAGTAGTTTTCTGGTAGCCTCCTTAGGATTCTCTATGTATAGTATCATGTCATCTGCAAACAGTGACAGCTTTACTTCTTCTTTTCCTATTTGGATTCCTTTTATTTCTTTTTCTTCTCTGATTGCTGTGGCTAGAACTTCCAAAACTATGTTGAATAAGAGTGGTGAGAGTGGGCAACCTTGTCTTGTTCCTGATCTTAGTGGAAATGCTTTCAGTTTTTCACCATTGAGAACAATGCTGGCTGTAG
>NC_041221.1:46512346-46551066 GCF_002837175.3 Physeter macrocephalus | reverse complement strand
TGCCCTTCGCTCAGACAGGACGGGGTTAAAGGAGCAGCTGATTCGGGGGCTCTGGCACAGGCCGGCCCCTGACGCTGCACCGGCCCGAGGCGCGCCACGCGTTCTCCCGGGGGAGCTGTCCCTGGATCCCGGGGCCCCGGCAGTGGCGGGCTGCAGGAGCTCCCGGGAGGGGCGGTGTGGAGAGTGACCTGTGCTCGCACACAGGTCTCTTGGTGGCGGCAGCAGCAACCCTAGTGTCCCACGCCCGTCTCTGCTGTCCGCGCCGACAGCCGCGGCTCGCGCCCGTTTCTGGAGCTCCTTTACGCGGTGCGCTTAATCCCCTCTCCTCTCGCACCAGGAGACAAAGAGGCGAAAAAAAAAAAAAAAAAAAAAAAAAGTCGCTTGTCTCTTCGGCAGCTCCGCGCCAGTTTCTGGAGCTCCTTTAAGCGGCGCGCTTAAACCCCTTCCTCGCGCACCAGGAAGCAAAGAGGGAAGAAAAGGTCTCTTGCCTCTTCGGCAGCTCCAGACTTCTCCCGGACTCCCTCCCGGCTAGCCGTGGCGCACTAGCCCTTTCCGGCTGTTTTCACTCTGCCAACTCCAGACCTTTCCCTGGGATCCGACTGAAGCCCGAGGCTCAGCTCCCAGCCCCCTCCCGCCCCGGCGGGTGAGCAGACAAGCCTCTCGGGCTGGTGGGTGCCGGTCGGGACCGATCCTCTGTGCGGGAATCTCTCCGCTTTGCCCTCCGCACCCCGCTGCTGCGCTCTCCTCCGAGGCTCCGGAGCTTCCCCCTCCGCCACCCACAGTCTCCGCCCTCGTAGGGGCTTGTAGTGTGTGGGAACGTTTCCTCCTTCACTGCTCTCTCCCACTGGTGCAGGTCCCGTCCCTATTCATTGTCTCTGTTTGTTCTTTTTTCTTTTGCCTACCCAGGTGCGTGGGGGGTTTCTTGCCTTTTGTGAGGTCTGAGGTCTTCTGCCAGCGTTCGGTGGGTGTTCTATAGGAGAAGTTCCACGTGTAGCTGTATTTCTGATGTATCTGTGAGGAGGAAGGTGATCTCCGCGTCTTACTCTTCCGCCATCTTGCCTGCTCTCGGGAATCTTTTTATCCACATTCTAACTGGTATTCCAGAAGGCTATGCCATTCACAAATGGAACAAAAATGGAAAACTCCAGTAAATTGTCTTTGCTTTGTCTAATTTTCTATCTAATTGTATCTTTGATAACAAGTAGGTAATGCATCAGTATCATGGAATTTTTATCTAGATGTACTATTTTTAACCTTTTTTGAATTTTTTATTGTGGTAAAATATACATAACATAAAAGTCACTATTTTAACTGTTTTGAAGTGAACAATTCAGTAGCATTAAGTATATTCACAATATTGCACAACCATCAATACTATCCATTTCCAGAACTATTTATTTATTTATTTATTTTATTTATTTATTTTTGGCTGTGTTGGGTCTTCATTGCTGTGTGGGGGCTTTCTCTAGTTGCGGTGAGTGGAGGTTACTCTTCGTGTGTTGTGTGGGCTTCTCGTTGCGGTGGCTTCTCTTGTGGCGGAGCGTGGGCTCTAGGCGCGTGGGCTTCAGTAGTTGTGGCATGTGGGCTCAGTAGTTGTGGCTTGCGGGCTTTGTTGCTCCGCGGCATGTGAGATCTTCCCCGACCAGGGCTTGAACCCATGTCCACTGCATTGGCAGGCAGATTCTTAACCACTGCACCACCAAGGAAGCCCTCCAGAACTATTTCATCATCCCAAACAGAAACTTTATATCCACTAAAATAACTTTCCATGTCCCTCTTCCCTTAGCTCCTGGTAACCTCTATTATACTTCTGGTCTCTATGACCTTGCCTGTTCTAAGTACCTCATGTAAGTGGAATCATACAATATTTGCCCTTTTGTGTCTGGCTTATTTCACTTAGCATAACGCTTTCTATATTAAAGCAGGTATCGGAACTTCATTCCTTATTAAGGCTGACTAATATTCCATTATACATACACAAATACACACACACACACACATTTTTGTTTATCCATTCATATGTTGATGAACACTTGGGTTGTTTCCACCTTCTAGCTATTAAGAATAATGCTGCTATGAACATTGATGCACAAGTATCTGAGTCCTTGCTTTCAATTTTCTTGCTTATGTACATGGGAATGGAATTGCTGGACCATATGGTAGTTCTATGTTTAATTTTTTGAGGAACCACCATACTATTTTCCACAGTGGCTGCACCATTGTGCATTCCCCCCAGCAATGCACAGGGTTCAATTTCTCTACATCCTCCCCAACCCTTGTTATTTTCCATTGTTAAATAATAACCATCCTAATGGAAGTGAGTGGTATTTCGTCGTAGCTTTGATTTGAATCTCCCTAATGATTAATGCTGTTTAATGCATTTGCTTGCCATTTGTATATCTTCAGCTAGTCTAGGTTGCTTGACTGCATTGGGGGATGAAGGTGACTCTGAGGGGTCTGAGCAGTGATCAGGCCATGGTGGACTATGGCTGCTGCAATTACCTATTCACAACTTAAGTAGGCATGGAAGCACCAAGAGATGCCCCCATGAATCCTTTGAGTTACAAAAATCCTGCCTAGCTTCTCATGGTAATCAGAGACTATTTTTCTCTAACAGTAGAGTAACCTCTGCCTTTGCTGGTCCCCTGGCACAAGGAGCCCAAAGAGACCAGATGGTATTCATAGTTGCAAGTTCAGTGAAATTCTTATTTCATTCTCTAGTACAAGTGTTCTCTTGAGAATGAGAAGTCAATCTGACAAAGCCCAACATTTCAGAAAAGAGAAGCACAAAATCTGAAAATACGTCACTGGTAATGATGAAGAGAGGGACTAATCTCCCTTTTACCTTTTGTTTTCTGGATCTATGTATGCCAACCACTGGGAATTAGAGCCATGTATAGGTCACTGATTCAAAGCTTTCCCCACATTTCTGGGACTGTGCTCTCTCCCACCTTCTCAGAACATTGTCCTTGAAATGGAGAATTGCCCGAACCTATTGAAGGTAATTTAACCATCTAATAAGCTAGACACTTTGCGCTAAAGGAGTATGTGACAAAGCGAGTGTGTCTCGTGCTCATGTACCCACTGACACACCACTTTTGCCACAAAATGGGCCCCCTCATTAAAGGTAATGTTGTGCTGATAGACCAGTCATTCTATAAACCTCTGAAACTGTCCTTCCAGCCCTCAGCCAAGATTGAATCAGAAGTAATACCTAATCCAGAGAAAAATGCAGTGACTGGTGCCTCCGTCAATATTTAAAGAATCCAGGATATGTCTAAAGCCCAGGTCCCCGACCCCTGGGGCCTGTTAGGAACCAGGCTGCACAGCAGGAGGTGAGCGGCAGGAGAGGAAGCTTCGCTTCCTCTCCTGCCGCTCCCCATCGCTCGCATTACCACCTGAATCATCCACCCCTCCCCCGCCCCCGTCCATGGAAAAATTGTCTTCCACGAAATCAGTCCCTCGTGCCAAAAAGTTGGGGACCGCTGAAGACCAGCGGTCATTATATCCCTGCGCAATCCACTTGTTTAGTCTTTACAAAACCTTTCAAATCAAAAATATTTGGGGCCGGGCTTCCCTGGTGGCGCAGCGGTTGCGCGTCCGCCTGCCGATGCAGGGGAACCAGGTTCGCACCCCGGTCTGGGAGGATCCCACATGCCGCGGAGCGGCTGGGCCCGTGAGCCATGGCCGCTGAGCCTGCGCGTCCGGAGCCTGTCCTCCGCAACGGGAGAGGCCACAGCAGAGGGAGGCCCGCATACCACAAAAAAAAAAAAAAAAAAAAAAAATATTTGGGGCCACCTTGACAATCGTTATCATTAACATGACCACCACTAAGTACCACTGCTACTGCATGTCCCAGCACTTCGCCTTCCACCTGCACTTCATCTCAACCTCTGGCAACTGAGAGTCTCAGGAATTGCAATGGGGTCTTATTGCTGTGAGTGATGCAGTTCCCAAGTCCCATTCCAAGGGCCTGTTTTCTAGGTCTACTACTGGTACCGATTGTCTTGGTTTAGTATTTTAGATCATGTTTCCTAGGAAACGTACTCTGGGGTGGACATTTACATGCAGGAGGTATACTGAGGAGTGTTCTCGACAGCAGCACCTGTAAGGGAGTGGGGAAAGCAAGAGTGAGCGAGGGAGAGGCTGAACTGTAACACGGTTGCAACAGAAGGTTTGGGGGTTCCATGGAAATCTCTGGGGCTGAGCTTGCCTTTCAAAAATGTCTCAAATTGAGGCAAGGCTACTTTACCCCCAACTCTACCAGTCATTGGGTTGGGCTGGGGGGATGGGCTGTCAGTTTGGGGGAAGCAGCTCCTTTTGGCCAGGGCCACACCTGAAAGGTACTCAGCTGTGAACCATCAGCCGGCCACAGTCCCAGCGACAGAAGGGGCTGAAGGTGAGATCTCGGGGTGGGGGGTGCACCCCTGCATTTACTACTTTTAAAGAGAAAGCAGGGTCAAGATAAATGCTTTGCTGCAGATACTCTATTTGGGAAGTGATGTCAGGGAGCAAGAGTGAGGCACAGGAGAGTGAAAAAGAAGGAAGAAAAGCCAGTGCAAAGATGTGCTATATGGTTGGTTGCTGCTTTAGAAGACTGCTGCTCAATGCGCGAGATCTCAGGAGCCTTAGGAAGTTCAGCCCAGAAGTTTCTGCCTAGGGCAATAACAGAGAAGAACTTATCAGCTGGCTCCCGCTGGTCAAGGTTGGCGCCATGGGTATTAAACTTCCCTGTGCTTCTGGGTTTCCCACGTGTGAGCGCTGAGAGTGCCAAGAAAATGTGTTGTAGAAGCCAGCATGGCTTCCCTAGGAGTAGAGTGAAACTGAAGGGTATCTAGTACTTCTGAAAATATCTGGCAGAATTTAAAATGTAAACACTCTATGATCCACAAATTTCACTTACAGGAGTTCATACTAGAGAAATTTGTGTTTAGAGGTGCAAATATCTGTGAATTTGATAGGCTTTGGGCCTCACTGCCTGGGCTGGAGGCCAGGCTCTGCCACTGTAAATGAGACACCTGTAAATTATGTCGTGTCTCACATAGGGTTGCTAAGAGTGTGAACTGAGTTAAAACATACAGTAGGCTTTGAACAGTGCCTTGCACATAGTAAGGTCTCAATGTATGTCAGTTATTATTAATATTACTCTTTCAAGGATATGTATTACAGCTACTATTTATAGTGATAAAAGGTGAGAACCTAAATATCTATTAATTAAATACTAGATAAAGAAATTATAGTATGACCACACATAGAGAAGTATCACACACACCATATGTGGAAAAAACAAAGTGGAGAAAACTGTGCCTAGTATGCTCCCATTTGTGTAAAATACGTGTGTAAGTACATATGCGATACAGATTTATTAGTGTTTACCGCTAGCCAGTTCTCTTCTGCTTCCTGGGTACACAGTCGATTGCTCTTTCCAGTTAAGTGAACCATGTGATTAACTCTGGCCAGTGTGAGTACAAGTAGGAGAGAGAAGCCTCTGTGTAACGTCCCAACTCTCTCTTCCCTGGAAGCCACATGCCGAGATGGCAGTGTCACAAGGTGATACAGCTTAAACATGTAGTTTGATGGAGAAACGAAAACTTTGTTCTGTCTAGCCACTAAGATTTGGGGTTAAATTTGTTACCACAGCACAACCCAGCCTATCCTGGCTATTTTAATATGATGCTGGGAAGGAGATGAAAAAAGTGAAAACGCTGGTTGCTCCTGGGGAGGAGAACTGGGGGAACAAAGGGTCAGGGATTGGAGGGAGACTTATTTTGCCCTCTATACCCTTTTGTATAACTTGAAATTTTAGATTACAAGTGCATAAAATTTAAAAATTAAGGGGACTTCCCTGGCGGTCCAGTGGTTAAGACTTCGCCTTCCAATGCAGGGGGTGCACGTTCAATCCCTGGCCAGGGAGTTAAGATCCCATGTGCCTCGTGGCCAAAAACCCAAAAACATAAAACAGAAGCAATATTGTAACAAATTCAATAAAGACTTTAAAAAATGGTCCACATCAAAGGAATCTTAAAAAAAAAATTAAGTATAGTTTGGGTCTGACGGAAACCATCAACCTTCCTTAAAACTTAGGAGAACCTGAAGCACTCATCCCCCTGAAAACAAGAACAGAGACAAGAAAGACAAAAACCCTCCACCCTCCCCTCCCCGAAAAAGACAAAAACCACAGATCGTTTAGCCTGATTACATTGTTTTCTCCAAGAATGTTCAGCAGCTTGAATAAAGATGCAGAAAAGGACCTTCGGGCAAAGAAGGCAGTAAAGGTAGGAGGCAGTGGAGTAGTAGATTGCGAGGAAGTGGGGGGGTCATTTCACTGGAGGTCTCCAAGGGCTGGAGTTTATGCAGTGGTGCCAGAGGAAGAATAATTGCTGGTGATCAGGAGTTAGACACTTGAAGAAAAGATGTACTAGTTATGAAGGGGTCCAGGAACTGGTAGCTGAGATAGAGCAAAGTAAAAGGTAGCGTGATTTTGATATTTTAATACAAGTACTCTAAATGTTGGTCTTCTTTCATATTTCATTATGCTTATAACATTCTGACTGATTGTAGAATACATGGCATATTTCATAACATAGAGGGTAATGAGGAAAGAAATCTTTATCATTTTTCCCTCAGGAGCTTTTGCAAAGAGATTTCTGATTTTCCTATAAATTTTATATGCAAAGGATGGCATGACATGTTGCTGATCAATAGTGACCAAGCCGGATATTTGTAGAACAGTTATGACAAAAGAGGATGAATAATGAAGAAGATAAAAGATAACCTTGACAGATAACTCAGTAAGAGAGAAACTGGAAAGTGTTTAAAGATCCTGATTCATACCAATAGGCCATTCTATGGAATTACATCTAAAATAATAAACAATATTTATATAGATGATCCCCTTGAGTCAAAGAAAATTTTTCTTGGTGACTAGAGAACTATGGCATTTTGGAAAATAGATGAAGGATTTTATTAACATGAAATAATAGGACCCTCCTCAATAATACTGTAGCAAATATTGTGGGAGAAAATTAATTAATCAAAGTAGTTATTCAGCAACTAGACAACAGGATGGGGCTGTTTGATCCCAGATCTTAAGGTACTTTCGGTTCATCTGGAGAGATGTGTAATAATGAGATATTCCTCACAAGAATGATGGAAAGAAAATGAGATAGTACTCATTGATGAATTTCAAGATAAAGAATAAAACTGGTATGGAAACTCAGAGAACGGTGAGCTCAGGGTAGATGAAATATGTAGTGAAGACTCAGTGGAAGTTATCATCAACTGGATTTGGAATTAGAAGACCTGGATTAGAATCTGGTGCTGTCATTTACTAGCTTCAACAAGTTTACTTAATTTGCCCCTGCTTCTTAATTTGTAAAGTAAGAGTGATCATATTTACCTTGCCGTAATGTGAAATACTTGTCCTATTGTCCTCAGATCTATTTCTTGCCCTTTCTGTATCACAGTTGAGTGGGGGTGACAAGCGGCCGCATGTTCTGGGTGCTGTGGATTAAACTGTGTCCTGTCAAATTGATATATTGAAGCATATATTGAATATGACTGTATCTGGAGATAGGGTCTTCAGGAGGTAATTAAGGTTAAATGAGGTCATAAGAGTGGGGCCCTAATCCAATAGGACTGTGGCCTTATGAGAAAGGGAGAGAGTAATCTCTACCTGCCTGCTCCCACTGGCTATGTGAGAACACAAAGAAGGCAGCATTCTACAAGCCAGGGAGAGGATCCTCACCAAAAAATGATCATGCTGGCACCTTGATTTGGGGCTTTCCAGCCTTAAGAACTGTGAGAAATACATGTCTGTTCTTTAAGTCACCCAATCTGTGGTATTTTGTTATGGCAGCCTGAGCTAAGACACCAGGTTCCCATGTCAGGAGCATCAGGCGAATGGCAGTTACAGGAGGAGACTGAAAAGTGGGATGAAGGGAAAAGCCAGAGTATTTCTCTTCTTCTCTCTGCCTCAGCAGCATCTCCAGCCTCTTTCATGACTCAGCTCCCTGCATTTAAGCAGACTGTGCTTCTAGCTTTTGCTGGAGAAGTATGGCCCTGGGTTCCAGTAATGCCACCTCCTCCTCCTTTTGTCTCTCAAGCCCAACAGCTCTGTGCTTTTACTCATCTCTGAGTTGCCTCAACTGTCTCCCATTTCCCTTTCATCTTTTCCATCACCTGTATTATCAATTTCCTGTATTAAAGTCCCTCTGTCATTAACATGTAGCTATGTCTTCTATTCTCTGGTTGAATTTTGACTAAGACAAAGAGTAAATTTTAAAATGTAATATTGTGAAGCTGTATGTAATGTGCCATACAAGTAATAATTATACATGCATACAGATGTCATACTACACATATCTGTTTTTGCTTGTCCTGCCCATTATGGCTGTGGAACCATATTTGTGATGTCTTTTTTGATCTAACTGATAATTCCAGAGAACCCAAAGAGGACCCATCACAGGGCACAATGTTGATCTAATCACAGTCCCTTTCTTAGTAATTGGAACTAAGAAACATAAAGGAACATTCTAGCTGGTGGTTGTCACTGGAGCTGAGAAGCCAAGCTCTGAAGTCATGTCTGATGACCATGTTCCGATAAGTAGAAGAATCTAGTTAAGAGAGAGAGGACCAAGTGGTAGGTCACATGGCTCCTGGGAAGTAGAGAGTGTAGCCTTGGTTCCAGATAACTTTCCATTCCCCAGTTCCAGTTTTATACAGGCTTGGTATATTCCTACCTCTATATTTTATGAGATTCTTTTATATGCTTTGTGTATCTGCATTGGGATTAGCTTATTTGGATATCTGGGTTTTTGAGTCCTAACTAGGACATCCCTGTACACACACACACACACACACACACACACACACACACACACACACACAGACACACACACACTTCTTCAGACGTTGAGCTGCCTTTAAAAATATATAGCTTGTGATAGGGCAAAGAGACAGTTATATGGAATTCTGTTTAGGATGAACAACATGAGCAAAAGTTTGTAGATAAGAGAGATTAGACTCTAGAATACCTTGTTGACTGCTCTGCTTGTTTTAACTAACCAAGAATTTATCAAGATGTCTTAAAGATTTGGGTGAAATTGTTTTTAAGCTAACTTTAGTAGGAATTTTATTGTCTTTATTCTATAGTTACCTAATAATGTTGGTGTTCCCGATGCTTGCTTTAAAATAATGTAAGTATATCATTCAAAACAAAGAATCAATGATCATTACATTAAAATGTATTAAAAACTAGATTTATAAGCAGCATGTTTCCTTCATGCTCTGAAGGTCATGCCACCAGGTTTCTGCAAAATCAGATCAGGAAGAGAATACAGTAAAAAAGGGCTCTCTGGAAACTATCTTATTTGTCATTTCCTGAGGATAAATTTTTGAAACTCACTCAGACCACTTAATGGATCTTAATGACCAGACACAGCACAGTATTTGTGTGTTGGTTTGTCTTGCTACGAGGTATGTTGCAGTCATTCATTCCCTGCCCAGAAGCATCTTGCTGCTGAGATGAACAACACTCCTGTGTTGATCAACGGCTACATTCGAAAACAGGCTGAAATGTTTTTTGGTTTCAATGTAAAATATAACCAAGAAGTGACTTGGATGGAAACGTGAAATGTGCTGTCAGAGGAAAGTCCCAGTTACAAAGTTTTAAAAGACATTGGTCAACTTCACCAATATCTGGAAGTTGTTTCTTTTAAAACAAAGAATATTTTCTGGACACAGTATTTGTGTGTACTACAGTGAGTTTTAGCTGATTACACAAATCCATTTGTTGTCAAAGGGCAACATATATTTTAATGAACTTTATGATTAGAGATAGTCATGTATTTTTTTATTATTTTCAACTATATAATTTGAGCTGGCATTAAAGATCACATAGCCCATGTAGGAAAGCATAAGAGTTTCTCCCCACTCCGAGTATTAGATCATATTAATGATACCAATAATCATTTATATGTTATGTATATTTGGCTCCTATTGTAAAATGGTCAAATATTCAAATTAAGGTATAGAGTGTTGTCTTTCATGTTATCAGAAACAATCAGTAGGGTGGGAGAGGGTTAGATTGGGAGTTTGGGATTAGCAGATGCAAACTGGTGTGTATAGAATGGGTAAACAACAAGATCCTACTGTATAGCACAGGGAACTCTATTCAATATCCTGTGATAAACCATAATGGAAAAGAATATGAAAAAGAAAGTATATATATATATATATATATATATGTATAACTGAGTCACTTTGCTGTAAAGCCGTAATTAACACAACATTGTAATTCAACTATACTTCAATTTAAAAATAAATTTAAAAAAAGAAAAAAAAGAAACAATCAGTAGTCATTATTAGAAACAAGACTCATTCTAGGTTTCTAAACCTGTTTCTTTGTCTCTTTTACAGAATCATACTTCTATGAAAAGGTCATAGGGCAAATTTTCTGAAACCTAATTTTGATTAATTAACTTATTAATAATTTAGCTTTCTATTGAATGCTTCAATAATATAACATAAAATTAGTATCAGAAAACATTTCTTTTTTAAATAATTTTTTAAAAATTTATTTATTTATTTATTTATTTTATTTTTTTTGGCTGCATTGGGTCTTGGTTGCGGCATGAAGGATCTTTGTTGAGGCATGCCGGATCTTTCGTTGTGGCGCTTGGGCTTCTCTCTAGTTGTGGCATGCGGGTTTTCTCTCTCTAGTTGTGGCACGCAGGTTCCAGGGCACGTGGGCTCTGTAGTTTGCAGCACGCGGGCTCTCTTGTTGAGGCGTGCAAGCTCAGTAGTTGTGGTGCATGGGCTTAGCTGCCCTGTGGCATGTGGGATCTTAGTTCCCTGACCAGGGATCGAACCCACGTCCCCTGTGCTGGAAGGTCGATTGTTTACCACTGGACCACCAGGGAAGTCTCGGTACCAGAAAATATTTCTTTAAAAGGCAGGTGTCTTACTCAGCCATAAAAAGGAATGAAATTGAGTTATTTGTAGTGAGGTGGATGGACCTAGAGCCTGTCATACAGAGTGAAGTAAGTTCAAAAGAGAAAAACAAATACCATATGCTAACGCATATATATGGAATGTAGAAAAATGGTACTGATGGACCTAGTGGCAGGGCAGGAATAAAGACACAGACATAGAGAACGGACTTGAGGACACAGGGAGGGGGAAGGGTAAGCTGGGATGAAGTGAGAGAGTGGCATGTACATATATACACTACCAAATGTAAAGTAGATAGCAAGTGGGAAGCTGCTGCAAAGCACAGGGAGATCAGCTCGGTGCTTTGTGATGACCTAGAATGGTGGGATAGGGAGTGTGGGAGGGAGACGCAAGAGGGAGGGGACATGGGGATATATGTATACATATAGTGGATTCACTTTGTTGTACAGCAGAAACTAACACACCATTGTAAAGCAATTATACTCCAATAAAGATGTATTTAAAAATAAAAAAATAAAAGGCAGGTGTCTTATGCATTTTACAATTAAATGTTTTAAAATAAGAAAATTATGTTTAAAAATTGGCCCTCCTGGACCCTTTAACCATAACAGATGCTGTACTAATATTTACTGTTTTGCATTTCATTGCTGTCAAGATCTGTCTTTTAAGTTCTGCCACTTTTCTTTTTTACACATCTGACATCACCATGAGATGAACCTGCTCCATAAGCCCAGTGGTCCCAGAAGGTAGATGAGAGACATATGGAGCAGAGCTGCCTCATTTGAGCTGCCCAACCACAAGCCCAGCCAAGATCAGCCAACCACAAGCTCATGAGCTGTATAAAAACCTCTTGATGTAAGGCTAATGAAGATTTGTGGTCATTTGTTAAGCATTGTTGTTGTAGTCATAGTTAACTGGTATGACAGTAATGGTAGATTGTTATTGAACTCAGTAGTTCCAATAACAACATTTTGGTTCCCTCTTTTGTAATTGTGACAAATGTAATAGCTTCCCTAGTGGATCAGTTTATGGTGTTCTGGGAATCACTCTGGAAGCTCAGTATAGAGTTTGCTGCTCCAGTACTTCAAACAATTTTTATCTAATTCCCTTTCTGCTTAAAATAACTATACAACCTCACATCCATTAACGTGGCTACTATAGAAAAACAAAACAGAAATAACAAGTGTTGGTAAGGATATGGAGATATTATAACATTTTCACACTGTTTTGGGGAATGTAAAATGGTACAGCTGCTATGGAAAACAGTATGGTAGGTCCTCAAAAAATTAAAAATAGAATTAGCATGTTATCCAGCAATTCTACTTCTGGGTATATACCCAAAAGAATTGAAAGCAGGGACTGGAAGAGAGACTTGTATACCCATATTTATAGCATTATGCGCAAGAGCCAAGGGGTGGAAGCAATCTAAGTGTCCACTGACAGACAAATGGATAAACAAACTGTGGTATATACAGACACTGGAATATTATTGAGACTTAAAAAGGAAGGAAATTCTGACACATGCTACAACACGGATGAACCTCGAGGATATTACATTGAGTGAAATATTATGATTCAATTTATGTGAGGTACCTAAGGTAACCAAATTCAAAGAGATAAAAAATAGAATGGTGATTCCCAGGAACTGGAAAGAGGGAGTTTTGGGTATTATTGCTTAATGGGTACAGAGTTTCAGTTTTGCAAAATGAAAAGAGTTCTGGAGATGGACGGTGATGGTGGTTATATGACAATGTAAATGTACTTAATACCACTGAACTGTACACTTAAAAATGGTTAAAGACATAGAAAACAAACTTATGGTTACCAAAGAGGAAAGGGGTAGGGAGGGATAAATTAGGAGCTTGGGATGAATAGATACACATTACTTTATATAAAATAGTTAAACAACAAGGTCCTACTACATAGCACAGGGAGCTATATTCACTATCTTGTAATAACCTATAATGGAAAAGAATCTGAAAAAGAATATGTATTTATACATACATATATATGACTGAATCACTTTGTTTTACACCAGAAACTAACACAACATTGTAAATCAACTCTACTTACATTTTAAAAATTAATTTATTTATTTTTGGCTGCGTTGGGTCTTCGTTGCTGCGCACAGGCTTTTCTCTAGTTGCGGTGAGCGGGGGCCACTCTTCGTTCTGGTGTGCGGACCTCTCACTGCGCTGGCCTCTCTTGTTGTGGAGCACAGGCTCCAGACACGCGGGCTTCAGTAGTTGTGGCACGCGGGCTCAGTGGTTGTGGCTCATGGGCTTTAGAGCACAGGCTCGGTAGTTGTGGCACACGGGCTCAGTTGCTCCGTGGCATGTGGGATCTTCCCGGACCAGGGCTTGAACCCGTGTCCCCTGCATTGGCAGGTGGATTGCTAACCACTGCACCACCAGGGAAGTCCCAACTCTACTTAATTTTTTTAAAAAATGGTTAAGACGGTAAATTTTATGTTGTATGTCTCTTAGCACAATTAAAAATAATTTTAACATGAAAAAAATAACTAGAGAGATTTACTTGTCTGTACTAAAACCTGAATATTCACCAGATGAGAGCAGAGACCTCTGGGAAGGACCATACCAATCATTCACAATAATTCCCAAACTGGGCCTCTGCATTTGATGTCATTCATGACATTCCACATGCCCCCACCCAGTAGAGGGAGCCTAGTTAAGGTTGAGGAGGGGACCCTCTTTTTGATCATGAAGGGGTGTTTCTTCCTAGTCTGAGTAAAGAATAGAAAGTAGAGAATTCAGTCTTATAGTATCTCATATCTGCAGAGTTGTTTACCTTATTAGGATCCTCTTTGGTGGCTGATACACATGGGTTATCCCACCTAGTAGCTCACTGGGATGACTGTCCACTCAGATGAGGGCATTATAAATACCACATAATGAGACCCGGCAACTCATGGAGCCTTCCTGGTGGGGCTCCGTGTTCCATGTGAGGCCACGCATACCTGCCTCGACTCTTCTGAGGAGAAGAGCAATGCCACCTCTTCAGGTTTCCTCCAAATCACTGAGATGTGGGATTTGAGTTTCAGAGATGCATTATGAAGCCTGATAATGGACCAGGCTTCAGTCCCAGTGATTCCCAGTGGAAAAAAGTCAGGAAGTCCTAGTGTGATAAACTGAGATGGGTGTGGGGCAGGTTGTAGGAGCAAAGAACAAATTCAGGAAAAGCAAAGTGAAAGGGTGGAAGACAGTTGCTAGAAGAGGAAGCATAGGACCTAGTTTTCAATTTTACTGAGCGCTAGTGCTGGTTACACAATGTGTGATGAGTCAGCCTGGGTTAAAGGCACAGTTGGAGATAAACCTTAGATTACCTTGATTTTTGTACGAGAAAATTATCTTACTAAAATTGGTAAATATTTTGGCCCTGAACCTTACTCCTTTAACCTTCTGCATTAAAACTGAACACATTAAAAGGAAAAAGTCACTGCAGGTGAAGGTTGGCTTGAGGAGTTACTCTGGGCTCTGCCTCCCACTCTCCCTATCAAACTTTGTTCTCCCTGTTTCCTGTTTTGTGATTCCACACCCACATTATCCTTGCATCACCCAGAGGACTGACCACTCTGGCCCTAACCTTGAGGAACTCAATTTAGTTGAAGAGATAGCCATATAAACAGATTCAAATAGTAGATAGCAAGTGCTGAAACAGGGACATAACTCAAGTGCTATGGAAACAGAAGACAAAGCAGCTAATTCTACCTGGGGCTATTGGAGATGCAAGAACACCAAGGCTCTGCAAGATGAAGAGGGGATATCCAAGCCGAGAGGTGAGGCAAGGACATTTCAGGAAGAAGGACCGCAGGTCTTCTCTGTCTAGTTGTGATTCTTGGGATCTTCATTTTTAGGCAAGTAAACATTCTGGGCTGGTTGTGAACTTGGAAAGACTCCCCATGTGTTCCTTGACAGCTATTGGGGAAAGAGAGTCCATTTGGAAAGTTAGTGTTTTGGAAAAAATTTTTTTAAAAAGTTAACTCCTCTTTGAGAAACCATCTCTGATATGTAACTTCTAAAAAGGTAGCATTTGCTTCTTATGAGTTGAGAAATTTAATGGATGAGGTACATAATCTGAAAGTAATAGCCACAGGAAATATTAGTGAGGATCAAATCACAAGTACAAAGTCAACTTGATGTATATATTGCTTTTTTTTTTTTTTTTTTTTTTTTTTTTTTTTGCGGTACGCGGGCCTCTCACTGTTGTGGCCTCTCCCGTTGCGGAGCACAGGCTCCGGACCCGCGGGCTCAGCGGCCATGGCTCACGGGCCCAGCCGCTCTGTGGCATGTGGGATCCTCGCGGACCGGGGCACGAACCCGTGTCCCCTGCATCGGCAGGCGGACTCTCAACCACTGCGCCACCAAGGAAGCCCTCTTACTCATTTTTATACAGTGATGTTAAGTTCAAGGAATTTCCTCTATTCCTTGAATTAAGTTTTCTTCTGGTTTGAGCTTTTTATCTGTTTCTTCAATGTTACCTTCCTCCCCCACCCCCACCCCAAGCCCGACTTTTTGATTTTCACTCTTTCCTTCTTCCTTTTAAAAGTTTTCCACATCAGCTTTTCATGGTTGTCACGCTATTCTTTTTCATGCTTAGCTCTGTCCAGGCATACATTCTATTTGCTCTCATATAATGCAAGAGATTTCTTGACTCTCTTTCAGCTCTGAGACCACGTTTTCCCTCTGAATTTTCATGTGGAGCTGGAGGTTTTTGTTCTCCATTTACTCTTCTTTAGCTTGAGGAAATGTGGCCTGTAGTGTGACTGACTGTGTGTGGGAGGAGGTGGTGTCTGTGTTATAGCACCTAGGTTTTGCTGACAACCAAGTTTCACTCCACCTCTTTTGGATATGTGTACAGTTCCAATGGGGCAGACGTTGTACAGCACTGAAGGCTTCATTTGTTAAATGGTTAAAGAAAACCAGCCTCGCTAGTCACTTTCCTTGTTTTATCCTCTTCTTTTTCAGTTTCCATAGCTCCTTACTGAAAAGAATGATTTAAGAAAAAGAAGAGAAAGACAAGGGTGGTTGCTCAGTTTGCTTTCCTCTGGACTTGAGATAAGTGAGAATTCTCAGGATTCATTAAAATGTCTGGATGGTGGAGGTGGTGTTAGGAGGTGAACCAGTTGCTCCTTTGCTCAGCTCCTGAATCTCCTGTTTCTTTCTTTGGACACCTGTTATTGAGGTTTGTAGCATTAGCTTAAACACCTTTTCTAGTTTGGTGGTTGCTAGTAAGTTTTTTGATCATTCTGTTAGGTGAAGTAGGATAGAATTTCTTTGAAGAAGTTTCAGTCTCCCATCTTATCCCAGGAGTCTGAGCCTCAGTTTTCTGAGTAATAAAATGGACGTAAGTATATCTAATTCAAAGAGTTGCTATGATGATAAGATGGATTGATGTTTGTCAAATGCCTAGTACAGTATTTAGCCTGAAGAATGTAGATGGTAGTAGATGGAATGCATTTAATTTAAATAAAATGAATTATTTGTCAAGTATACCCATAAAGCTGGAAAAAATAAATAAAATGAATAACTATAATAGTATCTTTATATATATTATAAAATATGAAATATATACATTATTTACAAATCTCAAGATATGTTCAAATTTCTAACACTTAAAATACTACTTTTTAATACTATTTTAAAAATAATACTTTTATTACTGACAAAGAACACATGATCAATTCAAACATTCAAAGTAAGTGTCATGCTTAGGCCATTAATTTAAGATTGACCTCTAATTTACTTCCCAAATTATCATCTTTTTTTTTGTTTTGTTTTGTTTTTTTTTGCGGTACGCGGGCCTCTCACTGTTGTGGCCTCTCCCGTGGCCTCTCCCGTTGCGGAGCACAGGCTCCAGACGTGCAGGCTCAGCGGCCATGGCTCACGGGCCCAGCCGCTCCGCGGCATGTGGGATCCTCCTAGACCGGGGCACGAACCCGTGTCCCCTGCACCGGCAGGCGGATTCTCAACCACTGCGCCACCAGGGAAGCCCCTAAATTATCATCTTTTTAAGTGAGTTGGGAGAATCAGGAGAAATCACAGTCGTCTAGGAAATATGTCAATACATTTGCAACCAATTCTTGATTATCCACATGGGGATTTTCTGCATGTTCAATTATCAGTTCCTTCCAGATGATGTCTAGAAAACAAGAAAAGATCATGCTTTAGTATTATGCAGATTAATGGGTTTTTGTTCATATTAGTGAAATTTAGGCCAGATGGTGATTCCCAAGCAAACCCTTCTACTTAGGAGAGTCTATAAACAGACGATCTCTTTCTATACCAACCCCATGTTAGAAATCTGTGCTGTCTCTTCCACGCACCTTTTGGAAGAATGACACTTTGTCTTTATTAAATGGAAAGTTAAAGGAGATAGGGAAAGCCTTATAGAACTACTTGGTCAAAGAATCAAATACATGTGTTTGATAAGAATAAAAAATATAAATTTAAAGAGTCACATGTGAACATTTCCCTCCATGCTTTCTTTCTCCCTTGTTTTTCCCTTGTATGATTGTAAATTCCTTTGGAGGGAGGAATTCAGTCTTATGCATCTTTTTATTCTTCGTTTGCTCTATCACCTAGCACAGTGACTAGCATTTAGTAGATGTGTAAATATTTTTTGAAGAAATCGACATGTGTATATAATGTGTGAGCTGAATAAACACCCCAATCTGAATCACAGACATCCTTTATTGAGCTTGTCAGATCCAAAAACATATTTTTTATTTTTCTGAGGAGATATACATGTAATTAGAGGACTGTACTATGAGCCATTGTCTAGTACAACCAGAGAAATTGCTGTCACAACCATTCTTGGAGACTAGACTATGTCTAAGCTTCCTTACAATTAGGGTCAAGGGTATCATTTTGCCACATCCTACCAGAAAGACTAGATTCTGGAAGCCATTTGGAGAGGACATTGTGGAGGCAGTCGCCATATCTTCCCCAAGTATTGATAGTATTCATAGTATGATCATTAGAGATTCCTCATATTTCATAGCTATGCCCTGACGATAGCCTTTTGTCAAAAAGTAAATGACTCTTTTTGTTATTGGGGTGTGTGTGGGTGTGTATTAAACAATACATTTGACCAATGACGTTACAGCTAAATAGTCAAGAAAATGTTATGACTCATACTTCCTTGGGCGCTCCCTTCTTTGGTTGATGGGTGGCTTACCTAAGTCAAAGCTATTGCATTCTCCAAAATTAACAGGTGTGTACCTACATACTGTGTTTTAATATACCTCCTTTCACAATTGGTAGCATTATTTACTTAGAATCAAAGGGTATCTAAGTGCTGAAAAGGTTTTGACTTCCCAGTCTCCATACCTTTGTTTATCCTCATCCTTCTACAGTGAATGCGATCTGTAGTCTCCATGTATCTGTTGAGGTCATTTCTATCCTTTAAAGCCCATGTCAAATGCGCTCATCTCATATCTCACAGAGTGCTTTTCATTATAGCACCATTTATCTTAGCTTTTTTTTTTTTTGCGGTACGCGGGCCTCCTCACTGTTGTGGCCTCTCCCGTTGCGGAGCACAGGCACCCTCTCACTGTTGTGGCCTCTCCCGTTGCGGAGCACAGGCTCCGGACGCGCAGGCTCAGCGGCCATGGCTCACGGGCCCAGCCGCTCCGCGGCACGTGGGATCTTCCCAGACCGGAGCACGAACCCGTGTCCCCTGAATCGCCAGGCGGACTCTCAACCACTGCGCCACCAGGGAAGCCCTATCTTAGCTTTTAAAATGAAAACTACATATATGTATCTCGAGCAAAGAAGATTCAAGAACAGCCATAGGAAGCCAACCAGGTACAGGGAGACCAGCATGAAGTACTTTGAAAAGACAAATCAGTAATAAGAATGTAATGATACCTGTGCTGGGAATATATCTTTAGAATTCAGCATCCCTACTTCATTTGCTATTATCTTTCATGTTCTAGTATTTTCCACTTATTAGGTAGGTTGGGGTGGGGATGTGGGCTGTATCTTGTGGTATCTTGTACATGAATCTTGAAAATTGTTATGGGCTCACACACCTAGGACGTAAAAGAAAAGCTGTCAGGTCAAGTGAAATGAGCTGGAAGATTTTTAATTAACTTTGAAACGATTGCCAGCCAGGCTGATACTATTTTTCTTCAGGTGACAGATCTCCCTCTCATTAGCTACATTAATTCATTAATTAATACAAGGAAATTTAGTGGGCACTTATTCTACACCAATAACTATGCTTGTTTCTATACGCTGTGTGAAGTGCTATATTACCTTTACTGACATGGAGACCGGTGGAAAGAATTATGGAACATACATAGCATTAAAATTGTTTTTTAATTTTAAAGTCATGGTTTGGGACATTAAAACAAATATGAATACTTAATGTAGTCTCTCCATTTTTGTGACATAACTATAGTTTCGTTAGGAACATTTCTTTTGCTCTGTCAAAATAATTCTGAAATATATTGCCATGTGTTACTGTTGCATGAGGGTGGTCTCTGTTCATAAAAGGGAGGGCATGCTTTTTTTCAGGGGACCCCTTTAAAAATAATTTTACTGCTTCTTTAAAAATTATGTAATAAATTGAAATTATTCTTATTTGTTCTGATTCACTTCTTTAATGAATTCAGTAAGGTAATTCAAGCCCTTTTTACTCCCTTACCCTGACACTTTTAAAGTGACCTACCTATATTTTAATTACTTGTGGGGATTCCTGTCATGAAACAATTGTAGAATTTTATTTTTCACTATAAAAAAGGTAGGTCTGTTGTCACTGGTAATGGTGACTATGGGGACAAATCTTATCTTTACATTAGCTTGAGTAAGGAGAGGCAAATTGACCTTCATGAAAACTTGCCTTTGAAGGAGAAAAATTAGGATGATAAAAGAAAGAATAAATAAATGTGACCAGTTGCAAAAAGGGAAGAGATAATCTTATTTGGGGTTATTGGAATTGTTACTAATGATGAGAAGTATTTTGCAAGTGTTACATATTATATGCAAACTGCATAAAATTTATGCAAAATAATACACTTTCACATCTGTAGAGGATTATGTGGCAGCTTAAAATATGTCCACAAATTCTTTGACACTCCTCCCTTCAAAGAGTGGATCCTAAATTCCCTCTCCCTGAGTGTGGGCTGGACTTAAAGATTCACTTCTAACAAATAGAATAAAGCAGAAGTGATAGCCCACAACTTAGGAGACAAAGTCATAAAAGGCACTGCAGCTTCCTCTTTGGTTTCTCCCTTGGACTGATTCCTGTGGGGGGATTTGCTGGTTGCTAAATCTTTAAGACACCCAGGCAGCCCTATGAAGAGACCCATGCAGTGAGGAAGTGAGGCCTCCTGCTAAGAGCAAGTGGAAACTGAGGATTCCTATCAGCAGCTTGTCAGTGAGCCACCTTGGAAGTGGATCCTCCCACCCAGATGATTGCAGTCCTGTCTGATATCTTAATTGCAACCACAGAAGAGGCTTTGAGCCAGAAACACTAAGTGAATCTGCTCCTAAAGTCCTGCCCCACAGAAACTGTGAGATAATAAATATTTATTATTATAAGCCACTAAATTTGGGGGAAGGGGCAATTTGTTACACAGCAATTGATAACTAATGCAAATTCCTATAAGAGGATTTTTTTTTCAAGAAACAGAACTAATTCCAGCTGTTTTAAGCTAAAAGAGGTATAATATAAGTAGTTGAGAGGACTCGAGGAATGATATTTAGGCCATATTTGCAGAATAATACCACTATTTTCACCTATAAGGGGAGCTGCTACCATTGCCACTATTAGGAAAGTGAAAAATTGAGAGGCTCCCCCTGAAACTGCTGACTTCAGTGAGCTCTGCTAAATGAATCAGGAAGCCTCTGCCACTATTGCCACTGCTACAATACCCACAAAGTTTCCTACATGGATAGGGGAATGTGACTGCAGAAAAACAAACAAACAAACAGTATGTATATCCATAGCATCAACCAAAGCATCAAAAAAACCCACAACAAGTCTCTGCTACACTTTTGCCTTCCAAGTCACATGAAAATATATCTGGTTGGCAAAAATATAACACAAAACAAGAACAAAACAAAAACTTGTCTTCAGGATCCCAGCTGTTAGGGAATCTGAGAAATGTTGTTTATAGGTTTCTAGCCTCTGCAGTACAGGAAGGCATACTTATTGGGTGCCGGATATTTTGTATTTCTAGAAATATTCCTGAGCTTTGTTCTTCAACATAGGTAAGTTACTTGAACACATTTAGATTCTTTAGAGTCTTGCTTTTAGGATTTGTTAAGCTAGGGTTAGTCTAGGGCTAATTATTTCCCACTATTGAGGTAAGAACCTTCAAAGTATTCTACCCAATACCCTGTGGATTATGAGGTTTTCCAGTCTGGTTGGTGGGCACTGTTTCAAACCCTATGCAGGCACTAGGCACTCCTTTCTCTTGCCTAAGGTATTTTCCTCACACACATGAGATGTGCTGAATACTAAAGGAGTAGCCTCTGTTGATCTCTGGGGTTCTTTCATATGTGTAGCTCTCTCATATCTGGTATTCTGTCATGTGAACTCTGTCACCTTAGTCTCCCTGAGCCCTCAGCTCCTTCTCCTTAACTCAGAGACTCCATCCAACTCTACCTGGGTTTCTCCTCGAGGCCTGCACCACAGCCTAGAAACTCTCTCAAGCCAGTAAGCTAGGGTAATCATAGGGTTTACCTCATGTGTTTCTTGTTTCTCAGGGATCACTATCCTTTATTGCCTCATGTCTAGTGTCTTCAAGACTGTTTTTTCAAACACTGTGTCCTTTTGTTGTTGTTACAGATGTGAGCATAAATAGGGTCCCTATTATTCCATCTTGGCCCCTTATTGATTTTTTGATCAGAGTATATATCCCACCCTGTAGGAAAGCATTCCAACCTAATTTGGTGTTATTTCCCAGGTGACACCATAATCAAGTCTTCAGTAAGTCACTCTATTGTTCTATAAGACTGATTGCTTCTGGGTGATGGGATACATGGTAAGATCAGTAATTGCCATAGGTATCGATTTATCACATAACTTATTTTTCTGCACATTTTAGTTCTTTGGTCAATAGTTTCGTGAACAAGACATTTAGTAAGTGTGGTAGAGATATGAGAGAGAGGAAAGATAATCCATATCCAGAATACATCTCTATTCCATTAGGACAGTCTCTGCTTCCCTATGATGGAAGGTTTCCCATGTAGTCAACCTGCCTCCAGGTACTAGTTTATGGTACTACATTGTGGGTTCATTGCTGGGTTTTGCCATTGGCAATGCTTAGCAGTGGATACCAAGCAGATCAGCATTGGTGAGACAAAGTTCACCCTCCCAGCATGGCTACCTGTTCATAAGCCCATTGGACAAATACAGGTTGGCTGGAGAAAAAGTCTGACTAATATCCCCAAAAAGTTGTACTTGTCAACCAGATTTTTGAGAGCCTCATCTTCAGTGGTTGACTTTTGGCTAGCCTTCATAAGGGCACATATAATTTTACACTTTGGGCCAAGTCTGAGAAGTTATCTATCTGTTATCTATTGCTGTGTAACAAATCATCCCAAACTTAATGGCTGAGGACATTTATTTTGCTCATGAATCTGCTATTTAGGCAGGTCTCACAGGAATAGCACATCTCTTTTCTACTTAGTGTCACTTGCAGTGACTTGAAGGCTGGGAGTAGGATTATTCCAAAGGCTTGCTCACTCACATATCTGGAGGTTGATACTTCTGTAGGCTGGGTCTTCACCTGGGGCTGAGACTGGAACATCTGTCTACATGTGGCTTTTCCATTTGGCTGCTTGGATTCCTCACAGCATGGTCACTAAGTTGTAAAGGCAAGCATCCCAAGAGGACTAGAAGCAAGCTGTATTGCCTTTTATGACAGCCTTAGAAGTCATATGACATTGCTTCTGCCATGACCTGCCCAGACTCAAAGAAAGGAAACATAGACCTCATCTCTCTATGGAGGGGTGTCAATGTCACATTGTAAGGGGCACATGTAATATGGAATATATTGGCATGGCCATCTTTGGAAAATAAAATTCTACCCCACCATCATATACCTCTTCCCCAGAATTCCTCATCTCTAATTTTTCATTCTTGTTCCTTCCAAGACCCTAACCATCTAGGCAAATTCGTAACCCTTGCTCATTAATTGATATTGCTTTGTACTTTGGGGCATCTCCATTTCCAAGCAGAGGATAAACACATGTACTGCTCAAAGGTCTCCGCACTGAAAGAATGTATCTGCCTCACTACCCTTCATAGTTCACCTGCATGGCACTGTAATACTGAGACATTCCACTTACAGAAGGTGCCAACAGAGTATGCAGAATAATTTTAAAAACCTTTCTTTAATTTTGTTATTCCTCAGGCAATTGTCATAACTGATTAGATGAGGAGGATGTGGCAGTGCATCAGGACTAGGAATATTAAGAATGTAAGCCACATGTTTGTGAAAAACGCTGGTGTCTTCAGGACCTGCTTGGGCCTAATCTTTTTCCTAGAGGATGGAGTGCAGCTGCATACAAATTTAGGGTTTGCTGGATCAGATAACACCTCAGCTCATGACAGGAAATTCAGGTTGCATAGTCACTTGAAATCCAATGGTTAGATAGTGTGGTAGGCTAAATAATGGTCCCTCAATACATCCACATCCTAATCTCTGGAGCCTGTGCATGTTACCTTATGTGGCAAAAGGGACTTTGTGTATGCGGTTAAGAATCTTGAGATGGGGAGATTACCTTAGTTTATGTGAGTGGACCCAGTTTAATCACAACATTCTTTATAAGAAGAATGTAAGAGGAGTCAGAGTCAGAGGAAAAGACAGTGGGATGACGGAAGCAGAGACTGGAGTGATGCTCTTTGAAGAAGGACGAAGGGGCCAGAAACCTAGGGCCCGAAACCAAGGGCCACAGCCACCAGAAGCCAAAAAAAACCCAAGGGAATGGATTCTCCTCTCAGAGCTTCCAGAAGGAACCAGTCCTTCTGCCACTACTTTGACTTTAGCCCAGGGAAATTGATTTCAGACTTCTGACCTCCAGAACTGTAAGAGAATAAATTTGCACTGTTTTAAGCCGTTGTATTAGTTTCCTGGGGCTACTCTAACAAATTACCACAAACTTGGTGGCTTAAAACAATACAGATTTATTCTCTCACAGTTCTGGAGGCCAGAAGTCTCAAATCAGTATCACTGGGCTACAATCAAGGTGTTGGCAGTGTTGCCCTCCCTCTGGAGGCTATAGGGGGTATCCATCCCTTGCCTCTTCTGCTTCTGGTGGCTGCTGGCACTTTTCAAGCTGGTGGTCTCATCACTCCAGTCTCTGCTTTCATCTTCACATTGTCTTCTCCTCTGTGTGTGTCATCTCCTCTTTATCAAATCACCCTCTACCTCTGTCTTCTGAGGACATTTGTGAGTGCATTTAGGGCCCACCCAGATAATCCAGGATAATCAACCCATCTCAAGATCTTTAACTTCATCACATGTGCAAAGACCCTTTTTCCTTATAAGGTAACATTCACAGATTCCAGAATTAGGACTTACTCTTTGGGTGGCCATGATTGCCCCTACTATAACCACTAAATTTGTGTTAATTTGTTACAGTGACAACTAATACAGGTAGGTATTAAGTCTCTACTAGAGCACAGTAGCAAGCCAAAAGCTGTTTCTCAGAAGGAAAATTGTTATTTTTCAGGAGGGCATGGCTTTCCTATGAAACTCTAGGAGCCTGGGCAGTAATTCTTTGAATGCAGCTTTTCAGATCTGCCACAGACATTTCAAACTCTATTGGATATGTTGTTGTTAGGGACTCATGTTAGCCTAGACCAGCTGGAGAGCTTCTCTTTCTCTCTGCTCCATTCAAAGCAGGCTGCCTTGAGCGTCATTTAGCGAATGGATGGGAACCATGCACTTAAATGTGGTATATGTTGCCTCCAAATCCCGGGAGGCCTATTAAGCATTGTGCCTCTTCCTTGGTGGGAAGTGGTGCAAAGTACACCACCTTTTCTTTCACTTTTTGGAGGAAACATTCTGGCATGTTCCAGTCTGGGCTCCCAGAAACTTCACTGAAGTAGCTGGTCCCTGGATTTTTCTGCCACATGTGTGCCTTACTAAGGCATTCCAGTCCTATTAACCATTTGTTACATATTCTTTCAAACCCCTTTATTTTCATCTATACATACACAGATATTGCACACTTAATTTACTTCTCAACCAGCTGCTCTTCATCTTTTTCTCACTACAAAATATACAGTGGTGGGATTGGGATAATCAGTTCTGACATCTACACTCTCAACTCCCACCCACAGAGTCCCTGGTGAATTGAATGAAAGAGAGATATTCTGGAATGAGAGTATACAATATGAGAACAGGCATCCTTTTTCAAGTTCAGTTAAACCAGATGCAAAAAGAATTTGTTATTAGGCGTGATGGGTGTGGTTTGTCTTTTTTGTGTAGATTGGGGGAATTTGCAGGTGGGTCTGACTACTAGATTCATCTATTTCTGAACCAGATGTGCTCACAAATAGAAGTGGCACACATTTACTGCATGTATGTTTGCATGAATAAATTCCTCCCCCATTAAAAGCCGAGGATTGGAATAATCGGTAACCTCTTTCTTCATCTGACAGGCACAAATAGGTGTTGTATTTATCCTTCAATGTATAATTTCCAGAAGAACTTTTTTTTTCACTTCTATTCTCGTTTTATTTCTATGTCTCCAAGCCTGGTTATTTACAAAACTATCTGTATATGAATTTAGATGCTTCTGAAACCTTAGTTCAATTGTTTTTGAAACAACTGAAAAAAAAAAAAAACAACATTCAATAAAACCTTTACATCTTGTAAGGAAAAAAAATCTAGTTTAGATAAAATTGAAACACATGTCCGCAGATTTTCTTTTAATGCAGGAAAAAAATAATCATAGGGTTCAATGGAGATTCTTAGAAACTGGGTCCTTAAAGGATATAGGGGAAAACATTTCATTTTGTCGATTGCACGCGTGAGGTCCATAGGAGTCAAGAGAGTTGGGACTAGAATTCCAAGGTGCTTTTCTGTGCCTCTCCAAGGAATCGGAGAATTAATACAAAATCCTTGATAGTAATGAAATCTTAAAATCAAAGAAAGATTTGTACAATGAAATATCACCCAGCCATAAAAAAAAATGGAGTACTGATGCATGTGACATACGTGGATGGACCTTGAAAACATTATGTTAAGTGAAAGAATCCAGACACAAAAGACCACACAGTGTATGATCCCATTTATATGAAATGTCCAGGGTAAGCAGACCTATAGAGACGGGAAGTAGATTAGTGGCCGCCAAGGCTGGAGGAGGAAATGGGGGGAGGTGAGTATGAGTGGGAATGGAGCTCCTTTCAGGGGTGACAACAATATCCTGGGATTAGATAGTGGTGATGGTTGCACAACTCTGAACATACTAAAAATCACTGAGTTTACAGTTTAGAAGTATGACTTTTTTGATAGGTGAAATTATATTTCAACAGAGCTGTTATATATTAAAAAATCAAAGCAAGATAGCAAAAGAATTTTGCCTAATTATTTCTCACACTTCATAAGATGTAGCATTTCTCCAAGACTTGGAAGAGCAGACATATGTAGTAACATTACAGGTAGCTTCTTACCAGGTTCATTTAATTAGTATTATGGATCATCTAAAAAGAAAGGGAAAAATATCACCAACAAAGTATTTAATTCACTTAATGAGCGAGAGAGATAAAAATCTTCTGACACTAAAAAATTAGGAAGAAAGTTTGCCCTAATTAATTATAAATTGAATTATAAGGGCCTCAGCAAACATTAAGAATAGAGATCCTCAAGGAAGCAAATTCTCCTTTATTTGTGATAATTGCTATTCAACATAACGGACACCTGCTGGTGTCTTCCAGAGTATTCCTAATGAGAATGTAGCTCACGGCAGCTGGGGAAAGTCTTACATTATAAGAAAAATAAAACACCTTAAATAAATAAGCAGGCCTTTCGTTACAGCTAGGTAGTCCTCATCATGCATCATGTTGATAAATATCTAAACTGAACTGGGGGCAATTTTCAAGCTTTTCTGTTTGTTTGTTTGTTTAAAGAAAATCAAACAATATCATAGGTTTGGCAGACATCGCAGTGTATACACTGTACTAATTTCCCCCTTCTTTCTTACTAACAGAACCCTGATTATGTTTGGAAGGGTGTTGTGGGCTGAATCTTGTGCCCTGACAATGCGTATGCTGAAGTCCTAACCCCAATACCTCACAATGTCACTGTGTTTAGAGACAGGATAATTGAAGAGGTAATTAAGGTTAAATGAGGCCATTAGGGTGGGCCCTCATTCATTATGACTGGTGTCCTTATAAGAAGAGGAAATTAGGACAGAAACACACAGAGGAAAGACCATGTGAAAGCACAGAGAGAAGGCAGCCATCTAGAAACCAAGGAGAGAGACCTCAGAAGAAACCAACACTGCCTGTACCTTGATCTTATATTACTACCCTCCAGAACTGTGAGAAAATAAAGTTCTGTCGTTTAAGCCACCCAGTCTGTAGTACTTTGTTATGGCATCTCTAGCAAGCTAATATAAAGGGTAAACAAAAAACTTTTTTTTTTCAGTTTCCTCGCAACAGCATGCCTCAGCTTTCTGGCCAAGGGGATAAAAAAGTGGAAGAGTTCCTTGGTGGGCCAATTGCTAAAACTCTCTAAAAGAGGTCAGAATTACCTATCACGTGCCTTTTACTCGTTGCCCTTCCTTTTCTTCCTGTCTGGAATAGGAATATGAATCTGATGGTAGAGTAGCCAATTTGAGACCAAGAAGCAACAGCCAAGGATGGCCAAGTGGGAAGACAGAAAACCCGGGACCTGATGGCATCATAGAGCCACTATCCCAACCCAGAACCAATTAACTCCAGAATTCTTTCATGTGAGAAAAACAGAACCTTTCATTTATTTGGCCACTGTTTTTTTTTTTTGTCCATTCAAGTTTCTATTTCTCATAGCAGAGTGCAATTTCTAAACGATACCTTAGATACTGAGTAACTGTTATTAACCTCATGAAAAAGAGGACTGCACTATATTGGGCATAGTTGAAAGATCTAATTGGAAGCCATGCAGAACATGAAATTTCTTTACTTCCAACCATCTCATGGCTAGACAGTTACCACCTTCTCACTTGTGAACAAATTTTAAATTAGTTTAATAGTTAAATTAGAGTGATACAGACTTTTTTCTAAGTGGGAAATGATGTGTACAAATATACTTACTCGGTACTATTAAAGAAAATTTCAAAGGAACCATAATTTGGTAGCCGGCACATCGAGATGTAAAGAAATCTTCCACTGTGAATCGCTAGAGTAGGTTTCAGAGGAGAATCACGGGATTTCTCTCCTTGTAAATTATCATATGTAGGCTACACAGGTACCTGACTCCTAACTTATTAGCCTGTGTGGTTGTGGACCAGCTATGGGCCTGCAAACTGTTACCAATTAGCAAAGAGATAGGGAGATAAGGAACTTGTCACCAAATGTAAATCAACTACATCACTAAGCACATTGTTTAGTTCAGCTTACCTTTTTTGTGGCAAGACTGCTCGAGGAAGGAAGCAAGTATGTTGGTTTACATTCTGGCGCGATCTACGTATCTCATCGTGGATTGGGACTGAGTAGCACTGAGAAAGACAACTTGATTAGGTATAATCAACTAATCACCGTGGGAGGTTTGACTGTCAATGTCTGCCCTCTGTAACTCATGGGGCTGTGAGTCCAAAATCCTATTTGTATTAGGTCTGGACTGTAATGACTTTGAGCCACAACTGTCTGCAAAAGAACTTGGCCATACTTATGAAAATCCCTAGAAAACTGTCTCATATTTGTTCAGGAAATATTCACTCACGTTCTTGGTCTTCGAGCCAAGTGACCCCAGCATGGCCTCTGAGGCTGATATTCTCAGTGATAAAAGTGAAGTGCTCTATTATTTAGGATACATTTGGCTGCAAGCAACAGAATACCCACCTAGTAATATCTTTAGAAATAAAGACGTAATTTTTGGACATAACAGAAAGTCTGGAGGAAAGCAGATGTAGGTTTGAAACTGGCTCAAGAGTTATCAGTAGCACAGGCTCTTTGCATCTTTCCACGGTGGCATCCTCACTGTGTTGGCTCTTTGTCCTTTCACAACTCTAGACATTATGGTCTAAAGCAAAAGCTTTCTTTTCTTTTATTCAGAGGAGAAAACCCTTTCCGGGGGAGGTACCCTCCTCCACCACACATACCCAGAAGATTTCCTGTGACATCTCATTGGTCAGAACTAGGTCTTATGAACTGCCCTTCAAGGAAATTTGAGAAGGTGATCATCTGCTAAGGGGAAACAGAATAAATATAACTGGCTTAGTCAGTTAGGATTGATCCCCTTGGGCTCTACTCATTGATACCCCAAATTAGATCAAGTTTCTGTTGGCAGAGAGGAAAGGGGGAGTTCTGTTGTGTAGTTAGCCAACAGTATTTTCCAGGGATACTGCCTTCCCAAAGTCATCTTTCTTGGAGGGCCAGAGAAGTGCTAATGGTAGTGGACAGACCTATGTTTCAAAGCAGCTCCTTGACCCGGATCCAGAATCTTGCAATTTTGCTCTTGCAAAGAGCTGCCTAGCCTCTAGCACTGAGTTGCTGAGTCCTTGACAGCATCTCCTTAACACACATTCACATTCTTCCATGACAAAGAGCCAAAGCTTTCCAGCAACACAGCAGTTTCAAATGCGTACTTGGAAAGAAAACATTTTCTCAAGGGACCATCATTCTACTGAGCTGTAACTGCCTACAGCACAGACATTATCATTCACTGTAGCTTTAGCCCCTAACCCCTTGGAACCAGTCTCAAACATTTTTTGTTTCAGATTGCAATCTTTACATTTGTAAAGATACCATCTAGTTAGTTTTTCCAGAACAAAGAAAAGTGTGTGCAACTCTCTACTTTTTGCACACACCAAACTGTTAGATGCTTTGAGACGGCAGTTTTCCAGCTTCCATTCTCCCTGTCAAGGTTTCAAAAGTCTTAGGTTCAAGTTTCAGCCAGGGGTCATGCACTTACTCTGACCATCCCCTCCTTCTAGCAATTTCTGAAAAAAAGAAGCTACTCTCAAGAAACTGGGCTAGGAATGGGATCTCAACCCTGAGGTGGTGGCAAAAGGTTTACTTCCCCTTCTTCATCACCTAATTAGTGATCCTTGTAATTAAATAGTACAAAGGAGTGTATGATACATATAAAAACAATTGATAGAATTCTATTAGGTTCATGTGTGTGTGTGTGTGTGTGTGTGTGTGTGTGTTAGCCTACATAAGCTGGATGATTTAGGAAGACTTTAAACAAGATGTAGAGTTAGAACTATGGGTAGGTTTTGGCCAATGGAGAGAAAAAAAGAATGGGTATTCCTGGTGGAGAGATGTTTAATATTAATATGTCTCAAGGTAGGTACAAATAGGAGACATGGATGGACAGGTAAGTTAGGACTACTCAGTGGAGGGAGCATAATCATATTACCTAGGGTAGAAGTAGTTTAGATAAAGCCATGAATAATTTATCTATATCATTTCAAGTTTTTCTGTTCTATGTTTATGCTGGTTATTACAGTTAATTGTGGTGGGCTTTTTAGGAAAAACTTGAGCTGTGTGTATTCAACCATTTCATGTCTCCTGTCCAGTTTCTGCATGTGATCTGGATCTCGAGCTAGCTGCCTCTAAAACAACAAATTCTGAATTCAAATGAATCAGAAGTTTTGCAAGATCTGCATTCCTTCACATTATCATTCATACCAATGAAAGAAAATTGGGATATAACCTGAATTCTCCTGAACTTTCTCCAACTGGTATAACTGCCTTGTATTAATAGGGAGATTTTAGCACCTTCTGATCTTCTCCATGCATGTATTCTGAATAAAATCCTCCAAATGTACTATTATTATTATTTTAATAATTCTTAAGCATCCTTTTAATTTAGAAGGGGAATAAGAAATGGGTTGACTATTACAGGCATGAGAGTCAATTTTCCACCTTTCTATTTTCTTCTTCAAGAAAGTTTGACAATACGCATAGAAACGTGCAATCCTTGTCTTCTGATAAAAGGCAGTTTCTGGCTTCTACTGGCTGAGTTCAATCTCATTAGAAAATTTGGAAAATTAGATTCCACGTGTCAGCAAAACCGATTGTTCCTTAAAGCATTTGAAAAACCAGTGGGGGTGGTGGAATCAGACAAATGGGAGAGGATATATGGATCCTGAAACAGGGCTGGAGAAATCTTTATTCACACAAGACCAAATGTGTGTTTACTGAAAACAACACATGGAGAGGATGGGGAGCTAGAACTTGCTTTGTTAAGCTAAAGCTTGGAAAATATTGTAATTGAAGATCCACCTGGTGTGTTCAAAGCAAATTATAAATGCCTCTTGAGCAGCAACTAGCTTCTCTTCTCTGGAGATCAGCTTACACCTACGAACATAACTGGGTTGGCTTAATGATATCCAAATCAAACCATAGTTTTGGTCTCAACCATGATACTCTCTCTTACTCATTCTCTGTCTCTCTGTCTTTCTCTATCACACACACACACACACACACACACACACACACACACACACACACACACAAGTTTTGATGGGTATTTTAGTAGATTGAATAATGGCCTCACATATGTTCATATTCTAATTTCCGATATCCTTGAGTATTACCTTACATGGCAAAAGAGATTTTGCAGTTGTGATTAATTTAAAGGTCTTGAAATGGGAAGATTATCCTGGATTATTCAGCTGGTCCCTAAATGCAATCATAAGTATCCTTATAAGGGGGAGGCAGAGGAGTATTTGCTACAGACTGAATAGGAGAAGGCAATGTGACCGCAGAGGCAGAGATTGTAGTGATGCAGCTACAAGCCAAGGAATGCTGGCAGCTACCAGAAAGTGGAAGAGGCAAGCATTAGATTCCCTCTTAGAGCCTCCAGAGAGAGTGCAGGCCTGCTGATAGCTTGATTTTGGCCCAGTGAACCTGATTTTGGACTTCTGGCTTCCAGAAGTGTGAGAGAATAAATTTCTGTTGTTTTAACCCACCAAGTTTGTTGTAATTGGTTACAGTAGCAAAAGGAAATGAATACAGATACATAGGAGAGTAACATCTTAGATATCAGAATTTAAGGCAAAAATCATATATAGATACGTTGACCTGAAAATCACTTAAGAATATACCACATTGGAGAACAATATAGCACGTTTTCCCCCAGGACTGGAACAAATGTTGTTTCTTCAGTTGAGATGCCAAATGTGGTGGTTGGCTTGGTTTAGAGGCTTGTTGCAGAAAAAATATTTATCTTTAAATATTAGACTCCTCACAAAAGTACCTGGGAACCAAGTTCCCCTGAGGGAACTGCAGATTCATATCTCCCATCTTACTCTCAATCAAGGCATATGCTCTCTGAAAGGAATAATGGGCAAAATTGCTCATGTGATTCAAATTGTCCTTTCTCTCCCAAGGTTGAATTTGCATACGATAAATAATAATAGCTAACTGGTATATAGACTCACTATTTGCCAGATGCTTTCCTAATTGCTTATATTAACTTATTTAAGGCCATAAGCTGGAGTGTAGAGAGGTCAGTAGCCTAATATGCATTTTTCTATTGTATACATATATATATTTAAAAAGTTAAACAATCTTCCAATACAAAATTAAAGACATTTGAAAATCCCAACTTCTTTTCCCATAAGGCTTCCTTGGGGAGGCTGCCTACTAAAGATGTGTGCTCCAATTTGAGAATCTGTGGACTCTAAAAATATGCTACCCCGAAAGAAAACTCTCTTATTTATTTATTTTTGGCTGCGTTGGGTCTTCATTGCTGCACACGGGCCTTTCTCTAGTTGCAGAGAGCGGGGGCTACTCATCGTTGCGGTGCGTGTGCTTGGGCTTCTCATTGTGGTAGCTTCTCTTGTTGCGGAGCATGGGTTCTAGGTGCGTGCGCTTCAGTAGTTGTGGCATGCGGCCTCAGTAGTTGTGGCTTGAGGGCTCTAGAGCACAGGCTCATGTAGTTGTGGCACATGGGCTTAGTTGCTCCGCGGCATGTGGGATCTTCCCAGACCAGGGCTTGAACCCATGTCCCCTGCATTGGCAGGCGGATTCTTAACCACTGTACCATCAGGGAAGTCTCTCCCCTTTTGTTTCCTGTGGACTTTCCTATTACCCATTCAGCTTGAAATGAAAAGAAGTTCTTAGAAAACCCTTTCTCTTCTTTGCTAGTAACTTGAAAATATTCTGCTATTTCTAAACTTCTATTTTCATAATTCAGTCTGATGCTGTTAAATTAATACATACTTTATTTCCAGGTTCTGTTTCTAGCAACCTCTGTGGATATCAGAGCTAATCCTCTCCGCACTCCCTTTTACTTATTTTTAGCCCGTTTCTTTCAATCGCCCATTTTCATTTGTCTTTCATATAATGCATTTGAAATAATTTATTTTCCCTTTCTAAACCCAGAACATTTTCTTGGGTTCAGTAAGATTGCTGCAATTTTATACAATCTTCAATAACACTCTTACTAGAAAAGCCTCATAGTTAAGCTTCGGCCACAGCTTAAAGCTGCCATAAAGCTTTGTCTCTAACAGTTATATACTCAAACTGTAGCACACTTGATGGGATTCTTCAGGTCCCCTGAATGACTGAGTAGTGTTGCTGCATAGTTGATGGCCACCCAATGATTCACGGAGATTGAAAAAAGGAGTGAATTGGCAGTGGCTGCCAATTCGATCACAAAACATGCAGGGGAGATCCAAGAATAATTCTGTAGTGTTAAAATCACCTGCTTCATTACTGTACACCCACTTGTCTCACTGATCATTTAAAAAACACAGACTTCTTTTTCTGGCTTTTTATCCAGGCAACTTGGCAGTTTACCGTGGTATCGTTCCTCTTTCTACAGCCTCGAGGTTTCCCTCCTTCTTTGCCACAGCAAAAACTTGGCTCTCTCCTATGGCCAAACTTCTTCCCTGCCCTTTTCTGCACCCTCATTCTCTAAAGAGGTGCTATGAGTTGAATTACGTTTTCCCAAAACAGAGATGTTGAAGTCCTAACCCCCACTAGCTCAGGATGTGACCTCATTTGGAAAGGCTTGTTGCAGATGTAATTAGTTAAGACGAGGTCATACTGGAGTAGGGTGAATCCTTAATCCAATATGAGTGGTGTCCTTATAAGGTGAAGACACAGGGACACAGGGAGAGCGCCATATGAAGATGGATGCAGAGATTGAAGTGATGCACCTATTAACTAAGGAATGCCAAGGATTGCTGGTCACCACCAGAAGCTAGGAAAGATTCTCCCTCTGAGCCCTCAGAAGGAACCAACCTGGCCAACATCTTGAGTTCAGACTCTAGCCTCCAGAACTATGAGAGAATAAAAACCCCTTGTTTGTAGTACTGTGTTATGGCAGCTCTGGGAACAAATAGAAGGGGTTTCATCTAAGCACACTACCTTACTGATCCTCTTGCACAAGAATCCCTGCCTCAGGCTCTGCTTCTAGGGAACCTGACCTAAGGCAATGGGAATTTTCCTTATTCTTCACTAGGACTTCCACCTTCTTGCAAAACACTCTGCTCCTTTGAGGTTCATGTCATGCAGCTACACCATCTTCTCTCTGAACCTGTACTATTGTAACAGCTTTATTAAACTAGTTGAACCAACCAGGGGCACTTGGGAAATCCCTTAATGGTTTCTCTACTAAACTGCCTTTAAACACACTCAGTTGTATTTCCCTGACCTTCCCCTGATGGTATCTCAGACTCTCACAGCTTTTCTGGTCACATGTGGTTAACAAAGCAGTCTCATTTTAGGGTATTAAAAAGTCCCATCAATATGTACATCTCTCATTTAGTTCAAAGCTGCCCCCCTCTCTCATCGTGGGACTGCTCTGAGATTCTGCAGGAGGGCATCACAGAAAGGGTGAGAGGTCTTGTCCTCTACCTTTTCCTGTACTCTCTTCGCTGTCTCTGGCTCCCTCAAGGCAGGGAGAGGAAGGATCAGAGAAAATTTCTCAACCTCAGAACTACTGACATTTTGACCTGCTTAGTTGTTTGTTGTGAGGGTTGTTTTGTGTATTATAGGACGCTTAGCAATGTCCCTGGGGATGGGGGGCAGATTGCCCTTCGTTGAGAACCACTGGATTAGAGGGAAAGGGCAATTTCTTACTTGACCATTGCAGGTATTATCTGGCCATTGGTGTCCTCTGTCATGGTCTATAATTTATTGCTGGTTGTTTCTCTCGTGGAGTGCTTTTGTGGGCTTTTCCCAGACACCCACCACGGCCACTCAGCAGACCTCCTACTGCACATTCCTTGCCAGGGAATCCCCTCTCTGGCTGACATCCTTATCCCTTCCTCTGATGGACATCTTCAAGCCTGTTCTGCTGGGGTTGCCTTCCCCCAGCAGGCAGCTCTCTTGGGTGGAGTCCTTTTGAGAAGTCTCATTCCCAGATGCTTCTGCAGGGACAGTGTGGCCCAGAATCAGCCTGCACCCCATTTGCTTCTCCTCACTATGTCATTGCAGACAGCTGTTTCAGACAACCGTTTTACTCTCAGACTTCTCCAGGTAAGAATCAGGCCTTTGTCGTTCTCCAACTCTAGGGACAGGCATGAATATGTCCCAAGAATTCTCACCACTTTACTGAGGTTCTGTATTCATTTCCTATGGCTGTGTAACCACAAGCTCAGCAAGACAAATTTATTACCTCACAGTTTTCATGAGTCAAAAGTCTAGGAGTTAGCAGAGTCCTCTGTTCAGGGTCTCACCAGGTTGAAATCAAGGTGTTAGCCAGGGCTGCAATTCTCATTGGAGATTCAGGATCCTCTTTCAAGCTCACTGCTTGTGGGCAGAATTCATTTCCTTGCAGCTGTATCACTGAGGTCCCCATTTTCTTGCCAGCTCTTAACTGGCACCACTCTCAGCTTCTAGAGGCCACACAGATTTCCTTACCATTTGGCTCCACAGACAGTTCACAACATGGCTATTTGCTTTCTTCCAGAGCAGCAGAGCACATCTCAGACCATTAGCCCTCCTCCCCGCTTTTAAGAGTTTACCTGCTTAGGACATGCCCACCCAGGATACTCTTCCCTTTGATGAACTCACCTGACCCTAGGGGACTTTAATTACATCTGCAAAAATCCCTTTTGTCATATAATCTAATCTAATCATGGGAGTGATATCCCATCATATCTACATGTATGAGCCACACTCAAGGGGAGGTTATATGAGTATGGGTCATTGGGGGAGGTCCTCTGAGAATTTTGATAATCGTAAGCCTCATGGGGCTACTGGGTCAAGAGAGCCCCCTCATTTGGTTTGAGGGTAGTGACCATCAAACTCTTCTTCCCTGGAAAGGAGAGGGGAAATGATGCTTTTCCCCAGGACAAATGCTTTGTTTTTTCTTTTATAGCCTAGAGATGGGTAATACATTAACAACTGGTTTTTGCCTGCCTCTTTGCAAGTCTTGGACATAGGCGTCTGATACCACTTCTCTTTTGAATCTGTAAACATTTATAACCGGTTATCCTTAGACTGGAGTCTCAGCCGAAACTCTGGGATAACAGGAAATACCATCAAACATCCTGTTAAATTATTATTTTCTGACTTCCTGGTCATGGCACCCATCAAAATCTATGACACCTGACTCGCAGTCTCCCTCTCCTGTCCAGCTACGTGCTAGTGGAGAAAGTCACACGGGTGGCTAGGTAGCTGTCGCCACAACTTCACAAGCTCAGGTGGGCCCTCGGCACTGCCTGAACTCTCTTCCCCCTTCTCTAGGCTGCTCACATCCCCACTCCCCACGGGGGCTGTTTCAGGCCTTCACTGTCCTTGCACTCCAACTTCCCCTTCTTGACACAGTATTCCGTGTGCATATAATTAATCCTAGGGTACAATGCAGTGTTGGGGATTCAAAGATCTATAAGACCAGTCCCTTCCCTTAAGGATCTCACAGTCTACTGGGGAAGACTAGATAAACAGATAATTATAATACAAGATGAAAAGGACAATGGCAGAACTCTTTGCAGAGGACATGATCAGAACTTAGACAACCTTTGTAAATAGGTTTAAGTTGATTCTACTTTGGTCAAAACTATTTTCTTAAATCTGATTGCCCACTTTTGACTTACTCTTCTAAAAGACCAGTTGGTTCATACTATTCTCAGCCAGACTGGTTTTCCTAAAGCCATCAGAGAACCTGATAGTTTTGGGTTTGTTCGTTTGTTTTTATTGGGGTATAGTTGTTATTACATTATTGTGTTAGTTTCTACTGTACAGAGAAGCGGAGTTCCCTGTGCTATACAGCAGGTTCTCATAAGTTATCTCTTTTATACATATTAGTGTATATATGTTAATCCCGATCTCCCAGTTCATCACACCCCCACCTCTCCCCCCTTGGTGTCCACACGTTTATTCTCTACATCTGTATCTCTATTTTTGCCCTGCAAACAGGTTCATCTGTACCATTTTTCTAGATTCCACAAATATGCGTTGATATACGATATTTGTTTTTCTCTTTCTGACTTACTTCACTCTGTATGACAGTCTCTAGGTCCATCCATGTCTCTACAAATGACCCAGTTTCATTCCTTTTTTTATGGCTGAGTAATATTCCATTGTATATATGTACCACATCTTCTTTATCCATTCATCTCTCATTGTTTGTTTGTTTTCATACGTAATAAGTGGGGAATTAGGGAAGACGCTGGTGATTTCTGAGCTCTTTTCATAGTTGAATAGTATATGGTAAAATTATATATTTGATCACTATATGAGATGTGTGAGTATACACAGCTCTGGACCACTCTAAATCTGGTGCTAGAGTTCAGATGTTTCTTCCAGAAGCAGTGAATGATTTCTGAGTTGTAAATGGCTTGACGGTTTTCACGTGAGGGATTTCTGACTTTTGCTCCATTTGGAAATCCACTCTCATGATAGAATATATGTGTATGAGGCCTCTCTCACGGACCACTTCAGATCCTCTCTCTCTGCACAGACCCTGATTCAGGTTCAAGCTCACAGCACCTCACCTTCTGTTCATGCACATACCTCTCACCTCCAACTCTGGGATCCCTTATTGATTCCCCCAAGGGACCCAACTCAGGGTTCATACCCACCTAAGAACAACCTAGAGGTGTAGGGGAGTTAATGCCCCAGGTGGTGAACTTTTGACCAACACAGGGTAGGAGCCAATGGATACATTCTTCCCTTTTTCTCCCCATAATGAGATGCAGTTAATATGACTTCTGACTTCTGGGAGGCAAAGTCCTGTAGTCTGAACAATCAACAGCAGTTAGCAGTGACCAGTTCCCTAATGCAGCCTTGTACTGACTCCCCTTACTTCCCATCCCTCCTCTCCTTCCCCCCAACTCCTCCCACACTGTGGGACTGTGCCTCCTAATAAAATAGCATCACACAATCCTCTGCCCTAGGCTCTGCTTTCTGAGGAACTCAGACAAAGACAGTATGCATATTTAATTAAGGTATGGTTAAATGAGTGGGCTCTGAGGTCAGAGAAATGAGGCTTCAATCCTAGCATGGTAGTTCACCTCTTCATGCCTCAGTTTTATGGTCTGTGAAAAATAATGCCTACTTCAGGGTGGTGTTAAAAATATTAAGTGAGGGCTTCCCTGGTGGCGCAGCGGTTGAGAGTCCGCCTGCCGATGCAGGGGACACGGGTTCGTGCCCCGGTCCGGGAAGATCCCACG
>NC_041221.1:46504206-46512007 GCF_002837175.3 Physeter macrocephalus | reverse complement strand
CGGAGCCTGTGCTCCGCAACGGGAGAGGCCACAACAGTGAGAGGCCCGCGTACCGCAAAAAATTAAAAAAAAATTAAGTGAGACTGATGTAGCACCAGACACATTGCGCACTCAGCTGTTTGCTATTAGTAATTTTGTACCCAGGCCAAGCTGGAGTGGAGTAAGTGACCCTGAATGTTCAGATAGTGATGGTGGTGCCTTAACTTAAGCAGCACTTTATCATTTTCTGAGGGCCTCACGTTATCTCATTCAGTCTTTCCCAGCCCTGTGAGTTAGATGGACCTTGAACCTTGACTTAGCACCTGTTTCTAGAAATCTTGGTCTGCAGAGTGTAGACAGTTTAACGAGAAGCAAGGCAAGGTTAAGGGTACGAGTAACTAGGTGCACATCCGGCGGCTCCCCTGGGTGATGCAGTGGAAATGGGGCAGATCCAGCTAATCGGCTTGGTCATGGCCCCTCACTCTAGTTGATTTCTGCTGCTCACCATTCCTGGTGTTTGAGCCCCTTCACAACCTCTTTCCTGGTGCCCAATACACTGTGCTGCCCGCAGCAGGTAATCTGATGAGAACAGTGTGGCATTGCTCTCAGAACTCCCTCAAGGGAGGGATTTCTGGTTATACCTCTACTCAAAGCTGGAGTACTTACATTAGGAAGAAAAATAATTGTAAAAGGGGATCATGGAAGGCCTTTGGCTTCAATTCTTAAGTGGAGCTAAATAACAAGGACTCCTGGAAGGGATTAAAGGGAAATTCCTGTTTGTTGACTTGTTGGGTTTTGGCATGTCCTTGTTTTTGGAATTTCCCCAATGTAAGCTTTTAAGTCATTTTCTATTTGTAGAATTCTTTCATAGCTCACGTTTGGCCTCTCCAACTGGTGCTTTCCTTAGATGAAGCTTCAGTAAGATGCAACTACAGAAAATAAACATTTGGCCGGAATTACTATAACGTGCTTATAATGAAAGGACAGGTTTAAGAAATACTGTGTATTAAAACTTAAGTTTCTGAAAGCAGCTTTTCCAAGATAACGAAACATCATTTGCAGAGTAGTGACTGAAGTTACACTGACTGGCTCCGGCTCATTTTTGGTTAACGTGGAATAATTCTGTATACTTCAAGGTCACATTTGCTTCACTTAAGCTTCATTGTCAGAAGAATGGAAAATAGCATGTTACTAATTCCAATTTATTTTGCTTTGATATAGTCAAAATTCATGCAGTGGGGGGAAAAAAAGGAGGTCAGACTATGATCTAACAACTTATTCTTTTTTAGTATTCACATTTTGCTGTAATTGCTAACATTTAGCATAGTCCAACTAAGCTAAAAACAAAATACACAGTTGACGTTTCTTCTCACAAAAGGAAAACGTGAAGTCCAGTATAATTACAGACAATAAAAAAAGATATACTTGTATGGTTGATTTTTGTG
This sequence comes from Physeter macrocephalus, assembly GCF_002837175.3. Taxonomy (NCBI): domain Eukaryota; kingdom Metazoa; phylum Chordata; class Mammalia; order Artiodactyla; family Physeteridae; genus Physeter; species Physeter macrocephalus. Next base: position 46,510,583 of record NC_041221.1, on the reverse strand, counting down.
TTTTCTGTGAAGAAATACCATATATGACGAAAACCTCTGTAAATAGGTTTAAGTTGATTCTGTTTCGGTCAAAACTATTTTCTTAAATCGGATTGCCCGGTTTTGAATTACTCTTCTCAAAGACCATCAGCTCATATTATTCTCAACACGACTGCTTTTCCTAAAGCCATCAGGGAGTTTGGTAGTTTTGTTTTCACATGTAACAAGTGCCATCTTTCTGTTCAAAATGGTCCTCAGAGCTGTCTGAGGGCATTGGTGGTCCACAGATCTGCTATTAATAAAACAAGCTCAAAATTGTTCATGGTAAGAACAGATCTTATAAAACCCATTACACTGTGGGGCACAGATGCTTGGGAACTTCTTTCCCTTTGAAAGGGAATTGTCTCGGGAGTTGGAGGTTGTCTGTCTGGGCAGCTCCAGTCCTCTTGGACTCTGGGACCATGGTTGAATTAGGACGTACAAGCAGACAAAATAGGCAACCACCTCTCTGATGTGAGGAGTATGGATGTGTATGCATGAACCTCAGTTTTTCATCTGCAAAATGGAGGCAATTCTGCCTACTTCATTGGGTTTTTGATGGGAGTTGAAATGAGGCAATTTTTAAAAGGTGTTTTTACATATTTTTAAGATGGGAGTGATAGAAAAATGGGAATTGATCCACGTGAGGGTTATGTTAGTGGTCTCCATGCTCTGTACATATTTATTCAGTGCCTTGCTTGTCTTTAAAATGGGCATAATGTTATTGACTTACTTTAAAAGGTTGATGAGAAGAACAACTAATTACTGTTGGTAAAACACTCTGAAAACATTAAATGCTATCTATGAAAATGCTAAATAATAACTTCCTGATGCTGTTGAAATTAGAGAAAGTTTGTCTGAACCTTGATCCTCTAATGAAAGCTGTTTCTCCTGTTGCTATTTTTGTGTTAACTATTCTTTTGTGCTATAATTTATTGGATAGTAAGTGTCACGTTTGGCTGGTTTATAACTGTTTCCAGGCACAGTTTTGATCATTTTTCTTTGAGAGATCACATGGGTTTCATGTTGGAAAGCATCTTGTCCAATGTCATCCAACTAAGCTGACCTCTGCTTGTTTCATGCTCTCACTCGCAGCTTCCTAGAGGTTCTCACTCAAGCCTTTCACGGTCTGCTTGAAATGTTGTACTTAGTGATGGATTTAGAATTCTCTGGCCCCTCCTCTATTTCTCTATTTTTTTTTCACCAGTTACAAAACAACTCAAGAGAATTTTGAAAAATAGTTTAATCATCACTTTAAAAGCTTATTGAGAGTTAGCACTTGCTTAAAAATAAAAGTTGTCACTTCTATTTTCCAGACTTAAATTCGTAGATATACAGGCTTACTCTCCTGGCTTATTCTCTTACTCTTCTTGGTGGCAAAAGGGACTGCCTTTAGAATAGCCTTATCCCACAGGAGATTTGATGAAATTCCATTTTCACTTCTTTCTAATGGATATAATTGCTCCAAATCATTTTGCAGTTTTCCAATATATTGTGAGTGGTAATTGGGTCAACGAAACCTAGGTGATTTCAAAAGCTGAAGAATTCATTTAAAAAATATTGGGCAGCTCACAGAATCTGTGGGGAAGCTCAGGCCAAGAACAATGTCCAAATATGTTGCAGACATGCCTTCTCTGGGTACCAGATCCTATAGCTTGTGCCGCTCATATCCCTTACATTGGTGTCACCAGCTGCTGCCACCATAACTGTTGTCATTTGTGCCTCTGAAAATTAGATGTTGATGCTGCTGCCACCAACACCCATCCCCACAATAAATTTGGACAGTCCTTCTCCTTTTAATTAGAGACTGAGGGGGACACATCTAATAAATGGAGCCGCAGGAAGGCTGAGAAGTCCAGAGCCTGGCATTTTCAACTTTTAGAAGAAACTTTTAGTGAGAAATGGGCTCTTCCTCAGGAGTGGAGATGGGACAGGGGAGGGGTACTCTTCAAACGTTGGAATGAGGCTCAGATGGCAGGTGGCCAGAAAGGATGACAAATGTCCATCCGCAGCAATATCAAAACCACAGTCTATGAGTATGTTCACCTGATTCCTTATTCTTCCTCCTGGAATAAATATTTAGATGTTTTAAATTAAATTAAATTAAATTTTTTAAAAAAGATTTAACATTTTTATTTATTTTTTTGGCTGCGTTGGGTCTTCGTTGCTGCTCATGGGCTTCCTCTAGTCGCGGCGAGCGGGGGCTACTCATGGTTGCAGTGCGCGGGCTTCTCCTTGCAGTGGCTTCTCTTGTTGCAGAGCACAGGCTCCAGGTGCGTGGTCTTCAGAAGTTGTGGCACACGGGTCCAGTCGCCCCATGGCATGTGGGATCTTCCCAGACCAGGGCTCGAACCCGTGTCCCCTGCAGTGGCAGGCAGATTCTTATCCACTGCGCCAGCTGGGAAGTCCTTAGATGTTGTTAATTTTAAAGATGTATCTTCGTTGCTTTTTCTGATTACAAAATCAAATTCTGCTTGGGATAAAAAAATTCCATTATTAATCTCAAATTTCTTTAATGAATGTCCTCATAGATTTTTTTCCTACACGTTTTCTATCAAATATTTTCTTTTACGGGAGCAATAAAAATCCTCTTGGTGGCATATTTGGAAAACAATGATCAGAAAAGCCACTAGGAAAGAACAATAAACATCTTTATTATTACCTATTGTCATTTGTGTTTGTTTTTTATTCCTTCGGTTTCTATCAGCAAAAGAGAGTAACTGGTGCCCATGCTATGCCAGAGTTTTAACCAGCTCCAGATCAGCTGACTGCATCACTGTGGTTTTCAACTCCCACTGTTTTTTTTTTTTTCCTCTAAATCTAATTACTGATTTTATGGTTCTCAACATTGCTGATGATGAAAGCTTTTTTTCCCGGATACCGTGCCTGGCTCTACCAAAATCATGACAATATGTTGGTGACTTTTACAAACCAATAATGCCGTTTGTAAAGTTTACCAACAACATTCCCTGTGGCAATTTCTTCAAATCTGTTTCCAGAGTTCTCATTTGAAACAGATTTTGAATTCTTTCAATGTCAAGATTCCCAATATTTTAAAATAAATGGTACAAGAGAAAGTAGCTGTGTGGACTGCCCACCAAAAATGGATTACTCTCTTCCAGTTTGGCTATTTGTTGCTCAGCTCTCCTGAAAGTTTTGGGAAGAACTTTTGGCTTTGTTTTAATGTAATGGTGGAGGCAGAGGAAACTTTCTGGATGCAGATACTTTGATTTTTCGTTATCCATCAGCACTTAACAATTCATTTTTACCCAACAGAATTTGTTAGATGATGGATCCGGATAAGCTCTGCTGAACTCTCACGATGAAACAAGTGTAACTTTTGTAAAACTGAAAAGCCTAATCTGGTTGGGGTGCAAACATTAAAGATTGTTTTTTTCCAGTGGCTGCCCTGACTGTGCTAGGTAGAATCCTCTTTTCTTTGCCTGTATCTCAAGGAGATCCCACTGAATGGCCTGTAACAGCTCCAATTTATTCTGTCAAGTACTTGGTTCCCTAACTAGGCACGTCATCACGTGAGTTGTGCACAGTGTGTAGTGGAAAGCAGGAGTGGAGCATCCCTCATCTCTTGGTGGGTTAATGCCAGCGAAACACTGCCGAGGAAAAGGAAAAAATGAACTTTAAAAATTGTGAAGACCCTTCTAACCACCAACAGGTGAGGGATGTTCCACCCCTGCTTCTCTCTGGTACCCACGATGCACAACTAAGTGCCCCATCAGGGAACTCTGAGTACTTGACAGAATAAATTGAAGCTATTATTGGAGGTCATTCAGTGAAGCCTCAGTCTGAAAATGTTTGGCTTGCAGATCAATAACTCTTAAGACTGAGACAACTCTGAAAAAAGTTACAGTCCATGATGTACGAGGGTACTGTGGCCTGGGAGGCCTTCATGGACATGTAGAAAGCATGTTGGGTTATTCTAACTGGGACGACTTAGCAGGATTCTTGAAGAAGCACTCTGGGCTCCTACAGTCCATCGTGTTCCAATGAGGGCCATGTATCTATCCATGGTGGATATGTGTATAAGGTAATATTTTAAGGACATATTAAATGCACTGTGGGTTATCGGTAATACATTTGATTTTAAAACAGATCCATGCTGGCTTGGTTTAAAACACAAAATTCTTCTCTTTCCAGTAGAATATGTTGTAACAGGATCCAGCTATTGAGTCAATAAATATTGATCACCTACTATGTATGAAGCACTATGTTAGAATATATACTCTGTCTCTGTGTCCCCCCTTCTCTCTCTCTATGTACATAACACACACATATGCATACATACACTTATATATATGAATCTGTACATATAGAGAACACACAGATACAAAATTGGTGGTACAGTGAATTTAGTGGAGTTTACTAAATATGTAGCACTACTGTTGAAGCTGTTCATATGAGTTATCCTCCCTTGTGTAACCTCTTGAATTATTATCTCACATAATTATTTGGGTTTTGTTATCTCATATAGTTATTTGGGTTGTTTGGGTTTTGGCTCCCCATCTAGTCTCTGAGTTTTTCCAGGTTGGACTGTAGAACAGGCTCTGCCCTCCATCCACTTATTACCCATTAGCAGTGATTAGCAGAGAGCTGCTGTTAAACATCACACTGGTGCAGACCTTTAGCTGAGAGCCGGGTTACATTTTCCCAAAAGCCATGTCTTGGCCACAAATTTTGAAGGTAATGTATTGACACTACAGGATGGAAAGGCGTTATAGAAAGTTATCTACATTACACAAACTTCCGTGTGTCTAGAAATCACGTACGAATTTGTCAAAGAGTAGATTGTGAATCTACAGGCCTGGCGAAGGGCCTGAGATTCCGCTTGTAATAAGCTCCCAAGGGATGCCAGGGCTCCTTGTCGTTGGCGGACCACGCCTGGCCGGGGCAAGGTTATTTGTAATGGGTGCATCAGAGATCAGATCCTGATAACAGCAGAGGAAGGAGTCAGGCACTCCCCGCAGCCTTGGCCGCCCCCAACTCCCCGCATCCGCACAAGCCCGCACGTGGTCGCGCGGGGCTGGCCTCTGAGCGCTGTTTCCAGGACCCGCGAGGGCCCACCCCTCTCCCTTCTCTCGCTGCCTCAGTGCCCGGGCTTTCGAGCCGGAGTCGGAGCGCAGCCGCCAGGTGAGCGCAGTCCCCACGAGCCAACGACGCGACTCACTTGGGCCTTCTCCCACCGCTCCCCCTGGAGGCCCGGCAGACCGGTTTTACCTGTCCTTGTCCGGGGGAGGCTACCGACCCAACTCCAGACCACCGAAGGCGGCAGGCGTCCTTCCTCATCCTCCCTCCCACCCTTCCAGTGGCTTCTTCATTTTTCTACCTGACACTCCCGAAGCCGCCGACAGCAAGGACCCAGCGCAGCAGCTGGTGGAGCACCGTCTCCAGCGACGTGTGTGAAACTGTTCCACCCAAAACACAAACACCAGCCACTGACATGTTTTAAGAAACGGCGCAGTTGGATGACTGCGGAACCAAAACAGACCAAATGGGGAGGCAAGAAGGGAAAGCAATTGGCCCAGTTCGGTTGGAGAAGCCGCTCGTGTTACACTCTCTTTGCCAGTTAGCATCGTGGGCGTTTGTTGCTGTGTTAATTACAGTTCTTCCCGGAGTCGGAGGCGAGAACAGCCCTTGTGGAACGATTTCAAGTGGAACGTTCCACTAGGAGGAAAACAACTGCCTTCCTCCCCAGCTGGGGAGGGATTCCCACCAGGCAGCACTTGGGCAGCAGTCGCGGCGAGGCTGCCCGCACGGTGCGCGCCTTGCGCGCCGCGCGCCACCCGCGAGCCTCTTACCCTCCGGCTTCTGCGTGCAGCTCAGAAACCGGGACCCACTGCGCCCAGGGCCCGTGCCCACGTGCCAGGGCCGGCAGAGGCGGACCAAGAGCAGATTGGTTGGCTTTTCCTGGGACGCACTTTTCAGTGTTTCTGGTTTTCTCAAGCTTTCCAGGGAGCTCCCGGGGTGGAAGTGGGGCACGGGGGACCAACCTGTTCCATCTTTGGATGGGCAGGACGAAGGCGGTTCAGAAGGAATCAGGGACAAAAGTGACATAGTGAGGCAGGGTGGAAAGTACATGGCCTTCCAGACAAAATGACCTCGCTCCAAATCCTGTCTCTGCCTCTCAAAAAACTACGTGACCATGGGCAGGTTGATACTTCTCGGAGTTGCGGTGTTATACTTAACTCACAAGGTCGAGAAGCGCTGACACGCTTAAGTGGTATTGACTGTGTAATGGGATTCTAAACACTCTGCCCTCACAACGACCTTATAAAAAAAAGCACTTTTGGGCTTCCCTGGTGGCGCAGTGGTTGAGAGTCCGCCTGCCGATGCAGAGGACGCGG
>NC_041221.1:46430492-46503998 GCF_002837175.3 Physeter macrocephalus | reverse complement strand
AGCCTGTGCTCCGCAACGGGAGAGGCCACAACAGTGAGAGGCCCGCGTACCACAAAAAAAAAAAAACAAACAAACAAAAACAAAAACCACTTTTTAATAAAAAAGCACTTTATTGCCGTTTCACAGATGGGAAAACTGAGTCCTAGAGATGTTCATGAATGTGCCAAGGTAACACAGCTGATGCGTGGTGGGACTAGGACTGGAAACAAGGTGGTCTAGATCAAAAGTTTGTTTTAATTACGCCGCTAAACTGCATGTTAAATGATAATGTGTATGTAATGTACCTGGAACAGAGCAGGGTGGAAGCTATTATTGTTTCCATTACTGTAGACACATAAACATCAGAATGATCCTAGCTAAGATGTAATGGACTCATTATTGATTTACAGGGGAAGGGGCAGAGGGGGTGATGGTCCAGGTGGTTATGGGAAATCCATCAGAGGCAGCTGGACAGGGAATGGAGCATTAGAAATGTGGATCCGAGCTCTCACCCCATCCATGTGTCCACACCACCACCCTACCAGGGGTGTCCACAGCCTAGACATGGCTAGAGACCCTAGAAAACCAATTAGGTAAAGCCCCAGTGTCAGGGTGGCTCAACGAAAAGGGACTTCGGTCTATGAGTCTGTACCAAAGTCTTCTGTCACCTACTGGCTGCAAATCACTTACTTAAGACAGTACGAAAAAATTCACAACTGTTGGTTTTCCTGCCATTTTGAAAACATACAGTTTTCTGCAGTGCTATTTGGGCTTCCTAAGAGTAAAATTCTTGGAATTGACTCAACAACTGCAGTCCAACAACCGCGGTGTGCACTTGAAACTGCCATTTACGCACACGTAAGGGCTGGCACAGACGCCTGGGATGATATATGGGAAGTGCTTCGGAATAAAAGCTCTAGGTAATGAGATTTTAAAAGGATACCATACATGTTTTGATTCTAATAATAATCTTCGTGAGAGAATTCTGTCAGGAACACGTGTGTCCTTCTTGGTAAGGCCATTTTCACAATAGTGCAGGAACAGGATGGGAAAGGGTCAAGTCAGGAAACAGGTGATCCTGGGAATGGTACAGTGTCTGTCTTATGAAGGATTTTCATGGATGTGGAAGGCAGATATTTGGGTTCTATAGAAAGCGGTCTATTTATCTTTCACCAGGGAGTTGCCCATTCATCAGGACAGTTTAGGGCTAGCTGGGACTCTATAGCTCTGAATTAGTTTCTTATTGCTGCTGTAACAAATTACCGCAAGTTTCGTGGCTTAAAACAACCAAATTCATTATCTAACAGTTCTGTAGGTTAAAAATCTGACACAAGCCCCTTTGGCATGTAATATAGCATTCACAGGCTCTGAAGAGCAGGATATGGATACCTTTAGGGGCCATTATTCTGCCTGCCACACACCCCAATTGCTTTGGTAGCAGGGATAGCCTTAATTAATTCATAAATGTGTGCTCATCACTTACTCTGTGAAAGGTACCATTGGCAGGGACCTCGGAGTCACACAGCCCTGTGTTTGAGTCCTAGCTTGACTACTTACTAGTTATGTTATTTTGGGGCAGTTAACCTTTCTAACCTTAGTCTTTTCATCTGTAAAATGGGGAGAGTAATAGTACCTACCTTGTTGGATTGTTGTTTGAATTAAATGAGATAATGCTAGAAACAGCACAGTGCCTGGCACGTGGTAAACACTCAGTGAATGTTTTTGGCTATTGTTCTTATTGTGTGTCCTGGGGATTGCAAAGAAGTAAAATGCATGATATCTGTCCTCGTGGAGTTTAAGGAGTAAAGCACACTCACACGTGTAGTTATGCAGTAAGCTACACAGGAACAGATAGTGGAAAATATAAAACAGTATCATGCTTAAGGGCTACATGGGGTACTAGAGACAGTAATTGCTGTTGAGGGAAATAGAAGATATTTTCAGTAATCAGGAAAGGTAGGAATGGAGGAAATAGGATGGATGCTAGAACTAGAAGAAAGGTTGGTTGTGGACAGGTAGAGGAGGAAATGCTGGGCACAGGAGCATATACACGGCATGTTACAAGATGGCAGTAAGTAAGAGGATCATCTTATGGAAGGGAGGGTTGGGGAGGAGTGTTCATTCATTCATTCATTTTCAATGTTTTTCAGAATGTTTAGGGCAGGAGTGGACTATCAGACATGAAGGGAAGGCCTCAAATGCTAAGTTATATAGTTAAGATCTTTCCTGGTGATAGCAGGGAGCCATAGAATGTTTCAGAGTACAGGTACATTCATGCTGAAAGCAGTGCTTAGACAGGTTAATCTGAGAGTAGTATGTGTAGGTGAGTTGATAGCAGAGCCTGGAGGTACGGTGACCTGTTGGGAGATGTTTTCAATGGTCCAGATAATAATGGCCGGAGGAGATGTGATATCAATCACAGCCTGAGAAAAGGGAATGGATACGAGAAGATACAATAAAGCAAGGGCAAAGGGCCTTGGTGATCAAGAGGGAAAGGATCAAAAATTCCTGGAAGTTTGATGATAGCAATCATAGAAATCAGAAACGAGTTCAATTTGAGTTTTCCTGTGTTTGTTAAAGATGTTGGCAGGTCATGCAGGTGGCACATATCCAGTAGGCACTGGAAATGTGGTACTCTCTGAGAGAGAGGTCAGAGCTGGATAATTTGGCTTGGAAGTCTTCGGCAGAGAGGTGGTGGCTGAAATCCTCCACTCCCACCCCCCAAGACTTTCATGATCGAAACCATTTTAGTGTCACCCTGGTGGATTCCTAGCCTCAGCCCTTTTTTCCTCATTCCATATTTCCCTTTGCACTCCTTGTTATGAGCTGAATTATGCCTCCCTAAAACTCATAAGCTGGAGTCCTATCCCCCAGTACCTCAGCCTGTGACTATATTTGGAGATAGTCTTTAAAGAGGTGGTTAAAGTTCAGTGAGGTCATTGGGGTGAGCCCTACTCCAATATGACTGGCGTCCTTATAAGGTGAGCAGATTTCGACAAAGACACATACAGAGGAAAGACGATGTGAAGACACAGGGAGAAGACAGCCATCTATGAGCCAATGAAAGAGGACTTAGAAAAAAACAACCCTGCAGACATCTTCATCTTGGACTCCTTGCCTCCAGAATTGTGAGAAAATAAATTTCTGTTGTTTAGGCCACCTAGCCTGTGGTACCTTTTCGTGGTAGCCCCAGCAAACTAATATACTCCTCCAGGGACCAGTGCTCTTGTATGACCACCCCATCTGAGCTGAGGGCACCCCATCTGCCAGGGTATCCCCCTGCTTACATTTTACCAGGTCTGTTTCCCAGCCACTCATTCTCTGGATATGTTGTGGGTGGTATTTGCTAGTTATCAGAAAAGTTGTTCCCTGTGAACTAAACATGTTATTCTTCCCTGATAACAGTCCTCTGTACCTCAGGAGGCTCCCCACGGTGACCACTCCAGTGTCCAGAGCAGGGCTTGGGGGAGAGGGCGCTGGTCAGAGGATGCCTTTCTGAGCACCCAGTTCACAGCTGTTGGAGAACCTTTCCACCACCTGCTCCTAAGGCTGTCTCTGGCAATGGAAACTTTCATGTACCTTCCTCTGAAAGTATACTCAGAACAGAAAGAAATGGGTCCTTCCTCATTAACAAGACCTGAAAATGAGATTTGACTGCATTTATAATTCATATGAGTTTTTTTTTTTTTTAATTTAGTAATGATTCTGAATCTCAGCTGGGCCCTGCTTTTCAAAACACAAAATAAAGTGCTTGGAGCGTTGAAGACCAAGTCAGAACTTAAAAAGTAGCCCTCAGAGGAAATAAACAGAGGGATATTTTTGCACAACCACCTACGAAGAGCTTATCTATGAAAGGGTCAAATAGCTAGTGCTCAGAAAGCTCCTGTTAGCTCAGCTGGACTGATTCCAAGTCCTGTCTTGCAGACTTCTGTGACAGTGAAATATTCAGACCAGGACCGTGTCCTTGGTGACTTCTGTGTTCATTAGAGCTGGGCTTTATGATGGATCAAGGCCGTTATTATGAGGAAGATGCTGATGAACTGTTCTCCATCTTCACAGAGGACAGAATGAGAGCAAATGGGCCAAAGGTGTAGCCAAAAGAGTCAAGTCAGAAATAGCCTGCTTCTAAGGCCATTTTAAAGCCTCATTTTAAATAGCCAAGAGTCAAGTCAGAAATAGCCTGCTCCTAAGGCCTTTTTAAAGCCTGACTAGGTTGTGCTTTAGCTCCCTCCTCTGGGCTTCCCGGGTACTACCCCGCATTTCGCACCCTTGTTCCATTTACTACTTGTCTATGTGCTTGTTCCTACCCGTATGTAGCCTGTGAACACCCAAGGGGCATGGCCTGTGTCTCATCTGTCCTTGTTCCTCTGCCTCAGCCTCTAGATGGCACTGGGTGAGCCCTCAGTGGATGGTGAATGAATGGCTATCTCTTTGTCCTTTGAAAACTTTTTCAGGGTCCTGGAGACTGTGTGTGTCTGTGTGTGTGTGTCTGTGTGTGTAGAAGAGAGAGACAGAGACAGAGAGAGACATGGAAGGTGAAAAAGACCATGAATAAATGACTCTTGGAAATGACTTTGGTGACTTTTTTCCTTTGGATATCAAATAAGTATGTGAAGAGTGTTGAAAATCTAGCATATGTTGATGGTTAAGACATTATTATTGACTAATTAACAGGTCTGGCAAACATAGGTATTTGCTAGTGGGAGAGGTGTGGCTTCCTCTCTAGTGAATTTTAAGGAAAGTGATGGTGATATTTTTGAGATGCAGTGTGAACACCTGCTGAATTCAGACTTTCTCTAGACTTAGAGGGTGACTGGAACAGGAAGCTGTGTCCTGGATGGTCAGTATAGCTGCCATTTATGGGCTCCTACCCTGTGTCAGGTGCTCTGTGCATGCTATTTCATTTGATTCTCACATACTTCTTGAGATGAATATTATTTTCCCCCATTTTATAGATGGGGAAACTGAGGTTCAGAGAAGTCTATTTATTCACTCAGTCAACCATACTTATATATTCTTGCTACATGCTAGACACTGTGCTAGGCTCTAGGGCTATAACAATGACAAGTCCTTGCTCTCTTGGAGCTTACAATCTAGCAGGAAAGAGAAACATAAAAGAGGTAAGAGACATGGCTTAACAGGGTGCTGTTGAAGTTTATAGCAGGAGGGTGCCCATTAGGAGCTCAGAGCACAGTGAGATACTGAGAAGCAAGCAGTCCGTTACGATGGGCTTGATTATAAGTGCTCCAAGTGAATAAGCACTAGGTGTTATGGGAGCACACAGGAGACAGTCAGGGAGGCTTCTTGGAGGAAGTGACATCCAACTGAGACCTAAAAGGTGAATAAGAGTTGGCTGGCTTGGAAAAAAAAAAAAAAGGGAGAGGGTGGGAAGGTGTTTCTAGGGAACAGAATACACAAAGGCCCAGAGGTGAGAACTAACATGACCCTTGAAAGTTAACCCTGGCTGGAATATAGATTTGGAGTGAGAAATGAAGCTGGAGAGGTAAGCAGGGGCCAGATCCTAAGGGTTATCGTAAAAATCTTGGACTTGATCTCAAGACAACCAGGCAGAGGATGAAGGTCGTGGTGGCCTGAGCAAAGTAGGAGCAGGTCAAGTGACTGGCCCACTGTCCTATGACCAGAAATCAGGTTTGGAACTGAGGTTCAGCCTGAGTTTAAAGGAACAGGTGGAGACTCACTTGTGTTTTCTACCCATCTTTTTCAACTCCAACTCCAACTCCCAGCCCATATGGGAGCCCACTTCCCTGGGTCTGCAGCAGCTCCAGAAGAGGGTATGTCTCAGCCCAGGGACAGGTGGGAGTTGCTGGCACCGAGGAGCGGTTCTGTGACAGCCCTCCTGCCCCCTGACTGCTTTCCGCCCTTTTCCTGGGCTCAACATTGCTGTCCACTACACATCTGTGCAGGCAGCAAGCTGGCTGCCTCCAGGTGGTGTGGAAGCTGCCTGTCCAGCAGCATCTGGGAGCCTTTTACTGCCTCCCTAAAACATGAGAAGAAAAAAAACCAGGTTCCCTGGTAAGCGGAGAAGGTGTTGGGTGGGCAGGAGAAGACACTTGGGTTCTCTTTGCTACCAGTTGTGTTCTTGCTGGGTGGATTTGAGATGCATATGCTTGTGTTTTGTTTTGCATTGTTTTCCTGTATACCTCCTCACTGGAGGGCTGCCATCATGCCAACGTTGAACTAAATCTATGAACCAAGATTTCATATTTTGGAACCCCAAAATGTTAAAATGCTTTCATGGTAAACAAAACATTTTTAAGAATTGCTCAATAGAATTTGGAAAAATAAGTTTGTTCTCTTCATCTTTATATTTTCAGCAGGATGGTGGCCTTTGTTCATTTTTTTCGTTTACTCTAATGTAGCAGGTAAGGGCGCCGTCTTTCCCAGACTATCTGAGTTTAAATCCTGACTCTAACTTTCCTACTGGATGAACGTAGGCAAATTACTTAACATTTCTGTGCCTCCATTTTTTTTTTTAGTCTGTAAGAAAGAGATAATAAAAGTGTCTGTCTCATAGTGTGATTATGAGGATTAAATGAGTTAATCAGAATGATGTCTGGCCTATAGTAGGTACTTCACAAGTGTCGAGCTACCATTATTATTCATGACTTAGCTTGCATAGTCTTTTGTTTTTGTTCTGTTTTGTTTTTGAGACTGTAGTCCTCAGCTCCAAATGTGCTTTTAGGAAAGGCTTTGGATAGATAAGTTGTACTGACCTTCACCCTGAGAACCCTCTGCATGTAAAGTTCATCACCATACAAGGAGATGATTATGAGGTGAGGCTTGAGGCTTCCCTGAGGATCGAAGGAGGGAGGTACAACTCTGCTTTGCTAAAGTTTCTGAGTGGTCAGAAGCATTTGCAAAAGATGGGGTCATACCCTGTATGTTAAGACACGTCACATCAATCATTCCCAACAACCTTCTGGGGCAGCATATAGCACACAGCCCAGTGACAAATTGCAGAACCACAAGTGATGTTTTTTTTTAATGTAAATAATGTACATCATATGAGTGAAATTCCAATTTTTTCCAAGTCACAGAAGAATGTACTTTTAGCGAGTGCCTCTATTGCTATGTGGTTGGCTTTCTCTTAAAGAAAAAGTTCTTGTTTTGAACTAGGTTTTCATTACAGGTCAATTAATTTTTAGCTCTGAATATGTAAGTGATTTTTATTTTCTTCTGAGACAGCTTTAACCAGAAAATGCATGCACAAGTGGAAGAAAAAGCTGCCCTTTGATTCTTCTCGACAGAGGCTGTGATAAGCAAGTTCTCGACAGTCTGCACTGGCTGGGAATGTGCAGGTGACTGTGGAGACAGCCGGGAAAGGACAAGAACGGGCATATGGTCCTTATTGGCACAGCACACCAAAGTAATTAAAAATGTCTTAAAATGCAGAAACCCCCCAAACTGTAAAGTATATCATGGTAGATGTCAAATTAGCATTTTCTGCCTCTTTTTAACAATGCCACAATCTCATTAATCTACAGAAGGAACCAAATGCATGAACTCCAACCAGTTGGCTGGACATATGTTGCATATTGGACTGGCCATTTGGCTGGATCCGATTAAAGTGGAGCAACTGCATTTTATTTTGGGCACTGAACCCAAATCTGGGTCTGCTTATTACTTCTTGAGCTCCTTTGCTAAAGTGATGGGTTTGTGAGTGCCAAAAATTCAGTACCAACTTGAGTTAAAAAAAAAAAAAAAGCCTATAAAGAAACTCCACAGAGGAAAGGGACAAGGACTGGAGATGGAAACGTAAGGCTGGCTTCAGATCTTTGGGATATGTTAAATAGCAGCATTCACAATATTATACATTAGAATTGTCAAATCCACTTATGTGCAAGGTGGCTCAGTTGATTAAGATATTTTATTTATTTTGCACATATCATATATACTCTCAAGCCTTTCAGCCTTTGTTTTTTTTTTTTAACTTTTCATTTTATTAAAAATTTTTTTTTGGCTGCGTGGGTCTTCGTTGCTGCGCAGGGGCTTTCTCTAGCTGTGGCGAGCGGGGGCTACTCTTCCTTGCGGTGCGTGGGCTGCTCACTGCGGTGGCTTCTCTTGTTGAGGAGCACCGGCTCTAAGTTCGAGGGCTTCAGTAGTTGTGGCTCGTGGGCTCTAGAGCTCACAGCCTTTGTTTTAAAATTCTTTATTACCAGGTATGAAAACTTAAAAGTTTTCTAAATATTTCTGAAAGCAAAATGAATGTGTATTGTTTACCTACATGGACACACCCACTGTCTTAGTTTGGGTCACTATAACATTTTATCACAGACTGGGTGGCTTAAACAACAGAAAATGATTTCTCACAGTTCTGCTGGCTAGAAGTCCAAGGTCAAGGTGCTGGCTGATCTGGTGTCTAGTGAGGATTGTCTTTCTGATCTGGCTTCTTGTGGTGTCCTCACATGGTAGGGAGAGGGATCGTCTCTCTTGCGGTGTCTCTCCTTATAAGGGCACTAATCCCATTCATGTGGGCTCCACCCTCATGACCTAATCACCCCACAAAGATCTCACCTCTAAATACCATCACATTGGGGATTAGGGCTTCAAACTATAGATTTTGGGTGGATACCTTCACTCCATAGCACCCACTAACACTTCTGGGGTATTTGGTACATGCTTAGCACATTTTACCAAGCATTGTAAGAATGCAGATTTACTATGACCCTGTAAAGTATCTGTGGTTATGGCAAGCTCACAACTAGCTCTCATACTGGGTAGGCTATGGCATTTTCAGAAAAGTGTAAACTGTAATGGGGATTCAGAGGAGGTCATATCTGGTGTGTGTTTATATACAGGGACGGTGGACTTGGAGTGAAAAAGACCTTCACGAGGGAGGTAGCATTTATTTGAAAAGATGGGGGTAGGATTCTGACAGGCAGAAACAGGAGCAGCAAGGTGATTGGAAATTTGAGGAGTAAAGGTTGGAAGGTAGGAAATCACAGGAAGCTGTGAAAAGGTAAGCACTGGAGGATGAGTTTAGGAAGGCAGGTGTTGGGGACCACCTAGTGGAGAGGACTCAAGGGCAGATCAAAGACTATAGGGGCTGTGGCGGTTACTGAAGGTGTTTGAGCAGAGGAATGACGAAAACTGGGCCCGTGCTTCAGGATGAATAACACGGCAGTGTGCGATGTACGGGATAGATTGGCAAGGACATCAGTTAGGAGATGATGATGGCAGACCAGGTGAGACAGGATGAAGTCCTCCTCTGAGAAAGGGCAGTGAAAAGAGGAGATGTATAGCCAGAGTTACCGTGGAAACAGAATCTGCAGGATATGGACATCAGTGGCTGCTGGGTGGTGCGACAGAATCATAGGACCTCAAAATTCTCATTTTAAACAATAATAACTGTTACGCATGTGTAGGCAGTTTCGTTCTCATAAAGCCTTCTGGTTGACAGAATGCTCAACAGACAAAATTCTGCTCTATTAACGATGCCTTTTCAAAAGCTATGTCTTTCATTCCCTCAGACTAAGGTAAGCCATGTGTGGAGCAGGATGGATGTGGGTGAGATGGGGAGCAGGGCTCATGTTCTGTTTTAAGCTGTCCAACCCTGCACCCTAGAGATTAGACATTTGTTGTTAGCTTGTTAGAAAACTTCAAAAACCTGACAGGAGGACCAGAAGTCGGAACTGTCCTTAGGACTTAAAAATGCCACACACACACCCCCGTCCACAGCAAGCCTTAATGTTTTCATAAGATCTTGACACTGACTTTTTTTCCTCAGTTTTACAAGAATTTCTGCCAAGATGGGGTGGAGAAACATGTTGGTGAGAATTTTAAGTACTGCAGTTCCAGTAGCCCTGTGATATTTCTATGGAGTTTTCAGATCAAAGGCTGCTTCTGGCTGGACGTGCAGTGGCCTGTGAGAGACGCTCAGGTAGGTGGAGGAAAGAGGTTTCCCCTTTGATGGGGGTGTTCTTCTAACCTAGATCCTAGATCCAGAGCTCAGTTACCAGCAGGCAGTTTTAGGAGAGATAGTAGCCATTTGAGTTCATTAATTTATCTTTTTGTGGCAGTAGAATTTTCTGTACGGAAATGAGACCTCTGACACTCTTGGCATAGAAACTTTAAATTAGGACTCTATCCATGAAGACTTCTGTAAATTTAATTAACTGACTGTCTCCAGGGATTGAGCAGTATGTAGAGTAATAAACCCATCACACAGAACAACTGAAGACGTGGATTTTAGTGCAAATTTGTTACCATTATAACAAGATTCTAGTGTTATATGAAAGCATTCAGAAATGAATATTTTTTTATCTTAACATAAAAGTGCATTTATTTGCATAAATAAAGCTGGACTCTGCATTCTTACCAAATAAATATGGCATAAGGATGATTCAGAGACACCCTGAGTCATGAAAGCTTTGTAAAGCTCCATGTAGAAATGAATATTTTTGAAGAAATATTTGATAGCATTTTTTGTCTTGATATTGTTACTCTGAGCTTGGCAAACAGGAATTAAAATGTGTTTCCTGAGTTCAAGTGAAGGTAGCAAATTAACACGAACATTTTGGGTTTCTCTTACTATTGGGGGAGAGGCTACTGAAGAGAAAGGGCTCTTTCCGTCTCGTGATGGGGACCTTCTGGGACAAATTCTACACTGTGTTCTGTGACTATGTTGGAGATAGTCAACAAAGCATATCAGCTTCTAAGACTTCCTGTCGAATCTCTTAGGGCTTTCCCTAGGAGCTCTCTGATACTTTGGGGCAGAAAGAGCTTATGGAGGGTAGGGGAGTTATAACGCATCCTACAAATCTTGGAAGTCAACTTCACACTATTCAGTCCATACAGAACTGCCCACTGCCTTACAGAGAGGAATCTCCATTAACGGTAGGGTAGTGAAGGGGTGTGTGTGTGTATGTGTGTCTGTGTCTGTGTCTGTGTGTGTAACTGGCATATTTTCAAGAGACATAATACAATTCCATTTTACATTTTGTGGATTTGATTACAATAAACAATGGAGGTTTATTTTGTTTTGATGTTGTGCTGTCTTCTTTAAGGGTTCTGCTTCCTTTCTGTGACAGGTATATTTGTTTAGTGACAGCTTGGAAAAGTTTGAAGATTTGCCAGATTTTTTTTTTGGAAAGAACTGCCTTAATACCTTCCCTCCCTAAGAGGGAGGGAATCCCTTTATAAGAGAGGAACTTTTGAGCTCATTTTGCTTTGTTTTTTTTTTTTTTTTTGTGGTACGCGGGCCTCTCACTGTTGTGGCCTCTCCCGTTGCGGAGCACAGGCTCCGGACGCGCAGGCTCAGCGGCCATGGCTCACGGGCCCAGCCGCTCCGCGGCATGTGGGATCTTCCCGGACCGGGGCACGAACCCGTGTCCCCTGCATCGGCAGGCGGACTCTCAACCACTGCGCCACCAGGGAAGCCCTGAGCTCATTTTGTAGATGATGAAACCTAATTAACTGAGGCACTAAGTTAGCTCACCCCCTAGTGACATCAGTGGCAGAAAGAGCTCAGCCTGGGGCCTCTAGGGTGAGATCTGGATCCAAGTGCTGGCTTTGCCCCTTCCTACCTGTCACCTTGGGCAGGTCTTCCATGTTTCTGAGCCTCAGTTACCTCGTGTGTGAAATGGGGAAATAATAGATGAGAGAATGTATGTGGGAGCCTAGAACGATATCTCGTACCTAACTGGCGCTCAGTAAATATTAGTGGCCATTTGCATCAGTATTAGTAATAACAAGCCTGCCCCAAATTCCCGTGCTTGGATGGCACCTTGCTGCCAGTGTTGACTGCGCCTGCCTCTGGCCAGGACAGGGATGCTCGGCTGCTGATTTGGGCGATGGGCTTCGAATTCTGACCTCAGTCCTTCCCCTCTTATTCCAGTCTCCTTCTAGCTCCATGCACTTTCCTTTCTCTTTGGCTGCCCTTGGATCAGAGTAACCTCTACTGATGTGCTTGGACTTCAAGGGCAATTGCTGCTTTTTAGACAAGAGCCTCATTTGGAGGATTGTATAATCAAGAGCCAGAAAGCAGTACAGGCTGTGAAGCCACATAGACTGGGTCTGAAGCCTAGTTTCACATCCTGCGATCTGAGGGTGTCTAGCCCAGGGAGCTAGCATAGCACAGTGATTTCAGGCTTGTGTGCTGGGGTAAAACTGTCTATGTTGAAATCCTTATTCCCTAGCTACATTTCTTTAATCTCCCCCAGACTCAGTTCCCTCATCTGTATAATGGGGATACTGATTCCCACCTCACAAGGTTGTTGTGGGGATTGAAATGACAAAAGACATGGAGCAATGGACCTACCATAAATATTAACTGTTACAGTAAGTCCCCTACATACAAACCTTCAAGTTGCGAACTTTCAAAGATGCGAACGTGGAGCTTACTAATGAAGACCTGATGGAATTGGAGGCCCAGAGAAAGGACGAAGAGAGACAAGAGGAAGAAGTAACTGAAGAACCGAAGAGATTCACGATGTAGGAAATGGCGAGGGGATTTTCTTTATTTGAGGAGGCACTGTTAGGTTTTGAGGCCCAGGACCCGAACGTAGAACGGTACACGAAGGTTGCAGCAGCCGTTCAGAAAGCAATCCAGTGCTACCGTGTCATCTCTGACGAGAAAAAAAGAGCTACGACCCAGACATCACTGGGTCATTTTTTTCAAGAAGGTAGATAGAATTGAATCCAGCAAGGAACCAGAACGTGTGCCATCAATGTCAGACGTGAGTGAAATTGCAGCTTGCCCTCCGTCTCCTATTGCTGACGATCCTTCAGCTCTACCATCTTCCACCTCCTCTCCCTCCTCGTCAGTAACTCTTCTTGCCTGTTCACTCGATGCCAGCCCCTGTGTGCCAGCTGTTGTACTGTACTACTGTACTTTTCATGGTACTGCACTGTAAGAGTAGAAATGTTTCCTTTATTTTCTGTGCTTGTGTTTGTTTCTTTTTTATGTATTATTTGTGTGACAAGTATTATAAACCTATTGCAGTATAGTAGTACTATATAGCTGATTGTATTAGTTGGGTACCTAGGCTAACTTTGGACTTATTTACGAATGCACTCTCGGAATGGAACTCATTCGTTTGTAGGGGACTTACTCTATCATCATCATAGGAACCCTGGTTCTGCCACATAGTATGTGTTTGTGATCTTGGGCAAGTTACTTAACCTCCCCAAGCCTCGGTTTTCTCATCTGGAGAATGGGGTTAATAATAATCTTTACCTCATAGGATTAGTATGAGGACTAGATAGTATTACGTGAAGTGCTCAGCTCAGAATTAATACGTACCCAATAAATATTTACTATTATTATTGCTATCACAGTGTGACCATGAGTAAGTTATCTAATCACTCAGAGGCTCACCTGTACAATTGGAATAGTTATATCTGTTTCATAAAGATGGGAGGAACAGATGTAATAATGTACCTAACGGACATGATACACAGTAGATTCTCATGAAGGGAGCTATTTCATTATTTCCCCAAATTAGCCTTCATGCTGGAGAGCCTTCACTGGCTGAGGGCCTTCCGTGGTCAGCTTCATGCCTTTCTCTCGCTGCCCAAGTTGAACACACTCCCCACAGAATTGACAGGTTTCCAGAGTGGATTCTCTTCCAGGTATCACCATGCAATCCAATCCCCAACCCGAATGGGGCCTACGTAATTGCTTCGCACACGGACATCCCTCCCAGGGCTCCGGTGGCAGCCTGGCCTGTGAGGCCACTGTATTTGATTTTTGTAGGTCAACAAACAAACATTTGAAATTAAATAAGCCTGTTAGTCATGGCAGGTTCAGGTTGCTGTAATTAGCTTCTGTCTGGCCTGCTGTAGCAGCAGCAGGCCTGTGCCTCTCACTGCCTGTATAGCAAGAAAGCACAGGTCCCAGAGCTCTGCGGGTGCTGTGGCTGAAAGCACTTGATGCTGATGTTTCAGGACAGATGCTGGCAACGCCTCTTCCTGTGGCTGTGGTGGTGGTGAGTATGGGGCCTTTAATTTTTCAGGCCGTAGAGGGTCACTGAGCGAGCTATTAGGTGTAGCACTGGGAATACAAAGATGACCTAGACACATTCTCTGATGGCAGGGAACTGTGATGGCGGTAGTGACAGGATGGACACACAGAGGCCAGGAAGCAAACAAGGATTACATCTTTCTCAGTGGCCCCAGGGCTGAAGCCCCTTCAGGTTCTGGCTGTTCTTTGGGTCTGGCTGGGGAGGTGGGGCTCATCCAGGTGTGCGTAAGGTGTGGTCCTGGACCAGCTTACCTGTCAGTGTCCTAGTGCTCCCCTTGTGTTCCCTCCCACTGCACGGGCCTAGCTCCTCTCCCTGCTCAGAAACTCTGAACCATCTGAACCCCAGGTTGGCCTCTCTTTCTTTCTATTTCCTGGATATTTAGCACCTTTTAGACTGAACTACAGTCTCTGCATGTCATTACCCTGCAATCTGCCAAACTGGTCATGCATTTTATCATAATGATAGCAATAATATTAATAATGATAAAAACACATTGCTTTGGTAAAGTTCTTTTGATTTTTCAGAGCAAATTGTATTTTTATCTCAGTTTTCCCCCCCAGAAGTTACTACATATACATAATTCATCACCTCCACCAGGCATTTATTGAGTATCAATCGTTTATCAGCTTTGATGCAAAGAAGCATAATATACAGTGCCCACCTACCCACCCTCCACCCTCTAAGGGTGGAAAGTAAAAACATGAGCTTTGTAAACTTCCCTCCTACTTAGTAGCTCTGTGACCTTTGGCATGTTATATAACCTCAGTTTTCATGCATGTAATATATGAATAATAATAGAACTTCATTCTTAGGATCTTTTTATGCATGAATCCTACATACAATTCTAGTAAATTTCAGCATTAAGTAGGCACCCAAAATGTGCTAAGGATTTTATAAGCATGATCTCATACACCTTACTACAGCTTGGCAGGCTAATTATTACTGCTCCCATCTTACAGGTGAGGAAAATGAGGCCTAGAGACTTTGTTAATGTCACAAAGTTATTATGTGGAAAAGCTGGGATTCAAACCCAGATCTTGTCTAGATACCCATTCTTTGCAATACAGCCTCACTGGAGCTTATTAGACACTAAACTCAAGAAGTGGTAGAGGGACTTCCCTGGTGGCACAGTGGTTAAGACTCCACGCTCCCAATGCAGGGGGCCCGGGTTCTATCCCTGGTCAGGGAACTAGATCCCACATGCATGCCGCAACTAAGAGTTTGCATGCCACAACTAAAGAGCCCGCATGATGCAACTAAGGAGGCTGTGAGCCAAAACTAAGACCCAGCACAACAAAATAAATAAATAATTTTTTTAAAAGTCCTCATTAAAAAAAAAGTCGTACAAATGCTGAAAACTAGAGGATCACAGAGAAGCAGGCCCAAGAGATGAGTACCTAGTTATTTTGAACACGTTCTTGGTTCTGCCGTATTTTAAATTTTATGCATGTCTACTTTTAATAAGAAAAAACACCAGTGTACTATTCCTGAATAGTTTGTGTTTATATCAGTGTTTGCATGTAGTTAGACATTTTGCTTTCAGTTACTGCTAGTGTGAGGTATTTTTATTCAAAGTTTTGCTCAATTATAAGGGGGCATTTTGTTTAAGTGGGAGTATTTCGGTGATAGCAAGGCCAAATATACTGTATGTGACTTTGTGACTCAATTTGGCATCAGTGCCCTCTGGTGGTAATTCTTGGAAATCATTCGCTTCTTACAGAGGCTAAGAACCAAAGAAAAAAATCTTGGATTTACCAAAGATCTTTCTGACATCTCTTGCTAAAATATTAACCAGTCAATCTTGAAATCCCTATTTTTTAATAAAAATATTTTTGTAAAGGTCCAAAACTGTAAGAAAGAGGTGACTCTTTACACAAACGTTGGCCGCATTTGCATTTAATGGTTTTCAGTGGTAAATATTTAAAAATCAAAGATTTTGTGTTATATGAGTTAATGTCAAAGAAAGTGAATATAGCCTAAAGATTTTTACTTACTGCCTTTTCCACAGAGTCATTTTAGAGGATGTGGTATTGGAATAAACTTTTAATTTATTTATGTATTTTTCTCTGTAAAATACACTTAGAAAAAAAAGAAAAGACATCGAAGTCAGATTTCACTTGGGTTTGTTTGGAGTCATTTCTCCAAAGCTCTTGGTTGAAGGGTGGATATTCACTTTCCCTCAGATTCGCAGGAATCTAAGGGCAGAGTTGAAAGTAAATTGTGTGTTTTTGAGGAGAGTCTTATTGAAATTTCCATATTTTCTCTCAGGTTCTCAATGTGGCATCTAATTCTGCGGTCCACCGGACATCCTGAATGGTGTTCTTCTAAAAGAGGTTATATGAGCAGGTGCTGCGGGCCAGCCACCGTGTCAGGTGTTTTACATCCTGTTTAATCTTCACAACAATCCTCTGAGGTCTGGATATACCCTCGTTTTCTATAGGAAAGACTCTCAGAGAACTTAAGCAACTTGCTACTCAGCTGTTAAGTGGCAGACCTGGGGTTCAACCTTAAGTCTCTGACCTCTCGGTTTATGGCTTTGCCTTCTTCCTGTGCAGGACTCCAAATGCTGAGTGTGTTCACATGCAGCTCAAACCCCAAACTGCAACTGTGTGCTTGGCTGTGTGTTATTTTCCCTCAGGGGAGAGTAGCAGCGAGGCTAATGTGTTTGTGTAAACAGTCTTGGCTGACACGTGGCAATATCACCTCTACAGAGCCATAGGGAACAGAAAGCTCTGCTTTGCCCATTACCAATAAGTTAAGAGCAAAAAAACCCCAACGACCTGCACTCATGACAGTGAGATTTGCACAAAGCCATACCTGTGCAGCCTGGGACAGCTCCTTTACATGCAGTAGCCACCTCTAGGCACAAGTTAGAATCCCTGAAATGGACACTGCCCTCAAGCAACACTCACATCTCACCCAGTCCCTCTCCTGGCCGCTGACTTTGCCATTCATTTGCTCATCATGGGCTAACCCTGTCCCTGAGATGTGATACACTTTGGACTTTCTTAATTAATGACATTAGCTCCCAATGACTTACTTCCTCCCTTACTTGGAAATAGTACTTTGTAAAAATAGTTACAATCCTAATCTTCTCACTCGCTGATAACACTGTTGGCAGGAGGGTAAATGGACTCTTTGGAGGGCAATTTGGCAGTGGCTATTTTGCAATTTCACTTCCAGGAATAATTATTCTATATAACTACTCATGCACACGTTCAAAGATACATTTATAGGAATATTCATTGCAGCATTGCTTGTAAAAACAAAAAACAAACAAAAAACCCCTACAACTAAAACAAAAACAAAAAAACGAAAAAGGAGCTGCAGCTGCAGATGGCTTGAGAGGTGGGGACTTTTGCCGCTTCTGGTTTCCAGTCACCCTAGCTTCTTGAAAAACTGAGTTAAGTATGGGTGTTGGGTCGGGGTGGGTAGGACCGGAATGGCTTAATGAACAAGTGAAGCTGCCACATCACTATCATCAGGACCACTCTTCCTCAAGACAGCCTCATGCCTCACTCTCTCATCTCCTAGTCTGCTCAGAAGTCACCTTCTCAGGGAGGCCTCACCTGACCATCCTGTTTTAAACTACACTCCAAATTTCCCTTACTTTGCTCTTCCCTGCCCCCAATAGTGATCACTACAAAATTTACTAAATTTTTAATGTTTATTTCCTACCTCCCTTCAAAGCCTCCTTCTTGCATCCTAGAATGTAAATTCTATGAGCAAGCACAGTGTTTTTGTCTTGTCTGTTCATTGAGAAACACCCAGTGCCTAGAACAGTGCCTAACACAAGGAGTATTCTATAAGTATCGGTTGAATGAATGAACTGTCAGTGGTAAGGGACTTGGGATCCTTTGGTCATGGAATGTTGCCCAGATACGCAGAAACCATTTCTGAAGCCTTTCCAAAGATTTACTCTGTTTCTCCTCCTTACACTCCCAAATCCCTGTGATTTAGATCTTGGCATTCAGCCCAGGAGATATGATTGCTGAAAAAAGTTGAGTGAAGCAGTAAAAAGCATGGGTTTGGAGTCACATAGACCCACGTTGGAATCTAAGCCTTTCCCAATACCAGCTGTGTGACTCTGGGGAAATTATCTTCTCTAACGCTGAGAATGAAATGTATGTGTGAATGCATGAAGCCTGACATATCGTTGCCATTGATAAGCGGTAGCTCATACCATCAGTGATGGAGACGGATGAAAGAAATGGAGCAATGAATCTTAAAAAGGTATTTTCCCTCTTCATAGTCATTTAAGCTGCCTTCGATGAAAATATCTAGTTAATTTTAAAATATCAAGAGATTTTAGTAGATTCCAGGTTTGTCCTTCAATAAGATAAAAAAAAAAAAAACAAAAAACTTTTAAGCCCAAATAAGCACAGGGTCTTGGAGTCAGGCAATGTCTTTGAGCCTCGGATCTCCCCCCCAGGAAGGTGGGTAGAAACCACGGGGGCATCTCATGCCTGGGAAGCAGCACGAGGAGGCAGGCAGAGGATTCGCACAGATCTAACATCTGGAGCCAGGTTACCAGTGCGGGTGGTGAAGAGCAAAATGCAAAACCTGTGGGTTCAGCTGAGGCAACCAAGGCAGAAAGAGTCTGAGAAAGCGGGTGACAAGCGAGCCAGAACAAAAGCCCAGGCAGGTGGCTGTGGTAGCTTTTTATGTAGAGCCCATGACCCCAGGCAGAGACAGGAGATGGAGACGGCGAGCTTAGGGCTACCTGGGCCGACCTTCCAGCACTAACCGCACATCCTCAACAGCCCAGGCTGGGGCTCCGGGGTTGCCTCCCCCTCCTCCTGATTCGATGCCTGCTCCATTGCTTGGCTTCTTCCCTATCCTTCTTCCCCCCTCTCCCTTACTGCTTTCTTCTGGGAGCATTTCCTTTAAAAAGCACCTGCACCTGAATCATCAACTCAGGGTCTGCTTCTGGGAGAACTCAACCCAAGACAGAAGGCTTTTCCCTCCGGTTTTCAACAACTCAGGAAAGGATTCTGATTGGCCAGCTAAGGTCATATGCCCGCCCCAGGCCTTCGATTGGCAGCTCCTCCTTCACTCCTGCTCCTTCCCCGACAGCCCGGTGATCCGATCTAGAAGGCCCCCATAGATCGAGGCCCTTATGTGACAGGCATTGAACCAGGCACTAAGGCTGCAAACCGTCCCCATTCTCCTAGGTTTACAGTCAAGCGGGAGAGAACCACTAGTCGAAGAGTTTCACAATCGCACGTTTACAAGCTGCGGACAGTGTTAGGAAGGAAAAGCACCGGGGGCAGTAAGTGGGAGGGGGCGCGGTAGAGGAAGTGCCCTGTCCGCTGGCTGCCGGGTGGAGAGTGGGTAGTAAAGAGGGGGAGAGAGTGGAATCCGTGGCAGGGGAGCAGGTGAGAGGTGATGGTGGCTTGATTAGAGTGGTGGCCCTGGAGTTGGGGCAAAGTGGAAAAAAACTCAGGAACCCTCTAAGGATCTAACCTATTGCCATGGAACATGGATCTCATCCTCACCAAGCCCCTGTCATTGCCCTAAGGTCAATGAAAAAACAAAACAAAACAGAAGCTACCTTGCACTTGGCTAACTTTCAGAAACTTTAGGAGAAGCAAAAGAAAACTGAGTAGTGCCTTCTAGTCTAAAGAGTCATCTTATTCGATTACACCCCGCCTCCCCACCCCTCCCTTATTTTCAACAAATGCATCCATCTCCTGTTTGGAACTTTTAATAAAGAAGAATTTTTTGGCTTTTGAAAAATATTGCCTAAATAAATGTCACACCTTGTCATTTTCCCATATTTTCATTATTTGTCTTCCTTTGGGGTGGGAGTGGGGAGGGTCTCTAAAGGATAATCTGATCTGTGAATCTGATCTCTGTTCCTGACTCTGTAGGTGGCAGAAGCTGTTTTCACTTGTATTTTTCATGAAATTACTCACATATGAGGAAAAAATAGCTCAGAAATATAAGCCCACAAGGCAGTGTGGAGGGACGGTGACTCTACTGGTGGAGACACAGTCACTTGGGGTGATGAAATCACTACCCCACAGTGTATTTGGGGCTGCCAAGCCCTCCTCCATCCACGCAGGCCCAGAGTGAAAGTGTAGGAGTCGCCTGGGGTACGGGAGGGGACGGGGAGGCAGAGGCCCTCCCCCTCTGCTGCCATCCTTGGGGCAAACCCAGGGATGGGTTTGTCTGGAAATGTAAGCACATTGAACCAGCCTTGTTTCCAAGCAATAGAAGGAACTAGAGCATTGGGGGAACTCCTAAGTAACTAGCCCACTAGAACAGGAAGAGGACTCTGGGGCTTCACGAATCCAACTGGCTGGTGCACAGTTTTCCTATTTTGCCAGATTATTCTTCCATATAGTGTGTCCCTAAGCTTAACAAATATTCACAAATGACCTTGCTTAGAATACAAAGGGGTGTCCTTGTTGTCTTGTGTATTGTGTGTGTGTGTTGTCTATTTTAAGTCTTCAGAACCCATCAGGAACTCAAGCCCCTTGGAAGTTCTCATTTTCTTTCCAGACATGCCTCTATTCCCCAGTACCCAGTTCCTTTAATCTCTACTCTTTTTGTTTTTTGTTTTCTTTTTCTTTTAAAGTCATCTCTCTCTTCTCCCTTGACTCCCATTCCACCTGTATTGTTCTTTTTTCGTCTATTATGCTGTGTACTTGCCCTTCTTCCTTCTCCTTTCCCATTCTGTGCTCACCTGCTACATCTCATGAACTCAGAGATTATCCTCTAAATACCATGGGCATCACCACCTGTTTAGTGGCAAGCGTTACTCCCACTCTGGCTTGGAAGATGACATTTTCCAGAGTATTCCTCATAGAGGCTGACAGGTCTGACCCAGATAATGCTACCAGTTAAAAGAACCCTGGCTCAGGACCCATGGGACTCACCAGTCATTATCCTGTATTGGAAAGTAAAACTGATTTGGCAGCTTCATTAGATTACAATCAGCTCAGATCTTCCCTTCTGGCTTCTCAGAGCATAACATCTGTCCCCAGGAGCGGCGGAAGGGAGAAAACCACTTCTCCTCCCCAGCTTTCTGTACTTCTTCTAGGCTCTTGGCTCAAATTAAATATTTACTCTGTTAGAGCAGAGAATGGCTCATTGGCCACCATGTCAATCACCTGAAGTGGGTTTCTAATTTGTTTTGGAAGCTGGTTGAGGTGCTCCAGGAGAGCATCTACCATCTTAAGAGTACAGCTCCAGGGTACAGCTTGTATAGGCCAATGCATGCTGGGTCAAGGAGCTTGGACCACATTCTATAACAATAGTAATAATACCTGTCACTTACTGGATGCTTATTAAATACCAGACCCTGTTCTATATGAATTCATTTACCCCTCACATTAATCCTATGGAGTACAATATGTACTATATTATCCCTATTTCAGGAGGAGGACACTGAGGCACAAAGAGGCTGAGTAACTTGCCCAAAGTAGCAGAGTTAATAAGTGGGAGAATCAGGGTTGGAGCCCAGAGAGACCAGCTCCAGAATCCATGCTCTTAATATTTTCCTGTACCGCAGTCTGTAGGCAATAGGAAGATACAGAAGGTTGGTAAGTAAGCATGACATGAAGATAGTGATGCTCAGGAAGAGACATTTGGAAGCAGAGAGATAGAGTGATTGATGGATGAATGAAGGAATCCAGTAAGAGCCTCTGGTAATAAATCCTGGTAGGCGAATTAAAGTCTGAATTAGAGTGGTAACAGTGAATATGGAAAGCTATAGATGTGAGAGATGGTGTGAAAGACTTAAGACGCACAGGGAAGAGCATGACCTGAAATGTTCGGCCCTGAGAGAATGGTGAGGCCGTGGTCTGAAGTAGAGGTGGCAGGGAGGGCCTTTGACTCATGTGTGGCCCTGAGATATTGGGTTGATAAGGTTGTTTCCAAGATGCAGAGATGAAGCTTCCTCCCACCTCCCCATACTCTATCCCCAAAAGGAGGGATGCTGCTGTGGATTAATTACACTCAAGAGGACCAGCTTGCTAGAGGGTGGGGCTCTCGCTGGGAGAAGCAAAGGGATGATAAACAGAACCACCCTGCATCCCTTGTCTTCCCTAGGATGATGGAAAGTCAGGTACCAGGAACCGCTGGGCCTGGGCATGACCCCAACCCCCTTGGAAGTCCTTGTGGGTGGGACCAGGGAAAAGAAGCATGGAGGGCTAGTTCAGGGGAAGGTCATGGTAATTATGAGAGTTAAGAACATGCTGAGGGCTAGAGAGAAATGAGCCAAGTAACAGGCTATTCAGCCTGCCCTTGTTCTAAGTCTGGCACTAAGGGGCCAAAAAAAAAAGGGGGGGTGGTCTTCAAAGCTCAGCTCCACAGGGCAGGGTTAGGAGATTGGGGCAAAACTCCAGGCTGTATTGAAGACTATGCATTTGCCCTTGAGCTGTTTCCTCGTTGTAATCCAGAGAAGAGTCAGGAGGGAAGAAGCAGGGGAGAAGTGGGATACAGAAATCTGTCAGTAGAATCATCAAAATAAGGGAGAGAAAGCATAGAAACAGGGAAGTGGAGTCAAGGTCAGAATTATGCAGGAGCTGAGGAATGCACCAGATTGGACCTCTCAAATTTTTGATCTTGGGACCCCTTTACACTCTTGAAAATTATTGAGAATATCAAAGAGCTTTTATTTATGTTGCTTATATCCATTGATATTTACCATCTTAAATATTAAATGGAGAAATTTCCAAAATATTTATTAACTCATTTAAAAATAACGATAAGCTCATTACATGTTAACATAATGTATTTATGAAAAATAACTATATTTTCCAAAAAAAAAAAAACCCAGCAAGAAGAGTATCATTGTTTTACATTTCTGCAAATCTCCTTAAAGTCTGGCTTATTAGAAGACCACTAGATTCTCATATTCCTTTCTGCATTCAACCTGTTTCTATATCATATCTTATGAAACCTCTGTACACCAATAAGAGAATAGAGAGTTCAAAAGGCAAAAAAAAAAAAGTCCAGAGAAGAAGTCATGATGGGGTGGGATTTAAGGATTCAGAATCAGCCTTTATCAACCATGATAATGATGTTTCTTTTGTCTAATCAGACTTAAAGTCCCTTACAGGTTCTTTAATGTCTAGCCTGCCTAAGTCTTCCCATTTTGATAAGATACTTAGTGGTGATAAATATCCTTGAAATGTTTGGTGCAAAGAGCTAAAAGGGGATATAAAATTAAGACACCGCTTCCCACCCTCCAGAGTATCGTGGTACCTTATAAAATGATGATATTTGAAGCTCTGATTTTAAAAATCATAATAAACACATGAACACTGAGGACAATGTGAATGTTAATAATTTGGAAATGTAGATGGAGGTACTGGTATTCCTGAATAACACATGTTCACACTTCATCATTTTAATTAACGAAGTTCTTTTTCTTGTAATTTCAGCAGGAAATATCCCAGGGTGAGAGAACAAGATTTGGATTTATGTGAATAGGATTTATTTCATCACTGATTCCAAATTGTGTTTTCTAGCATGAAAACAGATGGCAGAGACTTTATTTGTGGTCAGAGGCATTATGTGTCAGAGTAAACCTTTCTTCGACAGGCAGATTTGAATAAATTCAGGAAGTGATTTAAGACATGATATGTCTCCTAGAACCTGATCCATGGCAGGTGCTTCTGTTAACAAAACTTATACACTCAAGTCCAGTGAATCAGAGGATTCTGGAAAATCATAATATTTTCTTTTTTGGCCATTAACCACATACCTGGAGATTAGGATTGTCTTGGAAAACTCAGTCTGTGAGTCAGAGTTTGCATGTTTCTTATATCATAGCTGAAGAATGTCTTCTGATCTGGTTCCAAGACCTCAGTGTGTTTGAAAGAAATTATTTGGGGAGATAACCAAATCCTGGTTTGTTGTTAACCTTAGTCTATAAATTGTAGTTTGATATCTCCAACAA
This sequence comes from Physeter macrocephalus, assembly GCF_002837175.3. Lineage (NCBI taxonomy): Eukaryota > Metazoa > Chordata > Mammalia > Artiodactyla > Physeteridae > Physeter > Physeter macrocephalus. The sequence continues at coordinate 46,480,121 of NC_041221.1, read as the reverse complement.
TGCAGAGTTTAAATGAGATATTGTCGTGAAAGACTGTTTGAAACCATAAATTACTTTTCAAATGTAAAGTGGTAGTGTTATTATTACAACACATGGCTTTGATATAAAGCCAAATTTCTCCTACATTCCCAATGAAAATTAGTTTATTAGGTTAACTCTTCCCTGCTTCCAAGGTATTCTTGGATAACTATGGTTTTGGAACCAAAATTGGATTCCAGTTTTGACTGAGGGCCATACACAGATGTGGGAAATAGCTGAAATACATATGTTTTTAGAAGTGACTTACTTGTCATGGTCAACTCTTGGGTCAATTTCCTCCTCAGCTCATCGGTGAACTTCTTGGATTGTAATTCTTTGCTTTTTCTTCTCTTCTTGGTTTCTTTTCACTACCACCAATACACAGAATGGTGCATAGAATGAAAGAGTTATTAGGTGACACAGTGTCAGAACTGGGCTGAGAGCTCTGAGCTGGACAAGGCAGAGGTGACATGCACCAATGAAATTTTTGCTTGGCACTTAGGACTATGCAGGTCTCCATACATAGGGGATCTTAAACTTTAGTGTGACCAGAATCTCCTTGTTAACAGTTACCTTGTAAAAAACAAAAAACTCAAATTCTGATTCATTAAGTCTGGGATGGAGCCCAGGAATCTATATTCTGAACAATTATTCTAGGGAGTTCTGATGTTGCTGGTTGAAGGACCACAGTTTGAGAGACACTGCATAGAGTCCTAATTCCATGGCATCCAAGTGCTCAAGAAAATCGATTACGGTTATTAAAGTGCCTACTTTTCTTGTGTAGAAATAATATTGTTGTTATCTCATTAATACCTCATTAAGAACGAATAAATGAATGTGGCATTGCTGACACTAGGGGGTTTAGTGCTTCTGATTCCTTCTTTACCGAGGCTGGGAGAAGCAAGGCGAGAGCAGATATTCCCAGAGATGTGACAGGGTCACCGTGGCCAAAGAAGCAGTGTGAGGATATAGACCCGAGTTTTCAATACACTGCACTTGAATCACTTCTTCTGGGTTGACTTGGAAATCAATAAGAAACAACCAGAGTCAGCCAATTAGTAAATAAACACAAAGTCGGGAAAAGCACAGAGGATGACATAAAGCAGTGGGGAGCTAGTTAATCCTGTAGAAATGATATAAAGGGTGACAGCTCAAAGGCCTGTGAGTTATAGAGCTCCAGAAGCTATGTGAGCGCAAGAGAGGCGGGTGGGAGATTCTCAATCTCAGAATGCTACTGTGTGGCTTTAATAAATGTCTTTATTTAGATCCTTATTATTCCGGGGGCTCACGTGTAGAAGGTACAAGTGGGCACATGTGGATGACACAGAAATGTGTTAGGTGGTCCACAGTGGTTTACCTTCAGCAGGTGCTTGGAGGAAAATGGAGCTTTGGCTCTGACAGCTTATAGGTAATTTGGCAAATGTTTCTTGTGTACCTACTGTGTGCTCAGCATTGAGTCCCGGGCCATGATAGGTCTGACTCATATTCTGTGTTCATTACCAGCCAGACAGCTGTCTTGCATTTCTAGAGCCAAACTGAGGCTGGTGTTCAATCCCTGGGTGTAGCACACAGACGTGAGCAGCTTTCTAGAATTCTGAGCTTTCACTGTTGCTTAAAGGGCCACCTCCATCCCTCAACCTGGAGAGATTAAAATGCCAACCAGTTGCTGCAGATCACTGATTTCTAGTTCCAAACCTGAAAACAAGAATTAATGAAGAGCACTGAGACACTTGAGAGAAAGGCACCTAACCCCAGGCATAAAATAGTGTGTGGGAGAAAGCATCAGGTAAATGGGCAAGCTATGGATTTGGGGGGCCCTGGACTTGAACTCAAATCCTGATTCTGTCACTTCCTGCTCTCTTTGAGCCACAGTTTCCTCATCTCTAAATGAGGGATGATTCTACCTACCTCATTAGATTTATGTAACGGTTAGTAATATACAAATATGTATAGCACATAATAGGAACATAATAGGAACTTCAGAAGTATAAAATCCTGTCCCTGCTCCTTTTCCTCATATTCTGGGCCTTCATGAAATACATCTCAGTTTTAGCAAAACCTCAAATCAAGCAGACCATGTATTTTTGTTTGAACTGTCCTGAGATGAGTGTACTTAGGGGAGGAGCCCTGTGTCAGAGTTCTTTGCCAACGGAGCATAACATATTCGAATTCCAGAATCAGAAATCATCTTTCTCAGAGCTTGTCTTAGCCAGGATTCATTCCAGAAAGTAGAGCCAGAGACAAGGGCTTGCATGCAGGTAGTTTGGGAAGTGACCTCAGGGAATGGGACTAGGGGACTGGAAAGAGGGGAAACAGAGAAAGAAGGGGAGACAATTCATACGAAGTTCACAATCAGGTTTGGTCCCAGCTGTGGGAAACTGGGGCCTGATCTTTCTGGGACCATCTGAGAGCCGTGAGGGATGCATCTCAGAATTGTGCACTCAGGGGACACAAGTGGGGCCCGCAAGCTCCCACCCCTAACCGGTCAAGGATCGGCCCCAGATGTTAACTCCCTCACACTGCCAGGCTTGCACAAGTGCTGAGTTCTTCTTGTAGGTGTCCTAGGCCAGGTGTCTGAGAAGCCCAGGCAAGCACGTAGCAGAAGTCAGATGTGCTCAGGAAAATGGGAGTAAAAAGCTCCAGAGTATGTGAAGTGAACATGACCAGGCCCCATGCTGGGATCAAAGGAAATGCCAGTCACCAGGAAAAGGAGCAAGTCTGTTTCTTCCCTCAAACCTCAGATATTGTCACTGTTTATGAAAGTAGCCACTGGAATATTCTTCAATGACCTCCCTGCGGCGTTTGTAGCCTCACTGGTCTCTTGGTTTCCTGAACTCTAATTGCATGGACAGAGTCAATAACTTAGCACTTGATGATATATTCTCTTCCTTGTCCTCCCATTTCTTTGTGTCTTTGAATTGTGTCCCTCTTCGCCTCAGTCTCCTTGGGAAGCTTGGGATGGAGTCTTCTAATTCTTTTTTATCCAATTAGCACCTAACTGTACTCATTCAAAACCCGTCGACTTGAACTCACTTGACAGATGATAAATCCTCTCTCTAGAAGCACAGTTATCCTTTCAGGGGCCTGTGGAGTCTGTTTCCTAACTATATTGAGACCCTCGCCAATTAATGGGTCTGGAAAGCAACATCTTTAATGAGGGGTAGGGAGCTGGGAGCACGATGCTAGTGCCTTGGGGTGTTGTAAGGTTTTCATGAGCAATTCATTTTGCACTCCTTGTATTTGGTTTCATTCCAATTGTTTCACAGCCACTCAGAAGGGACATCTATTTTGACTAGACATCAAGCCTCTAGTTGAAGCTTTCTGTATGTAACAAAACACAAATGCACTGGTTCTTTCTCTGCCTATCCTTTTCCCTCTGCTTCAGCCCTTCCCAACTGTAGATACCCAGTAGATATGAACAGTGACTAGGACCTGGGGTGGATCAGCAGGGAACTAGTATTTGCTGGATTCTTTTAGATAGCAAAAAGGGAACATATCCAAGTTACCTTTAATATTATATTTCTTAGTGTGAAATTGGAACCACTTATATGAGAATTATGGGTAGCTGCCATGTTTAGTTGGGCAGGCTGTGCATTGCACAACTCTCAGGAGATACACACATCATAGTCAATATGAATGTGTCCCCAGAGGAGTGCAAGGAATAATTCGTGTGGCCACAAATAGCGGCCCTATCTGAGGCCCCACTCCAGTCCTACTGAACCAGAATCTCTGGGGAGAGGGCCCAGATTCTACATTTTAACACATTTCACAGGCTCTTATTAACACTAAAGTTTGAAAATCACTGCTTAGGAGGTAGGTTTTAAGACAAGCATACACCAAAAGGAAAAAAATGTGGGAAATTATCTCAGCACATATGCCATCCCTAGATCCTCTGCTTCCCAGGCTTAAATGTTCAACTGGCTTCATGGATAACTTAGTGAATCATTGCCATTCAGAATATGATCGCCCCATTAGTGATCTGGTCATCTTTTCAACTGCTTCCAAATAGACCCTTATTCCTTTCTTTCCTGTACGCTTTTATATCCCAAGTTTTGGAGAGAGAAGTTCTGATCAGGCTGGGTTGTCACCACCCAATATGGAGGGCTCCATGTAGGGAGCATGTCAAGTCAAGTTATCTCCTGGGCAACAGGTCTTACTCATGTTCATCTTACATACACATGTATTGCCTTTGGCCTGGGCACTTATTTTTGACTCAGTAACCGTTAGCTATAGTATCTCTCTTTTTTTTTGGTCACGCCACGTGGCTTGTGGGATCTTAGTTCCCCGACCAGGGATGAACTCGAGCCCTTGACAGTGAAAGCATGGAATCCTAACCACTGGACCTCCAGGGAATTCCCTAGCTGTGGTACCTTCATGCAGAAAGAACTGCTCATGACAACTTTCCTCTGAAGGGGGATGTAGGTATGGCCAGAATCCAGTGCTTCATTGTTTGTTAGGACAGGAAGGGGATACACTTATTTAATACACTATTCAGATGCCATGCCCGTAACGATAAGAGCTAATATGCATTGAGTACCACCTTAGGCCAGACATTTTTTCTAAGCACTTGATTAACATTCATTATTGAACCTTCAAAAGCAACTTTTTCTGGTAAATGCTGTTATTATCCTTATGAATTAAGAAATTGAAGCATAGAACTTCCTCAGCAGTTTTTATATTGTGGAGCTACAATGGAATTGACACAATTTAGCTCTGAAGTCATTTCTCTTTATGACTATTTGGGGGTCATGACAAAGGATCCCTCTGTGTGTGTGTGTGTGTGTGTGTGTGTGTGTGTGCTTGGGGTGAGACAATTTTAAGAGAGAGAATGAATGCAAGGCACAAATTAGGTCAGGAAAGCAAGAATGTGCAGAAACCTCCATTGGTGTGTGTTAGGGGAAGTATTTGAAAGACATGACAGACAGATGTAACAAAGCAACAAGACACAGCTGGGCTTGCCTTGAGAGCCAGAAAGGATTCTAGCACAAGACCCTGAGGGGTTTCTCTTACTCACTTCTTCCCTTTTTAAGAATAAAAAGGAGTAGAAATGGCATCTAAATGTCCATGATTCCTTTTAAAAATAATAGCATATTAAATACCTTCCTTTGGAGCCATAAACCTCCATCCTAGCCAATAGCCCCTGGGTCCTGATGTTACTTGATAGACAAGATTCGAGAATTTGGGGTTAGACAGGAAAGTTTGGATTTGAGTGTGTTTAAGGAGAGAAAGTGGAGGGTGGTTATATGTACATTGCCCAGGAACATGAAGTTTGCAGTAGGAATGTGGAGATGGGAGACTCCTCCACCATGAAGAAGTCTCTTAAGGTCCAAGCCAGAGCAGCTACTAAGCAATAATTTAGTTTCCACTAAAGACTGAGGCAATTACTCCAGTGATTTAGGAGGAAGGGGAGCTATTGAATTACTAGAATAATTATCTCCATTTCCTTTCTTTTTTGTTCACGGGGAGAGATCTGGTCTGCTCGTGTCAATGTGTGCCACCTTGCTGGGTGAGGGCGGCCTCCTAAATCCTTCACTTTTTAGTAAAACACAGTAATCATTGAAATATCATTTTCTTGGGCCTTTATGGGCCTTGGTGAGGTCTCTTGGGAGCTTCAGAGACAAAACCTTTCCACCTTTCATTAGTTAAGTTTCTCTTCCAATCAGTAGCTTAGGAAGTAACAGGGGATACTTCACTTGAGAAGAAAATGGCTATTTAGTATCTCATATCATTTCCAAGTCACAGTGGGGTTCTTGTAGGTCAGGAGTGATTTTGCAAAGTTCTGCCTGAAGGCAGGAGAAGGACAGGATGATCCTTGCTCTCCCAAATTCTGAGCAGGCTGGTGGGCTGTGAGAGGTGTGGGTTCTGGCCAGTACTTGGCACACTGTGTGACATGGGGATTTATACATCCAAATCAATAAGTCTTGGTGTGAGAGCAGTATTTGAAGGACAGTCCGTTGTTGCTCTGAGAAACACTCACAAAGATGTTCTCTGTTTCAGGCACAATGATTACTCCAGAGAATTGAGGAGTTTCAAGACAACTGAATGCAAGATAAGAAAGGAGATAGCTTGGGGAAGATAGACTGCTTATCCCTACTGGCACTCTTCTGGAAGCCACATTATTGACTTCAAGGCAAGAGGCTATGAAAGTGTACCTTTCCTTAAGACAGTAAGCTCTCTGTTTTCTGAAGCGAATGGAAAAAAAGGGGCGTTTTGGTTCTCTATATCAGTTTCCAGAAATGAGTGTATCGTACAATGTACTTGAATCTACAATGCTACCAATATAACTTACTGTTACTCAGATGATTCAGAAGACCCTCTGGGATCTCATTAAGATAAACAGCAAATATTTTGTGCTGCAGTTGTATGGACAAGCCATTTCCCAGTGACTTCTAGCAATGAGTCAGAAAAATAAAAATAAATGCCTTTCTCTATTGTCACATATTCTAAGCCAATCATTCAATCAATTGGAATTTATAGTTTACCTCTTAACTGTCAGGGATTATACAGGTATGTGGGGAATATAAAGAAATGTCAGTGGAGGACTCATTGGTTGCAAATAGAGTCACATCTACATAGGTTCTTTGTTAGAGCTTAAGACTAGAACTCAGTATTGGGGTTTTGTGATGGGTTTGGTAGATCTGCCCCCGGTGTCCACCCCACCTGCCTTCTGCCACTTCCTGCACCGTAGTGGCTGGAGAGCCAAATACCCCATTTCCCAGACTCCCCTGACCTCAGGATGTGCTCTGGATGTGACTTAAATCCAGCCATTACTTTGCACTAGTGTAAGGTTTGGAAGGCAGAAATGAGCAGAGGCCATGCCTTTGCTGCTTCTGCTTTTTCTTTTAAAAGTCTGGTTGTAGAGGCATTTGCATTTTCTGCGGCAGCATTAGCAGAAGTTTGTGGGTGACAAGAGCCAGGTCACAGGGACCCCATCCTGCAGGTGAGGATTAAAGCATGTCTGGTTTGGTGGGGAGCCAGCTTCCTGTCCCTGAGGGCCTCCACATTGTGGTGGCTTCCTGACTTTGGCTGTCATACTGTTTAGAAGGTGGCAGGTTCCTAATCTTGGGATAACCAAGAGCTCCCTTGGTGACCCAGTTTGACTACATGGTCTGAAATCTCAACCTCAGTCTGTTTCCCCACCTCTCCCAAAGACTCAGTGACCTTTTTTTTTTTTTTTTTGCGGTACGCGGGCCTCTCACTGTTGTGGCCTCTCCCGTTGCGGAGCACAGGCTCCGGACGCGCAGGCTCAGCGGCCGTGGCTCACGGGCCCAGCCGCTCCGCGGCATGTGGGATCCTCCCGGACCGGGGCACGAACCTGTGTCCCCTGCATCGGCAGGCGGACTCTCAACCACTGCGCCACCAGGGAAGCCCGAGATGCTGCTTTTGAAATGGACATTTTGATTGCAATGGGTCTGCTGAGAACCTGGAGAGGCAGAGAACAAGTAGCAATACTTAAATGTTAGAAGCAAGGTGGAAACATCTTCTGGCAGCACAGCCAGAGCGGCAATCTGATCTTTGCTGGTAGTTAATTGACCATCTGCCTTCTAGGAATGAAGAGATGGCCGTTCTATCAGAATCCACTTGTTGATATATATAACCAAAAATACTGTGCATCTGGAAAGTCATAGACCTTCACAATTTCCAGACCAGTTTATAAACCTAAAGCCATTGAATGAAGGGGAAACCAGAACCCTGAGATCCTATCAAGAAAATGTACCATAAATATTTCTCCTGTTCTTCCTCAAAGAAACCTGTAGCTATTTAATAACTTAACTCTGCACTAAGAAAAGAGAACCACCAAAACTGATGAGGGCTGATTGGATTCTAGCTTTCATTAACATGAATCACCTAAGACTCCTAATACTACTGTGGTCCTTTAGAGGTGATAAATGAAATTTGGGTCTGAGCTTGTCTCTCAGTGGTCCCACTGAATTTGTGAAGCCCTCTTGTAATTATTTCCCTTACTCTTTTTTTTTTTTTTTTTTTTTTGTGGTATGCGGGCCTCCCTCTGTTGTGGCCTCTCCCGTTGCGGAGCGCAGGCTCCGGACGCGCAGGCCCAGCGGCCATGGCTCACGGGCCCAGCCGCTCCGCGGCATGTGGGATCCTCCCAGACCGGGGCGTGAACCCGGTTCCCCTGCATCGGCAGGCGGACGCGCAACCACTGCGCCACCAGGGAAGCCCCTTCCCTTACTCTTAAATGTGTAGTTGGAGTATACATTTCAGCAACTGAAGAGTAGCCACGTTGGTTTTGTGGAGTAAAAGCTATTAACTATGAAGTGTCCAGTGGAAGCCGGAGTAACCGCTACCCATCAAAATAGTAAACCAAACCAACCCCCCCCCGCAAAAAAAAAGCTACTACAATCTTGAGGAAATCACAGAGATTAGTGTCATCATAGAACGCTTAAAATAGTGCAGGGATGATGATTCTTCTCATATCTACATTTAACTCATAGTAGATATACAAGAAAACTATGGGTCTTGGAGAATGACAGTGGATTACTGTAAACTTAATCATTTGGTGATTCCAATTGTATTTGCTGTTCAACATGTCAAATTAACATAATTTCTAGCACCTGGAAGGGACCTATACATTTAGCAAATACTATTTTTTCCTTCTAGTTGGTAGAGAACACTAGACTCAGTTATATTTTACCTCACAGAGATAGTAGTATACTTTCCCTGTTTCTCTCTGGGCTAGGTCATGTATCAGATGCTCAGACATATTTTAGTTTTCAGGGAAGTCGGTCATCACACCATGCTATGGAACATCATACAGGTCCACTATGTTGATGACATCATTCAACTGAGCCTGGTGAAAAAGAAGTAGCATGTGTTCTTGGTAAGATGTATACATGACAGGATATTTAAAAAGATCATAAAAATACAAGGGTCTGTCACTTCAGTAAAGTTTATGGAAGACCAATAGTCTGGAGCATTTTGAGATATCCCATCCAAAGTGAAAGACTAACTGTTGTACCTTCTGCTAAGAAAGAGGCTCGAGCTTGACAGCTTTTTTTTGGCTTTGGAGACAGCACATACCACGTCTGCATGTGCTACCTGGACTCATTTACTGAGTAACCTTAAGCTGCCAGCTTTATGGGGGGCCCAGAGCATAAAAAGGAATAGAAGCAGGCTGCCACTTGGCCTAATAATCCAGCCAAACTAGTGGTGACTTGTAAAGGAAAAAAATTCAGCTTTTTTCTACTGCTTAGGGAAAACCCCAGTTCTTCCTGACCGTGTGTTTCTTCCCTGAGAGTTTCCTTTTCTTTTACATAGACACTTCAGTTCTGACACTTCTCATCACCAAATGGATGGAAGTTTCCCCCACACCAATCAATTCTCTGCAACACCAGCTGCGTATCCTACAATTTAACTCAATTCTTACACTATCTCAGTTCCATAAGACACCCCCCCACCCCCGCTTCAGATGCCAGTTATCACCTGTGCTTCTGACGAATGGGCTATAGATCAGAGGCTCCAAACCACCCCCCTTGGGTTTGATTAATTTGCTAGAGCATCTCACAGAACTCAGGAAAACACTTAACGACTACCAGTTTATTAAAGGATACAGATGAACACCCAGATGAAGAGATACATAGGAGGATGTCTGGGAGGGTCCTCAGGAGAGGACCTCGGGGACATAAGCTCTGGCGCTGGAATTGGGGTGCGTCACCCTTCCAGTGTGTGTGTGTGTGTGTGTGTGTGTGTGTGTGTGTGTGTGTGTTCATCCACCTGGGAGCTCTGTGAACCTTGTACTATTGGGATTTTTGGAGGCTTCCTCACATAGGCACAATCAATTATTAACTCCATTTCTAGCCCCTCTCCCCATTTTGGAGTGAAAAATAAATTGGACACATTGACCAGTTTTGTGGATATCTGTAAGCCTCTTTCCTCAGTCTGATGGATTGGTTCCTCATGATTAGATTCAGGTTATGCATTTTCAGCAGGAATCCTACATAACTAATGTTGTATCCTTCTCAGTCAAAACATCAGGAAACACATGATATCAATTTGTTCTGTTAAATTGGAACTTGAGATTGCTATTCACCATTTTGGCCACCATGTGCAAATGAACCAACAGGCAAAAGAGGGGTCAGTACTATGTTAAAGGAATGTTTCAGCCCAGTTATCAAGAGGAAATAGTGTTGCTGCTTTACTATGGGAGCAGGGAGAGGTATTTTTGGAATCTGGAAGATCCTCTGGGACACTTCATAGAAGTGCCATGCCCAGTGGTAAAAGTTAAATTAAATTATATATTCAATATGCATTTTAATTTAATTTATATATTTAACAATAACTTTTAGTGGAAGACTACAGAAATCTAGTATAGTCAGGATCCCTGAGGATTTAGATCCACTAAGAATGAAGATCTGGGTCACTCTACCAGCTAAATAACTTGGCCCAGCTGTTATGCTGGCTGAGGACAAAAGTAACTTATAACAGGCTGTGGAGGAAATAAGTTGTAAATACCAACTGTAGACTTCCAGCTGCCTCTGGAACTATCATGACCACAAATGATTTCTTCCTTGTTCTGTTATGTGCTTTTATATACATTAACCATTTTCCCTCCTCCCTTTCCATTTTTCTCAAAACTTTATAAATGGTCTACTGATGGTGGTTAATTTTACAAGTTAATTTATATAGCATGGAATATGATGATGGAATTGTTACTGAACTAGAGAAGGAATAAATATCGCCCAAAGATAGATACAGAGACTTATGGAACTTTGGGTGTTCCCTTTTGAGGGGAGGTGAGTATATTTGTTTTTTGTTTTTTGTTTTTTTTGGTACAGGGACAATTATGTTATTGTTTGGAAGTTTAAATATGGAGAGAAGGTAAGTATGGATGTTGAATAGCCAGAGGAAGGGTCTATGGCGTTTATGGTGGATTGGTGCTAAATATCCATTCAAGTTTTCTTCTGTGAACTTTCCCAATCTGCAGAAGTTAGAAAGTTAAAAAAAAAAAATTTCTTTTTTTTTTAAACCTGGACTCTCTTGCAGCTAAAGTTTTGGAATTTGTTAGGCTGGGCCAATCAAATACACTTGTGCAAGATTTGGAAGGCAGAGTGGAATGGAGACTGTATTTCTGCTGTACTTGCTTTTTTTTCTAAAAAGTACAGGCATGGAGAGATTTTTTTCCCCCTGAGGCAGCATTAACATAGATACCAGTGTCTAGGAACTCAGTTGGTTTGAGTACTAAAAGGCAGAGCATGAGGCCTCCCTGCTGGTGTGCATCAGAGCAAGGATGGTGCAACTTCCTGATGTGGCAGGTTCCTCATTGTAGCAGCTTCCTGCCACAATTCTGGAGCCAGCTTCTTCCTGACCACAGAAGAGGCGGAAGCTCCTTTGGTGACCCATTTCTGCATTGAGACTTTTTGTTCTTGAAATCTTGTTATGGAAGCTATTTCTTTAGCTTTCCCAATGATTCAGTAAGCCTTTACAGTAAGCTTGTAATAAGTATTTTTCCTGCTTAAACCAGCTACAATGGATTCTGTTTTTTGCAAGTAAACCCTGATCAATATAGGGGCTTAGGAGCCCACTGTCCTGTGCCAATAGTCTACATGAGGAGCAAGCAAGGTTCAGGTGTAGTTTCTCCACTATTGCTTGTTATGCTTCTATTCTGGAGAGAAATCTATCACACTCTCTACGACAGCAATTCTTAAACTCAGCACATAAGAATTATCTGCGGAGTTTGAAAAATTCCTCGTTCATGAACTGTCCCCAGAGTAATTAAATCAGAAATCTCTATGCGTGGGACCCAGCATTCAGTGCTTTTTCTTTTTTTAAAGGTTTAATGTTATTTATTTTTGGCTGCGTTGGGTCTTCGTTGCTGCGCATGGCTTTCTCTGGTTGTGGAGAGCAGGGGCTACTCTTCATTGCGGTGCACAGGCTTCTCATTGCGGTGGCTTCTCTTGTTGTGGAGCATGGGATCTAGGCGCACAGGCTTCAGTAGTTGTGGCTCGCGGACTCTAGAGCACAGGCTCAGTAGTTGTGGCGCACGGGCTTAGTTGCTCCGCAGCATGTGGGATCTTCCCGGACCAGGGCTCGCGCCCGTGTCCCCTGCCTTGGTAGGTGGATTCTTATCCAGTGCGCCACCAGGGAAGTTCACCATTCAGTATTTTAGAAGCTGCCTAGGTGATTCCAATGTGTGTCCATGTTTGGAGAACCACCGCAGTCTGGAAGAGAGAGGGAGGTGAATTCTCAGGTTATGTATGAGTTGCAGTGGAGGAGAAATAAAGCACTAGTAAAGTAGCAAATTTACCATCTCACAGTCACAATACTGAGAAAGGTCTCACTGGGCTAAAATCAAGGTGTCTGCAGGGTTGGTTCCTTTCTGAGTACTCTAGGGGAGAATCTGTTTCCTTGCCTTTTCCAGCTTCTAGAGGTTGCCTTCGTCCCTTGGTTCTTGGCCCCCTTCCATCTTCAAAGCCAGCAAAGGCTGACTGAATCTTTTTCACGATGCTGTCTCCCTGGTTTTGACTTTTCTGCTGTCCTCTTCTGCTTTTAAGGCCCCTGTGATGACATTGGGCCCACTGAGACAATCCAGGTTAAACTTCCCATCTCAAGGTTAGTTGATTAGCAGCTTAATTCCACCTTCAACCTTAATTCCATCCTGCTATGTAACTTAACATAGTCACAGGATCTGGGGTTTAGGATCTGGATATCTTTGAGGGGGCATTATCCTGCTTTTCCTTAGGAAATAAGGGTCAAGATCACTGGGGAAGAGACACCCCAGGGATTCCTTCCCCACATTTTTTGAATCAGAAGAGGCAACTGGAGAGGCCAAGGAACTCAAAAACTATTATACTATTAATTTAGACATAAGTGGGAGCCTGGTACACTGTATATTCATACTTCTGTAAGAAGCATGGCTAGCCAGAATGGACTGCTAAGACGTTAGATTATAATTTGAGATTGTTTAGTCTTGCCACTTTTCTCCTATTTGCAAAATTATGTTTCAATGATTTGAAGCTTCTTTGCAATCCCCTGGTTGCTCAGCTATAGATAATGGGAAAATACAAACAGGTAAGCCTTACAGTTTGTTGACCTCTGGTTAGGAACCAAGAGGCTTACCAAAAACAGGTGGTCCTGCTAGCTAATTGTTTTCCCCTCTTTAAGAGCCATTCTACAGTAACCATTCTAAAATAAAAAATTATGCTTTTGGCAGATGTCCTACAAAATTATTGCTTCATATCTGGCAACCGCTGCTGCAGGCGAATTCATCTAGTTCCTCCAGGGGCACACTGTGCAGCTAATTCATCCAGGCAGGTTCACTGGGAAGCTGACAGTATTTCTGATATGGGTTTTGTTTTTTTTTTGACCTTGCTGAATGATTGGTCACACTTGCTTTAAGCGTAGTCCATGCCAAGAGCATTGGAGCCACGATCCGTAGTATAGAATGCCACAACCTTAGCCTTTGCTTGTTGCCATGCTAGAGTAGACCCTGGTTCTCAGGAAAATTCCTGGCTTTGTCCTTGGTACCCTGAAGGTGCTGCCTTAACCACTTGCTCGTCTGATCTCAAAAGCACCTGGATCCACTTTTAACCAACATCTTGAATTATCTGCACACTGGGTCCTTGACTGCAAACTCATAATCTGTGCTTCCCTGGGGCCACACTAAATAGGAATGGGCGTGGAGTGAGGTTGCAAAAATGCAAACAAAGTTGGGCATCTCTGGCTCACTGGTTTTCCCCCGTCCAGATTGACAGGCCCGTCAGCCTCACCCTTGCCTGCAATTCTCTTTGTAATTCCAGCGGCCCCTGACATTCCCCCCTCTCTGGGCCTGAGGTTGGCCTCATGGGCTCCTGCTCCTAGGTTGCTGCTCTGGCTGCCTGGAAACTTCTCTCTCAAGCTAAATTTGAGGCACAATTATAGGCCTTATATAAGCTGTCATGGGCTTTCCTCAGTCTCGACTTTCTATTTTTATTTATATTGTCTCTGCTGCTGATTCTTTATTCTAACTTTTATTACATCACAATGTTATTGTACGGGTTTTGGTGAAAAACTCTTCAAATCCCCCACGGACTAATACAGAACACAAATTAGTATACAGAATAGTAACGCTGATGTCCCTGTCCCCATCGAGAGACTGGGGATGGTGTCAGCCATGTATTTTATGTCTCTACATTGAAAGGGCAGAGGGGAAGGTGCCAATGTCGCCTATTCCACTATGTGGATCAAGGAGATCTTGGTTGCCTGGGTCAGAAAAGGGGAGCTTTACCCAATCAGGCACTTTTTCCAGATATTCCAGATAGACAATGATCAATGAAACTATAACCCACCAGGATTTAATCTTGGGACTGAGTAGGTAGGAAAAATGATCACCTGGGTTTTCATTTTTGTGAAACAAACAAACCACCCTCCACCCCCCAAAAAAACAAAAACAAAAACCACCTAAATATAGCTAACTGAATTTTCAATCTTGGGAAAATGTTTTTCATAAATAAAAAGCATAAAATTTTGGCTCAATTGGCAGCATCTAATAATCAAACTTAGGAAAAGGTCATTTTGGATGGTGCATCTAGAGTAGAAGCTATCCTGCAGAAAACTTAGAAAACTTGTCTGTCTGACTCTTGGTCTCTCCTGGTCTCTCCCCTTTCTCTCCCTCCCCACCTCTTACTGCACGTTCCTCCTCACATCTCGTCCCTTTGCCTGACACTGGATGGAGTTTCCATGCGGGCCCCACTGTGGTGCTAATAATAGCGATAGCTGCTATTTATCAAGCGTTTACCACTTGTCAGGCGCTGTACGAAGCGCCCTAGATACCTCACTCATTCCTCCCGCAATCCTCCCAGAGGATGGGCATATTTGTGTAATGAGCCCGGACAGACATGGTGCCTAATAGCTCCATTATATCCTTTGTCAGCACTCCAAATAACAAAGTTATTGGTATTCTTGACTTTTTCATGCTTGGTTTAAAATATATTGGTAAATATGATGCTGGCTACAGAAAGGAACTAGCAGGCGGGCTACAGGGAATTGGGGTTAGGCTTTACATATTTTTTAATCCTTTCTCTGAGCAGTAATTACGGGTGGTAGATGAGAGTACTGGGAGCTGTTGTTTCATATTAAAATTTAACTGCTTCCTTCCTTGCAGTAAAAAAAAAAAAAAATACTGGTACAGATATTAAGAGCCTAAGATGTAGGAAAGTGCTAAGTTTTGAACTCAACCTCTCCTGACAGGCTCAGTATTAACCATTATTTTCAACGCTTCATCATATGAGAACAAAAAGTACCAGGTCTCTGTGCTGTACATTTTGCAGGCAAGATGTTCCAGGCTGTCTCTGGAGGGTCTGACCTTTCGGATTGGAGCAAATGAGTCTGGAGAGGATGGTAGGTCATTAGAGGCTGAGATTTTTGTTTTTGTCTTTTCTTCCCCCTGGACCGTATATCACCTTCCTACCTTCCTCACTGTCCTAGTGATCCCACCAGAGTACAGAGTTTTCCAGAGTTCCTCTGCTTCACCGGTAAAGCCCTACAGATTGCTTTTAAAGTCAGAATCTGCGACTTCAGGGACTGGCAAACGTTCCCCAGTCAGGCAGCCCTGTTCTCACACAGGAGCACAGAGCCAACTTGTTGGGGCATGAGGACACCAAGGGAGCACAGTCTTGCATCAGATGCTGAAGGTCTTTCATCATATTGCTCTGACAGTGAGGCTAGAAAACCACAGTTGAAAACTGATGCAACAGGATAGAAGGGGCTGGTAGCACTGGGAGTTAAGTTACCCTTGCTAAAGGGAAGACAGAAAGGAACATTAAAAACAATATCTTGAGGCACTGAATTTAAATGACCAGCTGCATATTACCTAAGACCATTCCACAGCTTTTAGGATGACCTAAGGGAATATAATTATGTCACTTAGAAGGAAAGTGATGAGTTATGTTAGAGAGTCATCAGAATGTCAGTTTTATTAACATGAATAAGGTGTAGACAGCAGTTTTGTTCTTGTACTTGTCATTAATTTCTGAGTGAAAACTTCAATTAAAAAAATAAATTACTGTATAATTAAAAAATTACTGAATAATAGCTCTCAAAGATATCATGTCCTAGTCGCTGGAATATGTAAATGCTTCCCTATTTCGAAAAATTCTTTGCAGGGGTGACTGAGTTAAGAAACTTGAAAGGGAGGAATTATCCTGAATTATCCAATGGGCCCTACGTAATCACAGTGTAATCCTTTTAAGAGGGAAATAAAGGGAGACGACATATAAGGAAGAAGAGGAGAAGGCAATGTGACCACAGAGGCAGAGATTGGAGGGATGTGGTCACAAGCCAAGGAATGCTGACAGCCAGCAGAAGCTAGAAGAGGCAAGGAACAGAATCTCTTCTAGAGCCTCTGCTGACCCCTTGATATTGACTCAGTGATGCTGATTTGGATATCTCACCTCCAGAACTGTGAGAAAATAAATCTCATTGTTATAAGCCCTCAAGCTTGTGGTAATTTCTTACACCTGTCGTAGGAAACTGATACACTTAACTTGAACCTAGGGAGTTTGATTCTTAAGTCATGAACATAGGTCTCTCTACTGAAAAATATGTCTGTACCTGTATGTGCTTGTAGAGAAGGAGACACAAGAAATTGGCAGCAATGTTTGCTTCTTGGAAGGGGAGCCAAGAGAGTAAGTGTCTAAAGTAAGAGGGAGACTTACTGTTCATTTTATATACTCTGATTCTATTTGAATTTTTTCAAATGCATATATTTCTTTTTTAAAAAAATAAACTTTTAATTTTAGGATAGTTTTAGATTTACAGAAAAGTTGCCAATATCGTACAGAGAGTTCCCATATACCTAAACCCAGTTTCCCCTATGATTAGCATCTTACATTAGTATGTTTCGCTTTTCACAATTTGTCACAGTGAATCCATATTGATACATTATTATTAAGTAAACTCCATACTTTACTCAAATTTCCTTAGTTTTTACTACTGTCCTTTTTCTGTTCCAAGATGCCACACAGAGCACCACATTACATTTAATTGTCATGTCTCCTTGGGCTCATCTTGGCTGAAACAGTTTCTCAGACTTGCTTTGGATGACCTTTCAAGAGTACTGGTCAGTACTGGCTACTAGTCAGTAGAATGTCTCTTAATTGGAATTTGTGTGATGTTTTTGTCATGATTAGACTGGGACATGTATTTCTTTTTCAATTAAAAACTAGTTAATAAAAAAGGAAATATATTATTAGCACACTAAAAATACTTATGTAGATTACTGTGAGGATTAAAATAGTATGTGTGTGTGTGCATGTATCTTAGGTAGGATAATATATACAAATATATATATTTTGGGTAGGATTATGTTGTAAAGTCAGAAGGAGCAAGTTTACACTCTTAGCCCTGTCACTTCCTAGTTCTGTGATCTGGGGCAAATAACCTCTCTGAGCCTCAGTTTTGAAATCTGTAAAATGGTGATAATAATATATGCTTAATAGAGTGGTGATACATATTTTAAAATATGTGTAAAACTCAAATGCAGCTATAGTAAATTTTGTATTGTTCTTAAGTATAATATTGGAAGATAAACTATATGCAAGGAATTGTGACTAATTTGCTTGTAATACAGGGAGTGTATAAATAAAGCAGCCAAGTTATTGCTTTAAGTTAGCTATATGTAAACATCTGTGCCTTTCTCTGTTAGCTGTATCAACATCTCTGCCTTTCTAATTGTGATGTTTTATCCATGAAATACTTATTTAGTGTCTACTAGAGGTGAAATTTTGTGCAACACAGAATTATACAAGACACAGTGCTTGTTTATGATCTAACCGGGGCAGGAACAAAATGACCGGTGAGTGCAGAAGGAGAAGGGGTATTCCTGTCAACTGGGGCAACTTTGTCTTGAAATATAGGTGGCTAGAATTTTATACCGTATCTTCTCTTGATTATCAACATACTGGATGTGCACTGCAGAAAATTTGGGAGAGTATAGAGAAGTAGAAGAAAAATATCCAAACATAATTCTATTTTGGCATAGTTCCTTCCAATGTTTTTAACCATGAATTTTTTTAAAAAATTGCTGAGATAATATCATATAATTTAATATCCAGTTTTTTCCACCTAATATATGATAAACATTCTTTCGTGACATTCAAACTGCTTCTTAAATCATCATTTTAAATAGTTGCATACTATTTCCTTCTGTTAATAGGAAGTAGGTTTGGCTGTTGTGAAAGAGACATGGAACAATAGTGGCTTAAACAAGGTAGAAATGTGTTTCTCTGTTGTGGCATTCTGAGCTGGTGTGAAGCCCTGTGAAGTTGTCAGAGGCTCAGACTCTTTTATTGAATTGCTCTGCCATCCTGAGGTGTAGCCCTTGTCTGCATGGTCCAAGATGTCTCACCACCATGTTTATATGAAAATCAAAAAGGGGAGGAAAAAAGGTGGGGAAGCATGCCTCTAGTCTTTAAGGACACAACCCAGAAAGTATACCCATCACTTCTGCCCATACTCCATTGGCCAGATCTAGTCATATGGCCATAACCAGGTTCAAGGAAGGATGGGAATCATAGTATATATTCTAGGTGATTATACGCCCAACTAAAATCCAGGGTTTCTACTACTTTAGAAGGAGAAGACAGATATTGAGGGTCAACTAGCAGTTTCTGCCACACTTCGCCTGGCTGTCCTCTGCTTATATAAACCACATACTATTGCTAGAGATTTTTGATATCTCCATTTTCTTTTGCTTTAATGATAAATCTTTATATTTTTGTGCTTACCAAGTTTCAAATGTTTGACATATCAGTTCATGTAAGCCTCACAATAATCTTATAGATAAATACTATTATCCCTATTTTAAATTGAAGAGAGTAAAGTTAAGGAATTTACTCAAGGTAATGTAATTAGTTAGTGGAGTGGCCAGGATTTGAACTGAGAATCCATGTTCTATAACTACCACTATACTTCTCATTTTTTACCACGTACTGATGATTTCCTTAGAGAAGACTTCTACAAGAGGAATTAGTGGGTCAAAGGGTATGGACTTGTGTTTTTTTGGGCTGTGTTGAGCAGCTTGTGGGATTCTAGTTCCCTGACCAGGGATTCCCTGAACCTGGGCCCTCAGCAGTGAGAGCACAGAGTCCTAACTACTGGACCACCAGGGAATTCCCAAGGGCATGGACATTTTAAAGACTTGTGATATATTTTTCCCAATTATTTTATAGAAATTTATACTAACTGGCCATTCCCTCCAATGAGAAGAAAAGATGTCCTCCCACTGGTCCAAAATAAATCTTCCTACTTGGTCACATAAGTCACCCTCCTAGCATTTTCCTACAACTGGCCCCATGAATCAACTCTTCTCTGCACTTTTGCTTCAAATGTGGTAGTGGTGCTCGTAAATGGGCAGTGGTTATTTTACACACACTTATACACCCACAGTGTCCAGCCAAATGTGAAGGAGCTCATTGCATGCTTATTGAGTGGACACGGGTGACACATACTCCTGTGGAAGGTAAGCCCAGTGCCTGGCCATGGTAGGTGTTCCAAAATACTTCTTACATGAATTTACAGCCTCTTCCCATGTTGAATCTTTCCTTTTGCCCCCACTACTTCTGTAAGCTATTACTTCATCACAACATTTCTTTCACAGCTAAATTTCACAAAACCACAACAGTACAGCTTTCAGTCCTCCTTCCCATCTACCCTCCAACTTCCTGACATCTAGCTACCATTCCAGTGCCCCCTCCTAAATGCCCTTTCGAAACAGAGTTCTTGGAATCCCGATGTTAATAGCAAGAGAAGGCAGTGCTGTATGTTTAATCCACCTCTATATTCCCCTAGCCCAGAGTAGATCCCCAGGAATTATTTATTAGATGAATGAATATATCTAATGGCCCCTTCCTAATTGTAAAATCATGAAATCTTTGATCTAGAAGGAATCCAGCAACCCCAAACATGGTACAGGCATAAAATATAAATTGCTTCAGGGAAACACACAGTTATTTGTGCTGTCAGTGGGGTGGGGAGTGAGATAAGGAGGTGAAGGCAACTTCAGTGATTTACTCTGTATGTTTCAAGTCTTTTACAAGGGAATGAATTCATGTTCTATTTTTAAAAACATAAATGTAAGCAAAAGAATTTAATATATCTCTTAAAATAATTTAGAGCAAGTAATGGCTGCAGAGCCTTAAAGGTTTTCTAGTGTATTTGTAGAATACAGTCTTGATTATTTGAGATGGGCACAGAGAAGGACAGGAGTCTTCCATTAGGCTGTAATGAACCGTGTGAGTCTTACCCAGTATGGCCATTTTATTGTCAAATACATGTTTATTTCAGATTTCTAACACAAACACAAGCTCCTCCCCTTTTCCTTCTTCCGCCTCTCCCTTCCTTCTGCAACAAATGCAGGACTGTGCTAGGTACCAAGTGAGATGTAAAAAAACATACACTTGGCTCCCGCTTTCAAGAACATTATGTATTGGCTTGGGAGATGACATAAATGTAAAGGAAACAGATGATCTGTTATGGAAGAGATAACACCACAAGCCCAACATGTACGTGATTAAGTTCTAAAAGTGTAAACCCATAGGAAATGTTATGAGGTGTCACCGCTGATGCAGATTAAAATAGAGCTGACCATACAAGTGTAAACAAAATATAACCCTGCTTAATTAACTCTTCTCACTCACTAATTGTTCTGAGTGGTCGCTTCAGTATTGGTTACCTCCATTCTCAAATTGTTTCTGTGATGTTAACTAGCAAGTGTTTATCCTTAACATCAGAAGTGTGAATGGAGTCCTACCAAGTGATTTTGCTGATAGTTCCCGTTTCTGCTAAACAAGTGGTATACTCAGACTTAAGCTGTCACGTGTCCACACTCACTTGTCACTTGGGAAGGCCTCTCTCAGAATGTCATGTGCCCAATATCACACAGCCAGTAAGAGGCAGAATCAGGAGTTGAACCAAGCAGTCTGCCTCTAAAGCCTGTAGGCTTAGCCGTTGTCTTCGGGAAAGGGAAGGGAAACCTAACCCCTGTTGAGTATCTACCATGCGCCAGGCGCTCTGTTAAGCACTTTCACTTACACTATTTCATTTAATCCTCATGAAAATACTTCGAAATAGCAGTTATAATCCACAGTTCTGTAGACGAGGAAGAAGACAGAGGCTCAGAGAAGTTAGGTAAGTTGTTTATAGTCACACAGGTGGTAAGTAGTAGAGGTGGGATTCAAGCCCAAGTCCTTCTGACTCCAAAGCACATGCATGTTCTATCATTCCGGGTAATAATGATAAACATCTTTCAAAACATAGTAGTGGGAGACTAATAAAAAATGGTGTTTGGTGATGTTGGGAATCTATACCCTCTGCTAGTCTGGCTCCATACTGGGCTTGTTTTTGTTAACAATTCCACTCTGACATTTCTCTCCAATCCCTATAATCTCTCTCTGGCATCCTCTCCTACCCTGTGGTCTCCTGTTTCTTCCATCCTTCAGCCACTTGATTATTCTCATCTTTAATTTCCATTAATACCTGTCTGAGCATGCCCATAGCTCTCTCATGATATGTCCCTTTGGCATTATAACTTGTATAAGAGTAGTTTTGTAATGTGTATTTGTTGTTTTTGTCCTACCCTGAATATCCTGAGGACAGGAACTACATCTCATTTTTTCATCTCTGTGTCTCTCAGCTTTGGTGCTCACAGAGTAGGCAATCAGCGATTATTTTTTGACTTGAATCTCCCTCTGGTTGCCCATAAACGTCTGCTTCAATTCCTTTTCCCTGACTGTAGTCCTCATGTACCACCTCTCCTAGTTCCCACCCTTCGCTATCAACCTGCAGTGTCCTGAGCTCAGAGATAACTCAACAAATAAGATCTTCTGCCATGATGGCCATGTCCAGTGTCTGTGTTGTCCAACATGGCAGCCACTAGCCACATGGACCATTGAGCACCTGGAATGCGGTTAGTGCAACTGAAGAACTGAATTTTACATTTCATTTCATTTTAAATAAAACGACTAATTAATTGACTTATTTTATTTAAATTAATTTAAATAACCACCACCATATTAAATAGCACAGCTCTTCAAACGTGGAAGAAACAAGCTCCTCAGTCCAAAGCTCAGGTTGGAGAACAGGCTTCTGCAAGAATTCTGTGGAAGGGTATTCTGGAAATACAGAAATGAGGGCTGTACAATTCATTTCCAGACAGGTAGTTGCTCATGTTTGTTCTCAAGTTGTCTTGAACAAATCATCATGCAGTCAATCTGTGGACTAAATGTGTAGATACTACCTATTGTCTATAGAGTGGCAGCTCCATTAAAATAACATTCATGTATATAGGGTAAAATGGGGGACACATCTAAGTGGTCAGTTACTGAATGGTCCTAAAATTCCTTCAAAGGCACTGAGATGCTAACTGGAAAAAAAATTCCCTCTTTCTCCCGCTTCTCCGTTTCTGTCAAATTTAATTTTCTTGTTTTCTTTTCCTGGAACTCTAGTGGCTGTCTAGAATGTATTGCTGGGAGCCAAATTTGTCATTTTATCTTTGGCAGTTGAAGAACTTTAATTTTTCTTTCTAGGGGTAATGCATCTCCACTTAGAGGATAGCTAAGTGAAAATGCACTCCTGAAACAAGATTTTTTTCTGCTGGCTTCCTTCAATTTGTTAAAAAGACAAAAATCTCAGCAGCCTCACTTTGTAATAATGCCCTGAAATTACTTGGAATCATCTTCCACCTACTTTTCTTGTCGCTATTACCTAATACGTGTGGCAGGGAAGACGAAAATGAACACATTTACAATTTAATGTTCTGCTTATATGTGTATTGTCAATGCTAATTGTTTTAGGCAAGGTGTTTGCTTTCCCAATTTAAATGGGTATCAGTTTTGAATATTCAACATAGCTTTCAAGTCTCAAAATCTCAGCACCATCTTCAAAGCACATAAGGCATCTCTTGAAGCTAGCCTTTTGTTCTCGACACAGACCCGCTCCTTGCCCTGGCAACATGACCAACATTTTCTTCTTTCTAGAGTCCTCCCCTCTCTTCACCCTTCATCTCTGTCGTGAGCAGACTCATCATGACAATGCTATTGCTGGACAGCTCGAGTTCACTGTCTCCCAAGAGGGTCTCAAGAGAGCCTACTAAGCACCAGGTCCTTTCCAGAGCTGATCTTCAATCCTCACGTCAACCCTGAGAGCAGGTGTCGTTTCCATTTCACAGACAAGGAAACTGAAGCTTAGTCAAGTGCAGTGAATGGTCTGTGATCTACCTGATAAAAGGAAACGAGAGCTCAGAAGTCCTGCTATCCTTTGGCTCTAAAGCACCACACTGTGCTGCTTTACTGTTGAGAGTAAAGGTTCACTTCATGCATGTGGAGCCCAGGCCTTGTAGAGCTTCCAAGTACCTCCTTGTTAGAGAAGCAGGGCCCTAACCCGCAAAACTCCTCGTGGGAGGAAACCTGACCTGGGCTTGTGTGGTAGGCTGAAGTGTGGTCACCCAATGATGTCCATGCCCAGTCCCTGGAACCTGTAAAGATGTTACCAGACATGGTAAAATGGACCTTGCTAACAGTCTTGAGATGGGGAAATTATGCTGCATTATCTGGTGGACCCGATATAATCACAAGGGTCCTTATGAGAGGGAGGGTTAAAGTTAGTAGTAGGAGATGTGACAGCAGAAGCAAGAGGTTGGAGTGATGCAAGGAAGGGGCCATCAGCCAAGGAATGTGGACAGCATCTAGAAACTGTAAAAGGCAAGGAAATAGATTCTCTCCAAAACTCCCAGAACAAATGCTGCCAGGCCAACATCTTGATTTGAGACTTCTGACCTCTAGAACTGTAGGAGAATAAAAACTACAAGAGAATAAATTTGTGTTGTTTTAAGCTAGTAAGTTTGTAATAATTTGTTGTAGCAGCAATAGGAAACTAATACAGCTTATTAACAAAAAGAAAACAGTCACCCAAAGATTGGGTTGGCTGATTGCAGTCCTGGTGTGTCGGCCCCAGTGATTCCTGCCTTTTCTTTTCTTTTTTTTTTTTGCACAACATCCCAGGAGGGCCTTTTATATCAAAAGTGTCATGAAGTCCTCAATTTTTAAAAAGTTGCTAAATTGTTCTCGTGTTAAATATACCACCTGGTGAGGGAGCGTCTTCTGCGGGCAAACTGCTTTGCCTTCGAGATCACAGGCTAGTTTGGGAGACTGAAACCACTTGAAAGTCTAAAGGAGAAGAGCGGTTAAGAAAGACCTAAGTCTCTAGAATCAAACTTAGTTGGAATTCCAGCGTTAGTATTTGTAGGCTTTGTGACCTCAGGCAAGTCATTTAACCTCAGCTTTCTCATCTGTAGAATGGGGATAATGAAAAAAACTATCTTATAGGGTTTTAATAGAGATTAGATGAGACAAGGTATTAAATGGGGGGTGATAATAGTTTCTATTTCAGAGGGCTAAAGTGACTTGATTTTAACCACGTAAATCTCTTAGATGTCTCTTAGAAAGCTCCTGGCACATAGTAAGCTCTCCAGAAATCTATGTTATTATTTTAATTGAGTAAGGCAAGCAAGCCATGATGGGAAAGAAGTAAGACTCTAGACTTTGAAAGACAACTAGTGAGTGCCTTACCTAAAATGACAGAGGGGGAAGAAAACCAGTATTTTTGAATGCTTAGTTAAGTATCTGGAACTTAACATCAAAGGAGATATTTTGAGGCTTAAATAAAATAAGATACCCCCGTGCCCAGTGTAGGTTGTAGTTTTCTTATCCTGATTTTGCACCTGAGTCTTCCAGAGTTTAAGTAGTTTACCCAGGATCCCATGACCCTGGTATGTTGGAAGTCCCTGTCCTTTCCCTCCACCTTGCTGCGTCTAGATGCAGGGAGAAGGGAGGCAAGTCAAAACGGGTGTGGGGACACAAGGAATCAGTTCGGCTGCAGTCAGGCTTGGTACCTGATTCCTGCTCTGGTGTCTGGCACCTAGTAAACACTATATATACCTATATATGTAAATTTATATATATTTATATATATACCTGATGAATTCCAAATGGCCGAGATACTGGGTTGCCGGCCTCTTGACGACCACCAGATGTCAGTGCTAACAAGGCATTCTTCCCTTGGTTCTGCTTCCAGAGCTAAGTGTCAGAGTGTACTTATGTCTTCATTTGGGAAGCAGCACTGGAGGATGCGGCTGTCTAAGAGAAGTTTAACCTGGTCGTGGAGCCCCTCTTCAAGTTCGGAGAGTGGAATGATTTTGGAGGACTGGGTCATATATTTTAGCAGAGCCCAGAACTGAATTTGGAAAATATATGATGGTAGAACACTTGGGTCTTTAAGATAAAAGTCCAAATCATCACATCCTAAGGAACTAATTGCACTTTTTTCTTTTTTTTGGCGGCGCCGCGCTTGGCATGCGGGATTCCCCTGCAGTGGAAGCACGGAGTCCTAACCACTGGACTGCCAGGGAGTTCCTGAACTATTTGTACCTGGAAGATGAACTTTCCTTGAGGGCAGGCAGTTGTGGAAACCAAAAGGCACTCAAACCCTTAAATTCACGAGGTGAAAAAGTTATTGACTGGTGACTGGTTATTGATCAGCAAAAGCTTGGAACTGTAGCTTTAACCTCTTAAACCATGAAATGTAATTTACTCATGATGCAAACCTATACACAAACTTATATAATTAAAATAAAAATTTCCCCAAACAATATTTTACCACATGTAGGGCACTCTGATATTTTCTCTTCTATTCTTTCATTATAAAATGCTGGTTGGGGGCTTCCCTCGTGGCGCAGTGGTTGAGAATCCGCCTGCCGATGCAGGGGACACGGGTTCGGGCCCCGGTCCAGGAAGATCTCACGTGCCGCGGAGCGGCTGGGACCGTGAGCCGTGGCCGCTGAGCCTGCGCGTCCGGAGCCTGTGCTCCGCAACGGGAGACGCCACAACAGTGAGAGGCCTGTGTACCACAAAAAAAAAAAAAAAAAAAAAAATGCTGGTTGGGACCCACCAAACTGCTGACCCACACTTTGAAAAACACTGACCTAGAAGATTATGCCATAGTCTGTTTTAGATGAGGTCCTGGGTTTGCAGTGCTTCATCAGAATTAAATTCCAGGGTTAGAGTAGTCTAGGGGGGAAACCCATGCTTTGGGTATGGTCTGGACTCAAATTGCAACCTTGCCTTGAGTAAGTTACTTATTCCCTGAACCTCTACTTTCTTGTATGTAAAATGGATATGATAACGCCTCCTCACAGGACTGTTGTGAGGTGCCTGATATATAACAGGTTTTCAACATATGCCTTGCCCTTCTGTACTTGAAGGGTTTTATATCATATGTGGTTAGAGAAATTACAATTTAAATAAACCAGGGCATTCTAAAGTGGAAGGGAGGTTAGATCCTAAAACCAGTTCCTGGAAATCCTTAAGAATAGAATAATCCGGGAGTTCCCTGGTGGCCTAATGGTTAGGACTCGTTGCTTTCACTTCTGTGGCCTGGGTTCAATCCCTGGTCTGGGAACTGAGATCCTGCAAGCAATGTGGTGCAGCCAAAAAAAAAAAAAAAAAATCAAAAAAGAAAAGAATAGAATAATCCTGTGCCTATAGTTCAGGCATAATCGTGCTCAGTTAGAGAGCTGGAATAATGCCTCTTAAAGTTTTGGGGAGAGAACGACATGCCCTGTTTACAGTGATGCTTCCCTGGAATTCCCCTGTCTGACCCTCTCTTAGAACTTATCACAAAAATATTATTACTCATTTAATGATTTTTCCCTGCTAGGATCTGTGCTTGGCTGGTAAACAGTAGGTGCTCAAAATATTGCTGATATTAATGCAGATTTATGACTGAGCATGGGACTGTGGGTCAGACTTTCTATCTGGAGAATTCCAGCCAAAGAGCCCTGTGACATGCTGAGGGGGAGCTAGGAAGACTTTTTAATTTTCAAGGTAATAAATACTGATCACAAGTGCACTATGATTTGTTTCATAATGAAACTGCCTGTATAGATTTTTTTCAGTCTGTGAAAGCCTCCAAGTTATGTCACCTGAGGAAGAGACTGATTTCCTAGCACTTCAGCTCTTCTGAACCCCTGGTGTAAGAATCCATAGCACCGTTGGCAGTGTTTTCTCGTGATGTATTTATATCTCTCCTCTCCATTGGATTATAAATTCTTTGAACCTGTTTTATGACAATAAAGTCTCTTGTTTTGTGATTACCTGCTCTTCGTGATCACCTACCCTCACAGCTACCACAGCAAGGTAGATGTTGTTATATCTCCATTTTACAGGTGAGGGGACTGAGGCTCAGAGAGGGTGCAAAGCTTCCCCAAGGTCACACAGTTAGCAAACAGCAGAGTGAGGATTCAAGCTCACCCGTCTAATGCCAGAGTTGGGGCTCATAATAAATACGTGTTGACCTCGTACACTGCTGGTGGGAATGTAAATTGGTGCAGCGCTGTGGAAAACAGTATGGAGGTTTCTCAAAAAACTTAAAATAGAACTACCATATGACCCAACAATTCCACTCCTGGACATATATCTGAAAAAACAAAAATACTAGTTCAAAAAGACACATGCACCCCAATGTTCATAGCAGCATTATTTACAGTAGCCAAGATATGGAAGCAACTTAAGTGTCCATCAGCAAATGAATGGATAAAGAAGATGTAGTATACACGCACACACCCACACACACACGGAATACTACTCATCCATAAAAAGAATGACATTTTGCCATTATGCTAAGTGAAATAAGTCAGACAGAGAAGGACATATACTGTATGATATCACTTATATGTGGAATCTAAAGGATACAACAAACTAGTGAATGTAACAGAAAAGAAGCAGACTCACAGATGTAGAGAACAAACTAGTGGTTACCAGTGGGGAGAGGTAAGGGGGAAGGGGCAAGATAGGGGTAGGGGATTAAGAGGTACAAACTATTATGCAAAAAATAAGCTACAAGGATATATTGTACAATATGGGGAATATAGCCACGATTTTATAAGAAATACAAATGTGGTATAACCTGTAAAAATTGTGAATCACTATATTGTACACTTGTAACATATAATATTGTACATCAACTATGCTTCAATAAAAACAAATAAATAAGTAAAATATGTGTTGATGGTTGATGGATTGATAGACCCAGGACTCCGAGGTCTGATTCCCTACAGACAAGCAGGAGCCTGTGTTGCGGTGTCCAGGTGGGAACTGAGTGTTCCAGGATCCTGGACCCGGTTAGTGGGGCATGCTTCAGAGCACAGAGCCAGGGGAGTGGTGATGCACAGGATAATGCCTTAGGGGGAATAGAAGTGAAAAACTAGCAAGCTGAGTCCTTGATCTGAGGGCCAGGGAGAGAGAGAATGAGAAAGAGAGAGTGATTACACATAATCAAGGGAGAATAGAGGGGTAAAGAGAGGGGAAGCAGGGAGGTGGACAAGTCCTCTGAACCTCAGAACAGCCCCAGACTCTCTAAACAATGCCTGAAGATTCCCGCCTGGATGGGAAGGAGCAAAGAAGGATGCTCCTTGTGCTACGGCAACTGGCTTGTGTTACAATTCATTCCTCTTTGGCCTTAGTCAATTCCAGCTATAGATCATTTTCATAGACGCATGAAACTTTCGAGCTGGGAAGGACTTTGAAGATTATCTGCTGCCATCCTGTGGTAAGATCTCTCTCTCCCGGCAGATAAAGCCACCAGGGACACACAGTGTGAAAACAAGAAGAATAATAACATTAATGATAACAATAGCTGGAGGTGATAGTGAACATACATTACAATTGCTGAAGCATGGGTGCTGACCAATCAGAAGGGACACAACAGCAAATATCTGGTGTGGCTGGACTGGCCACTGATTTTCAGCTGTATTTCAGCCCTGGCACGTGTATGTGCTGGGCATGAGCTAAGCATGGCTTAATTAAATCCCCAGAAAACCCCATGAGCCCAATGATACTTCACCAGAGGAGGAAACGTTAGGTTTAGAGAAGTGACATTAGTGTCCCAGGATACAAGTGAGCAAGTGGAGGTGTCTGATTTGAACTAGGAGCTCCTGACTGCAAGGCCCATGCTAGGCTTAACAACTCTGGGGTGACGCCTGTCTCAGAAGCACATAGCTGGGACAACGCGGGAACAGGGAAGCATCTGCTTGGAGTTTGAGAGTTTGAGACATGTGGGTGAGGGAGTTTTTTCCATTCTGCTTAGAGAGACTTCTTGATTTTGTCTAACAAGGGCCCCCGAGAGTGTTATAGACATTCTGGTCTCTGATTCCCATTAGGGCAGGAAATGAATAGAAAATGCTGACCTCTTTCCTATGTCAAGGCTTTCCTTGGCCTTTTGGGGAGTGGATTGGGAAAGCATGTCCATTATTTTTACTTCAAGCCTCCTTTCCACTTCAAGAGGGCTCTTACCTGAGAAAAATGGCTGGGCTTGGTTTAGGTGTGACCCTGCACTGGAAAAATTCCTTGAATGAAAGAACCTCAGTGAAATTTCCCTGCCACTAGGCCTCATCTTTCTATAATAATGACTAGTATTATAATAATTACATAATATTTTGGCGGGAAAAGTTGGCATGATTTTTCTCTTTTGCTTTTCTGAATATACTTTCTGCCGAGCCCAGCCAAGGGCACTCATCTGCCTCAAGAAATTAGGATAATTACAGCAGAAAGAAATCAATAGTATTCGGTTCTGATTCTCAAAATAAGATCTTATTTCAAGGCAATAGACTTGAGAGCAGGTATTGTGAAGAGAGATTTTCTCAATTCCCTCATGTCCTTCCTTAGCTTATCAAAACCCAGTCCTGGTGAACAAGCCCATAGGGTTTTTGTTGCGAGACATGCAGGAAGAGAGGTGGGTAGCAGAACCCCATCCCTTCCAGTCATGGGGGTGGCTGGAAAAAGAAGGGAGGCCAGGAGAGAACTATTTTCTTCAAGAGGCAGGCGTTACATAGGCTGAGGAGAACC
This sequence comes from Physeter macrocephalus, assembly GCF_002837175.3. Taxonomy (NCBI): domain Eukaryota; kingdom Metazoa; phylum Chordata; class Mammalia; order Artiodactyla; family Physeteridae; genus Physeter; species Physeter macrocephalus. Next base: position 46,450,215 of record NC_041221.1, on the reverse strand, counting down.
CCGTGGGCAGAGACCTCCGACTCCCCCCCTTTACTGTGCTGGGCTGCCCTGTGCCAGCAGAGGGTACAGTTTGCTAATCTGAGACCTCTCTCATTTCTTGTACAGTGTGGATATCAGGCTGAGAGCCAGCAGGTCTAAACAGGGACCCTGCCTCAGTGTGAGTGAGTTCCAGGGCTGGATGAAGAATGTGGAGAAGGGAACTTTCCTGGTGGTCCGGTGGGTAAGACTCTGTGCTCCCAATGCAGGGGGCCCGGGTTCAATCCCTGGTTGGGGAACTAGATCCTGCATGCATGCCGCAACTAAGAGTTCACATGCTGCAACTAAAAGATCCCACATGCTGCAACTGAGAAGGCCACATGTTGCAACTGAGTCCACATGCTGCAACTAAGAGTGTGCATGTTGCAACTAAGAAGTCCACATGCCGCCACTAAAGATCCCGCATGCCGCAACAAAAAGCCTGCGTGCTGTAACGAAGACCCAGCACGGCCAAAATAAATAAATAATTAAATATATAAAAAGAAAAAAAGAATGTGGAGAAGAGGGGAGGAAGCAGAAAGTCTAGGGAATCACACTAAGATGCTGAGTTACCCAAAGGAGACTATTTAGATGGACAAAGACTGGGATTGCCAACCTGGAGGATGAACAGAGAAGTTAGAGATAAAATAGAGGATCCCCTGCCTCTCAACCCCCAGTGGCATCCCCTCACACCTAGACTAAAATCCACAATCCTCCACATGGTCGGCAAGACCCCCCCAGGCCGGCACTCCTTTGACCCCTCTCTGACCCCTTTGTCTTTTTCCAACCACCTTGGCCTCCTGGCTCTTGCTCCCACACAGCTCATAACTGCACCTGGTGAGGGGTGGTGTGGCGTGGGAGATGGGCTGGGGGGGTTGCATTGGTTCTTTCTTCCCTTTGAAGCCACAGGCTTGATCCTTCATTCCATTTAGGTATCTCCTCACACAGAGCCTCGTCAGGAAGACTTCCCTGACCAGCCTATTTAAATAGTGCTCCAACCCCTCTCCAGGCTCTTACCCGACTTTATTATTCCTCATAACAATGCTTACAATTTGAGCCTACATTTTAACAAAACACCACATAACAAAATACCACAGACTGGATGGCTTAAACAACAGAGATTTTATTTGTTCATAGCCTGGAGTCTGGAAGTCCAAGATCAGTGTGTCAGCATGGTAGGGTTCTGGTGAGGGCTCTTCTCCTGGCTTGAAGAAGGCAGCCTTCTTGCTGTGTGCTCACATGGCCTTTCCTTGTGTGTGTGTGTGTGTGTGTGTGTGTGTGTGTGTGTGTGTGTGTGTGTGTGTGTTTGCAGAGAGAAGGCCACCAATCCTGTCAAATTAGGTCCCTATCCTTATGACCTTATTTAGCCTTAATTACCTCCTAAAAGCCCTATCTCCAAATATAATTACATTGGAGGTTAGGGCTTCAACATATGAATTTTGGAGGGGACACTGTTCAGTCCATGGTGCCCTTATAACTACACATTTATTAGAAAGTATTTACTAGAATAGTCTGTACATTGCTATACCTAAATTGTCCATTACTGTGCCTGGCACATAGTAGGCACTCTATAAATATCTGTGCAATAAATAGATGATCGGGCTTCCCTGGTGGCGCAGTGGTTGCACGTCCGCCTGCCGATGCAGGGGACGCGGGATCGTGCCCCAGGCCGGGAAGATCCCACATGCCGCGGAGCGGCTGGACCCGTGAGCCATGGCCACTGAGCCTGTGCGTCCGGAGCCTGTGCTCCGCAACGGGAGAGGCCGCAGCAGAGGGAGGCCCGCATACCACAAAAAAAAAAAAAAAAAAAAAAAAAAAATATAGATGATCTACTCTGTTTATCCTAGTGGTAGTGTAAACAAGTTTATGACTCCATTATGATAACATCTCAGATAAGCACCATTAATCAAGCATATACATATGCCAGTGACTTTACCTTAGTTTCTGATCTAATCCTCAGAGAAATCCTAGAAAATAAGAATGATTATTATTGTGATAGGGATGAGTCAATAGAGGCATGGCGAGGTTAAGTAAATGGCCCAAAGTCACACAGCTAATAGGCAAGGCCAAGATTAGGACCCTAGTCTGTCAACTCCAAAAGTCCATTTCTTTTTAGACTCTAGACCAGTGGTTCTCAAACTCTGGTGTACGTCACAACCACCTGGAGGACTTGTTAAAACAGACTGCTGGGCTCTACCCTCTGAGTTTCTGATTCTGTAGGTCAAGGGTTGGATCTGAGAATTTACTTTTTTTTTTTTTTTTTTTTTTTTTTGTGGTATGCGGGCCTCCCTCTGCTGCGGCCTCTCCCGTTGCGGCGCACGGGCTCCGGACGCGCAGGCTCAGCGGCCATGGCTCACGGGCCCAGCCGCTCCGCGGCACGTGGGATCCTCCCAGACCGGGGCGCGAACCCGGTTCCCCTGCATCGGCAGGCGGACGCGCAACCACTGCGCCACCAGGGAAGCCCCCAGAGAATTTACATTTCTAATAAGTTTCCAGGGGATACTGATAGAGCTGGTCCGGGGACCACACTTTGAGAATCACTGCTGTAGACGTACAATACTTCAAGTTCCTTTTTCTTTCAGACTTCTGAGCTATTTTCTGTCTCTATAGCCTTTGCCTGAGTCCATCAGAAATGAGTTTGCAGTAAATGCCTGATGTTTCCGCATTGTCTGGAGTGGCCATCCGGAGCCTAGAGAAAGACCTTTGCCACAAGGTGGCAGCAGCATCCCAGGTACAGAGAGTTTGGCTTGGAGCTGGGGACAGCTCATTAGCACACCGGCCCCTGGGTTCCCACAGAGTGTGGGCCTGACTGCCTCTCCATTTCCCCTTGGCAGGGATGAGATGGCAGGAGGGGGCTTGGCAGAAGGGGAGGTCATTGGCACACAGAGTGGTGGTTTTGTTCTCTGGGAGACTGGGAGAAAGCTGGGTGGTCCCCTCAGAGTGTCGAATTGTGCCCTTGACAAAACCACCACGCAACGCTGGAGAGCCGGGCCTGACAAAGGCCGGGAGGAGACTGGCAGGGGTTGCCTGTACCCTGGGCGCGCGCAGAGGCCTGGGCCCCTCCGGCCTGGCAGTTTCTCAGGATGCCCGTTTCTAGGGGTGATTGACCCTGCAAAGCCTCCCTCGGAGGAGAGGTTGGTCTGTGGCCTCCTCAGTGAGTTCCTTCCTGCTCTGGTGGGCCCAGATGGAGCTGGGAACCACTCTCCCCTCCTCCCGCATCATTCCTAGGCCTCCTCTTTTCTCATTGAGACGGTTTTGTTCTAAACATCTTAAGAATCTTCCTAAGTGCCAGGAGCTGTGCTGAGAATTTTATATTATCATTTATTTAATTCTCATTACACCTCATGGTCTTATTATACCTATTGATGAGGGAGTTGAAGTCTGACCCATCACGTGCCAAGCTTAGTTGACCACAGAGCCCCATTCAACCTCCTCCAATATATGGAAACCTGATATGAAAACTGGTTTGGAGACTTCAGGTTTCAGCCAACCTTCACATGTACAGATGAGGACATACAGGGAGACTGAAGGATTAGGTCAAGGTACCACAGTCGGTTAAAAGCAAGTCAGGGACTTGAACTCACATTTCCTCATCCAGGTAGCTACCATCACCACGAATCCAATAGATTATGTTCCAGAGTTAACCAAGACAGTCCAGGGACCTTGACAAAACTGCTCAAGAATTTAGGGTTAATAGGTTTGGATTCAACCACCACTCTGAAGCTGAAGGCCTTTAAGTTTTAGGAAGCATGAAGGTGCTTTTAGTCTAGCTGTGTTAGTTTTCTAACACACATGTAGACATTCTGCTTCTTTGGTTAATGGCTCATCATCAGCTTACATGAAACAATACCTCACCGAGGCCCTGTAGTGCCAAGGCCATGGAATTTGGTGACAGTTTTCAGACTTGTGTTGCTGACAGAACTTTTGAATGCTGAGTTCTCTCCAGGGCAGACCGATCATCATTTCCTTTTGGGGCTGAGATGACCCTTGGATGGTCTTTATTTTCTCCTGCTATGTCTTCAAGTTCCCGGCTGGCTGCCTTCAACCTTTTTTTTTTTTTTTTTTTCCTTAATGATCCCCTGGACCTACAGACTTGGAAAGGAAATCCAAAAGTTGTCATCTGACACCCGTCTTCTGTGAGACACACTGTTGTCTTTAACCTGGCTGCACGTGTGTGATTATTGGGAAAGAATTTATGATTTTAAGGGGCATATTTTGTGCTCCTTCTGCAGTACCGATTGGGCCCCGCTTTTTTATATCTTTCAGCCTCAGCTGAAAGAAGGGGCTTTTGTGGGAATGATGCCCATTCACGGAGGCTAGAGTTCCCTCAAAAGACTTTGAAAAATGCCTCCTTCCGAACTTTACAATGACTGGAAAATGATGGTCTTTGAGTAGCACAATATGAAAAGAATATGGGTGAGTTTCTAGAAAGAGCACCCCCCAAATGAAAAAAATATGTTCACATTGGAAAACAATATGTGAATGCCAAATTGTTCAGTCCTGTAACGGATTACAGAAAATATTTTATGTTTGGAGATGGGGGGGGGCAGGGGAGAACAGGAGGAAGGAGTGAGAGAAGGAAAGGGGAAAAAAAAGAAGAAAAGAAAAACAGATGTGAGTCTTAAAATATTTCAAGCATGGATAACTGAAACATTGTTTAATCTATTTAAGATCGTTCTGTGAAGTCTTAAAGGTGATTGATCAGGATTTTTAAATGCAGCAACAAGATTTACAAGCACATAATGAGTGATAACGTCCCCAAAACAAATAAATAGTAAGAAGAGTCTCAGATCTGGACTGCCTTTTAAAGCATGTTTTTGTCTGCAAAGAGGAATTAAAAATTAGGATGATTATTTTTAATAATCACACAAACCCTTTCACCTATAATGTACTCTTCATCGAAGCAAACATAAATTGTCTTGAATTCTTCATTTTGCTTGTACTTAGGGTTGCCAAATTAACCCAAAAAAATACAGTATTTTGGAACATACACGAAAACATTATTTGTTACTATTCACATTTAACTGGTGACTTGTATTTTATCTAACAATCCTACTTGTACGTGTATGTTCGGTAAAATGAGACTGTTTCCAAATTGAAGGCTGAGACACCAGTTTTGTGCGCATGATGAGGGAAGACCAGCTAAAAAAATGTTACCGAGCCACTTACTGAGAACCTGTTCTGTGCTTAGGAAACATAAGTGATGGGATGGGAAGATAATAATCTCGAACAGGATGGCATCAAAAAAGGAGGTGGGAGGGGAGAGAGGCAGGGCACAGGGAAGAGGAAAACAGAATACCCAGAAAGGAAGGGGCTCCTGGGAGAGAGGACTGGAGAAGCAGGGTGACCAGAGGCAAAGAAGAAGTGGGGCGGGGAAGAATTTTAAACCCCTTGATGGCTTTCACATACTGATCGTCCCTCTGCGCGGCCGACCCTGGAATTTCATACTGAGCTCATCCAAGCGAGTTCTCTTAAGAGGAAGTTCAGTTCCTTCCTGCGGAGAGTTCCGGGCTCCCCCCGGTGGCTATTGTGGGTATCGCTCCTCCAGACCCTGCCTCATTTACCCCAGAGATTTCTCATCTCTCACTTTCCCACTTTCCCTCGGCCCATCGGCTTCCTCCGCTCTTCCTTCCCTGCTTTTTCTGATGGCTTATTCATTCGGAGGCTGCTTTCGGCATGGCATGACACCTCCCAACTGCTCTGGCCCCCGGAACAGGCCACACAGAGCTGGTCATTGTTGCCCCAGTTCTGGGACCACCCGAGCGGGAGAAGGGGCAGCGCGCCGCCGCGGAGGCCGGATGACTGACAGCAGCCTCAGGTCAAGTGCCCGGCGGGCCACCCGGAAGGAGGGCGTGTGCTCCCCGCCCCCCCCCCCGCCCCTTCCAGCGGGAAATGAGCCCTTCCTTCAGACGCACGCAATGAACGGCACCAAAACCTCTATTTTCAACACTCTGTATATGAAGAAAGGCTTACCCCCCACCCCCCCAAAAAAAAGATTTTACCGGGAAAGGGAATCCTGCTTGGGGTGAGACAGTGCTGCTGAAGGGATAAATATAGGAAGCACACAGACCCCCAACTTCTCACAGTGTAGAATTTTAAAAAAATGGTTAGCCTATTTACTCATCAGAAACGTTAAAAAAAGCGCGTTAATCTGAAAATTTTCCAAAGTTCCATTTGTGAACAGATCTGTGACCTACCACACAGAGGGATCTCTGCTGGCTTCGCCATCACCTTAGCCACACCCTGACAGGGCTGCCACGTCCCTCAGCCCTAATGGCATCTCCAGATCTTCTACAGGCTGATGACCAGCTTCGCAGGCGGACTGTGGACAGAGGGAGGGTGGAGGCAAAATGCAGCTTAGGCGCGACTGGAAGGAAACTGGTGACTGCAGGAAGAAGCGCTTCCTAGGGGTGGACTCATTTTTTGGTGGCACCTCTCTGATTGCTTCTGTATCCAGAAAGTCCTATAGATCGGGATTCCCTCAGGGTGGTGAGAGCTGGTTTGATGCCCTCAGGCTGTGAGCATTTCCCCAATCAGCCATTCCAATACCATAGATGCCTTGTAAAAAGTTGGATTAATCAAACAGTGGTTTGTAAATGTTTTGGTCAAAAGATCCTTTAGGGAAATTGATGGAAATTAAGGATTTCTCTCCCAGAAAAGGGCAAATGCACAAAACTCTCCCCACACTTTCAAGGGCTATTAGAACTCACTTAAGGCTTCACATGGATGATCTAGGGGTTTGTGGACCATACTTAAGAGCCCCTCCTCTAGATGGCTGCCACCTGCTTGTAGAGGGTCAGATTAAAATGTCTCTAGACACAACTTCGGTCTGGGCATTCCATGATATTGCCTTCCAGTCTTCTGTTAAAAAGCATGACAGAAAAAAAAAAAGCAGTTGTTGTAACTCGTGCTTTATGACTAGAATGGTTCACTAGCACATTGGCTGTTTCTGAAATATCCCTTGACACCTTATTCAGCTCTTTTCACAAATGGCAGCAGTAATCACATAGATAAATCTACCTACCTAATTTGAAGGTCAGACAGGAAATTACTTTTTTTGGAAGAACCAATGGTGGCATTACACTTTTCTAATTAATCCCAACATGGAAATGATTCAATTTATTGGAGAAATCTGAATCTGAGGTGAACAAGTAAATGCATGCTGTTACAGCAAAGTGCTTCCCTCACCTCCTTCTGTTTCCAGTTCTAGGAGTTGGGCAGGGAGAGTGTGTCCTTATTTATTTTCCTGTGGCTGGCTTCCCCAGCTGGGCCTTCCAAGATTTTACCTAGTAAAATCTAAAAAAAAAAAAAAAACCTGCATGGCATCCTTCCCAGCATTGTCCTGAACTCATTGCAATACTTCCATGAATGAAAATTTTATTTGCCTTCAGGGAGAAGAATAATAACAACATGCAAAAGTATAATGTAAAACTAATTTTTTTCTTTATTGAAAATACATCTACAAGGTAATGCTTCTCAGTCCACACTGGGTGCATGTAATATGCAGAGCCTGTGATGGGCTGGCAAGAGGGTCATCCCAGAGGACCTGCTTTCCATAAGAGATGGTTAGTATAAAAAAGAACACATTGTGTAACAGAGTTAATTTGACATGATTAATTTTTACACAACTGGTGTCATGACAGCCATGTACATTAACTTTTGTAGTGTATTTCCCCAATAGAGCCTTGACATTAAATGGTTACTCCACCACAGCCTAATGTTAACTTTTGTACACATGTACGTAATGCTCGCGATCTATATAAAAATATCTCTAATTGTATATCAGAGGATGTATGTCTAGATTTTCAATCTGTTAGCATAATTAAGTCCATTCCTCACCATTTTCAGTCAGAAACTCAAACACAGCTGGTATTGTCTGACAGCTCCTACTTCACATCTTTGACTGGATATTCCTTAGAGGGTAAAAAAATAATCTCCTCTAAACCTGGTAGCTGCCTTGCCTGAAACTAATACCCCTAGTGTTTTTGTTGTTTTTTTTTTTTCTTGGAACCACACTGACATGACTTCATACTGATTCATCTTCTACGGTTTCTCTCAGGGACGCAAACCAAACCAAACCAAACCCCACTTCAGCTGAAGGTTTTAAATGATTTGGTGAATGGACTTCCAACACAAAGAAATATCTTGTTTTTCTCATACTAAGAACTTTTGATGATAGTCAAAAACCTTTTCAAATAAGAGACCACCCACCCGGTTCATGGACCTCTAGTGGAGAGAGCTCATTCATTTGACTTCTTTAAAACACATAAGAAGTGACCTTATATTTTGATCTGCAGACTTCCTTAAGGAATGATTTTTGAACTGAAAAGAAAAAGTGTTTCAGGTTAAAAAAAAAAAAAAAAGAACCTCTTCTTTTAAAAAAAACCTTCCTTAAAGATGACTTATAATCTTGGTGTTTTAAAATCCTCTCTTTATAATGTCAACCATGCTCCATTCTTTCCTGGTGATCTTTAGTGTTCCATAGTAAGACCATGAGCACCCTTGCTAGTTGCCAGTCTTACGTTTTTATTTTCTAAAAGTCTATGGTCAGTTGAGGAGTGGTGGGAGATATCCTTCCCAGAGTAGTCCCTTTAGTTTGTGAAGAGTAGGAAAGAAGGGAATACTTCCCCTGTTGGGAAGGACTAAGCAGAATTTCGTGAACAATTCCACTCCTGGAATGGCCTCCAGCCAGGTGACTTGTGTAACTGACATTTTGGACACAGGACCTGGTAAACCACACAGCCATCCTGCCCCCACTTAGAAATGTTCATTCCCAATAAATGTCTATTCTGAAAGTCCCATGCTCCATGGAATGATACTTGCTACAGGATGTTCTTTGGGGAAATGGAGGGCAGGCTCTTTTATGGTGCCACAGGATGTTTGGGTGAGAATCGACCATAAAGGCATCTAAGGAACTCGCTCATTTTACAGATGGGAACACTGAGGCCTAGAGATGAGACGTAACTTGCCCATGGCCACATGGAAATTTCACTTTCTGCGCCTCCTCACAGCTGTGCTGGGTGTGTATTCGTATTGTCCTGCTACTAATAAAATAAGGACACAAATCATAAGAGAAAGGAAAAAAAAAAACCCTTGTAATGTCCAACCGATAACCCACTGCTGATCAAGTTGTTTTGTTTTGATACTAAAACTGAATTGTATTCTGAAGGATTTTTAAATTCTGAAAGTTGATTTAAAACCATGTTTTTAGCCTAGTATTTGTTTTGACTCTTTAATTTGTAAGAACTATCACATTTACAGGATTGCATGCCACATAAACTTGTAAGATCTGATCAAGACTATTTTTGATCTCAGTACCTTATTAGATAAGACTAACATGAAATGACTTAAAAATTTCAAACATGGGATGAAAACTATACATTTTGGCCACTGCAAAATCCCCCCTTGTTTTTGGATGAATATTTCCCAATCCTATCAGGGCAGGGAGGAAAATGGAGGTAAAGGGCTGACTGGAGAGAATGCGTTGAAATGAGATGGAAACATTGTATAATGGTTTTCAAACACCTGGTGCTCAAGGAAGCATTTCTTTGTGTTAGTCTACATCTTGGTCTCACTATCAATGGATTTCTCAATTTCGCTTTCCTGGGCAATCAGCTGATATGGTTTCTTCATTTCATTCTCTTCAATCACTGAGTTACCCATTTCGACGTCCCGGTTCTTCAGTTCATGTCGTGACAAGTGTTCAACAATGCCGGCTCCCAGGGAGTCTCCCAGCACGTTGGTGGTGGTACGAAGACGGTCCCTGGGGAAGGGAGGGGTGGAAGGAAAAGCGAGGCTCCTGTGAACATTACGGGATTTCAGCTCATGTTTTGAACCAGCTGGCTAAGTCACTGGGGGTATCTCTTGAAATTCTGCTTCGTGTAGCCACCCACTGCATCATTCCATGATAGACACATAACATTCAAAATCGTAGTTACTAATATATATCCTTATAATTAATAACATATTATATAACTTAAAGGATATATATTATTATTAATTTTCAGTTACTAATTAGAGTACCAACAGTAGGAATGACCCTCCCCTTTCTCCTTTTATTTAAAATTTTTCTTTGGTTCTCTTTCCTACCACTCACTTTCATTTTACCAGAAGGTCTCAGTAGTGTGATCTAGAGACCCCTGGGGGTCCCTGAGGCAAAAACAATTTTCATAATAATGCTAAGATGTTATTTGCCCTTTTCCCTCTCATTTTCTCATGAATGTCTGTCTAGTGGAGTTTTTCGAACAAACAACACAACACCAAAGATAACACAACGGATTGAATGCAGAAGCAGTTAGTCTTGTATTAAGCTAGACAATAAGGAGATTTGCAAAAATGTAAAATGGTATCATTCTTTTCCCTAAATTTTTGGTTTGGAAAATGATATTTTTCCATAAAAATGTTATATATGTTAACATGTAATGAATGGATTATTGTAACCTTTAAATGAATTTAACATTTAAAAAATGCCTACGTTTTTCTAACATGATAAATATTGATAGATATGACCCACACAGATAAAAGCTTTGGGGGTCGTCAATTTTTAAGTGTAAAGGGGTTGTGAGACTGAAAACTTTGAGAACCACAGCTTTATACTATAAAAGTCTTCACATGAGTCAAGTAGTGACTGTGGGCCAGACAGTGAGCTGAATGCTTTCCATGTATCAATGCATTTAATCCTCACGGCATCACCGGGAGGTAGACGACATTATTGTCCTCATTCTGCAGAGAAGGAAAGTAGGGTGGCTGGGTAACCTGGCCGGTGTCACACAGGGGCAGGACACAAACCCAGATCCAAGTGACCGTGGAACTCATGCTCTCAATTAATTATCTTTCCCCCACTTATTGTGCCTTGAGAACACTGAACTTTTTGTGGTCATTAGATCTACCTCATGGAGTCTATGTAGACTCCAACACCTACTGTGTCCTTCTAGGCTGTCACCTTGGGCATCCTGGAGAACAATTGTAAATGGAAGGAAAAGAAAAGAGGCAGAGAATGTTAGCTGGAAGGGTGAGGGGAAAAGGGCAGAGGTGTGGGCCCTAGAGGTTAGGGTCTGAGGGTGCTTTTCTTGAAACCTTCCCCAGAGTCAAAAATCAATTCCACTTAATGACGCCAGCTCTCTTCCCACTGTCTGCACAGCTGCCCCACTTGCTGTTGGGGTCAGATGGGAACATCTGCACTGTATTACGCCATTGGAATGGGAAGCACAAGAAGAAAGCCTGAGCCAGCCTGGGAGGCCCGCTGTTCGGTCCCAGCCGCCATGGGGATGTGTTGTGCAATTCAGAAATGGCTTTGCTGATTTATGTTGGCTTTGTAGACAACGGGTTTCCCAATCCCCGAATGGTTTTATAGAGTGAGAAGCATAGCAGCCAGATGTGCCCCACAGGCTGATAAGGCAGAGTGTGCATGGCGCCCGGGGATTGGTGGCCACATAACGGCAGGGATCAGGCAGGGAGGGCAATTTAATTACAGGCCAAGCCTCCCCTCTTCATGGAGCCCTTTGGCAGGGGTGCCAGGCTGCCTGGTGCCCTAGGATGACAGAGGAGAGCCCCACGACAGCAAGCCGAATGCAGTCTGAGCGTACTCACAGGAACCAGTCCACTGCGATGATGAGCGTGATGTCGTCGGTGGGCAGGCCTACAGATGTCAGCACGATGACCATGGTGACCAGGCCCGCCTGAGGAATCCCAGCTGCCCCGATACTGGCAGCCGTGGCTGTGATACTGTTAGAGGAAGTCCCCAAACAGAAAACATTTGTTTAAATCTCCCCAGATAGAGAGCAGACCCTGTGAAACATGCACAGGGGCGATGTCTGACTTGCCAAGTTAACATAAGAGGATGTGCTTTAGAAAACTGTAAGTGAGATTGTATAAAACCCACTGAGCTAATAATCATATTAACTAATATTTATCAAACGCCTATTACGTGCCTCCTGATTTGTTAAGCATGGCTTACCTCATTTGTTTCTCACAACAACCCTTAGGAAGTTGGTCCTGTTCTTACAGCTGTTTCTAAATGAGGAAACTTGTGCCTATATACTTTTTCACGTACCTGGAAGTATTTTGTAAGGTCTAAAATACTGTACTATTACAATAACAATTTGTTTCTAATAATTCCCCTATCCAAGCAGGGGATTGTAAAGATACCGAACTTGTATGGTTACTGTGGTCAGAAAAAAAATCAAATTTATTAATTCAAAAACAAAATGATTTACGAACAAGGTTCTGTAGCACTAGCAATATTTTTTATGGAGGCAGTGTGAACCTCATTTGTAAGGCACATAACCTGTCTGGGACTCAGTTTTTTAAACATCTATTTGGTAGGCTTATGTGAGAATGTGAAAATGTTTTTTGAATAATAAAGTTTTACCTAAATATAGAGTGGTATTTATAAAGTAATAAGTCTGTGGAAGAGACTCTTCATGGTTCCCCCGCATTGTTCCCTTTGTATAGTACTAGAATGTTTAGCTGATGTATGGCCGCCCACAATGAAACTATATTTCCCAGCCTCCCTTGGAGCTTAAACTAAGCTCTGGCCAATAAGACACAGGTGAAAGTGATCAAGCAAATTGCAGGTTGTGCCATTCCTCCTCCTCCCACTGGCTGAAATTTGGAGGTGATGTTGAGCCATCCTGGACCACCTGGATGAGGGTGATACCCCGGGGATGATAGAACCACAAGTTTTGGTCCCTTACACTGTAGAACACCTACCAGCCTGGAGGGCTTTGTGGAGCGGAGCTGCTCCACACGAGAGAGAAGTACAGTTCTATCTTGTTGAAGTCACTGTAATTGTTATTATTATTTTTAACTCTGACACACGCAACTGAAACGTTTTCATAACGCAGGGCTTTTCAACCAGTATGTCAAGGTATGCCCAAGAATAGGTTATATTGAGCTCCCAGCCCCAGTTTAGCTAGACTGGGCCTGGGGCTCCCAGAACCTCCAGGTCCATCACCTCTGGCAATGATCAGCCCCATCTTTTTTATCCCAATGCATCCTACAACTATTATCATTTCCCAATAGTACAAAATACGTATACAGAGTCTGACATAAATTATTTCTAAATAAACATATATAGACATACACACACAAATGTGAGGGAGCTGATAGAGATTTAAAAAGACTAAAGTGACATAAAAACCAAATACAAGCCATAAACCTGGATTTGATCTTAGTCTGGGGAAAAAGCTATACAAGATATTTTGAAACAACTGGGGAAATTTGAATATAGGCTGGATATTCCAGAAGTATCTTTAAGAATCTTACTATTGTGGTTATGTAGAAAACTATCTTTATTCTTAGGTGATGCATGCTGAGCTATGTACAATGACGTGTCATGAAGGCGGGGGGGAGGTGGGAAAGAAGCAAAAATGGCAAAATGTTAACAATTGTTGGTTCTAGGTAGAAGATGTGTGTTGTAATATTCTTTCAACTTTCCTATGTGTAAGAAAATGTATAATAAAAATGTGAAAAACTGATTTATTTTGATTTCCAAATTAAATTGTTAATAATAATTAAAACACACACACACACTAAAGAGCAGGGTCTGATCTGGATTGTGAGATTTTGTCTCCATTACACTCATTGGTCTGTTGTGCGCAATGACTTTCATTAAGCAAAAAGAAGGGACGATGTTCACATGTACACATGGATATGACCGGACTGTCTCCAGAAGGCTACAAAAGAAACTAGCAAGCAACAGTGGTTGCCTCTGGAGAAGGAAACTAAGAGATTAGCGGAAGGGAAGAGAGGGAAAATTACCTTTCACTAGACAGCTCAAATAATAGTTAAAAAATAGTCCACAAAAGGAAAATTCTCAGCCTATTTGTCAGTGTTCTCTGCCATATATACTGCCTAAAAATTAACCCAAGAGAAAATGTTAACCCAGTTTTTCAAATGTATTTTTATTTTCTAATTTTTTCAATAAAAGCTAGTGAATAATAAAAGCTAAAATTTCAATGCCTTTTATTGAAGTTTAACATTTTTTAAAAAGAGAAATATCCATACTATGTATTCTACAGATTTTAAAAAGAGCTGGATATGTTTATAGATGGTATACGGATGAGTAAATTAATCAAGTGGCAAGCAGTATGTATGGTATGATTCCATCAATTTAAAAAAAAAAAGTGTGTATGTCTGTGCATTGGAAAATGTCTTTGTACACTAAACAGTAACCCTGGTCACCTATAGAAAGATGAGGAGTCATGGTGGCAGACAAGTTTCACTTTTTACTTTATATATTTCTGTATTATTAGAAATTCATTATTAATAAATATGCACATCTGTAGTTAAAAAAAATTAAAATCTCTAAATATCAAAAATAACACTATTCCTATGAAGAGTCCCCCCTCCCAGTTTCTTCACTCAAGCCCTGATCACCGGCTCATCATTTAAAGTCGTTCTTAAGAAAAGGTCGTATAGAATGTTCCTTGTACCTGATTGTAATAATCTGTCCAAAGTTCAGGTCGAAGTTGTTAACTTGAGCAATGAAAATGGCAGCCAAAGCCTCATAGAGGGCAGTCCCATCCATGTTAATGGTGGCCCCTACTGGGAGCACGAATCTGGTGACACGTTTGTCCACGCCATTGTTCTCTTCCAGGCACTTGAAGGTGATGGGTAGGGTGGCAGAGCTGAGCACAGTAAAACAGGACATGTCAGCTGACCATCCTGACAGTTCAGACTGTGCCTTTCCTTTTAGGTATTTTGGACAGAGAGTTCCTTCCTTTCCCATATCCTAAGTGAAAGGGAACTAAGTCAGCACTAGTATAAATAGGGCAGCAGGGCTAGGGACAGTGGGTCCCCTCACTGGGTCATTTGGCAGCTCCCCTGCTTCTGGGTTCCTCTGCGAGGCATCACTTGTGATTACTCCCCACCCCGCAACAACAGCCTGTGCCAACGCGCGGCCATCTCTCCCTTAGGCAAATGGCGACTGGACGAGGAAGATGAGGACGGGCAGGAAAGGATAGCTGATTTCCATCTTGTCCCCTGAAAGGGTATGTAGCCAGCTAGTCTTTGAATCCCAACTAGGTCTGACTAGCATTGGCGTCAAAAAGCCAATTCCTATGTCTGGACATTTAAAACCTGGAAAAACACACCCCGGCCCCTCAATCTGAAGGTTCTGGTTCAAAGTAAAGTTTGAGATACATTTTCTGATAGAAATAAGCCACGGATATATGCGTACCTGGAGGAGGTTCCCAGAGCCGTGATGAGCGCTTGCAGCAACCCGCCGATGAAAACCCAGGGGTTTTTCCGTGTTACCAAGAAGTAGAGGAGCGGCAGCACTATGACCGCATGGATGAGTAAGCCCACGATGACTGTCACTGTGTACATGGCTAGCTGCCCACCGATGACGCCCATGTCTTCCATCTCAACAATTTTCCCTGCAATCAGGAAGAGGATGCCCAGAGGGGCGTACCTATGTAGAAGCAACACACGCACAGTTGGAAGTCTGATTTCCAACAAGCTATTCCACAGAAATTAGTCAGAGTTGACTTCCAAACTTCTCTGCGCAGAATACTATGAGGACTTGCAGAAACTGTGAACTTCTTTCTTTTCTTTTTTAAAATATAAATTTAAATATAACTAGTGCATAATTAGGCTTTCCTCTCACTCAGAATTTCTCTAGGTCACAAATCTTTTTTTCTCCCAAACCAGGCAAACAAAAGGCATGTTCAGAGATTTTGTTGCTCACCTCTTTTTTTTCCTAAATAACTGTCATTTCACCACACCTGGGTCACTTTGGGGGTCCTCAGATGCCACACACACCCCCCATCCCATCCTGCTGTCTCCTGCTCCCCTGCTAAGTACTCTGAACAGTCAGAATCCATTGAACCAATATCCAGACTTCTGGGAGCATTTCCCACATCGGAGCCTGACTCCCAAGCTAAAGCAAGATGCGCACGATGGCATTTCAGTGTTTTAGATTTGCAGACAGCTCTCTTAATCAAGGACAACTTTTATTAGTTTTTCCCATATTGCACACTATTTACAATATTACTTAGTATTAATCTTTTTTTATTTAAATAAATGTACTCTAAGAGGAAATTGTATGTTACAATGCAAATGAAAAACTAGCATCATTTGCCGTAAGTAGAAGGCAATCATAAAATAAATTCAGAGCTATCAGAGTTAATAACATGCATGTTTGTACTACCACAATCAGGTTATAGGTGTTCTAGTTAAGTAATTATTACCCACAGGCTGCTACTGCCATTTGTGATCTTTCGCCTGTAGACTCGAAAGAACGAACAACGGAGACATGAAATGTCTTGTACACATTGAATCAAGGCCCCCCTCTCTTAGTCCGATGTGTGCTGTAAACTACAACCCAACTCACATGACCCAAAACAGAGAAACTGATCACCCTTCAGGAGAAGGGTCCGCTGGGAACTGTGGAGGACTTATTTCATACTGAAAAATACAATGGTTCTTTTAAAAGTCCTTTAAAAACACAGGCCAGGAAATTATAAGAGTACCTGTTTTCAGAAATGTAATAACTCAATGTTGAATGTGCAGGCAAACGTACAGCTAGAAAAGCTACATGTGAGGTTCATTCAGCAGCCTTGAATAGGCTTCTTTCATAAAAGAGGTGAAAGGTGGAGGCATTTTAATAATATGAAGATAAATGTCCACTTTCAGCTCTGCCAAGATTTCCAAGGAGGGCCCCCAGCATTTCAATGGGGACTCCTGGGGAGACGACACTCTGATCATCTTTGTGCCCCCAAGCTCATATCCATCCTGAACAAACTCCTGAAAAATGGATTTCTCTGGGCTTTGGGGGCAATAAAGACAAAGGATATTTTTAATCATGATGGTGAGGGCTTTTCTTAGAAATGGATGTCTTCCTGCCTCAGGTGCCAAGAGGGAGTCTGGATTTAAAACAAAGGCAAAAGGGAAAGCAACCCTCACAGGAGGCTTAAACCAATCACAGGGTTCTCTCCCTGCTGGGGAGAGTTTACTTTCCAAGGTCAATGTTCCTCTGTGGATTTAGTCTTTTCCTTTGTCTCCTGCTCTCAACTTTCTTTGAAGCAAGTTGTGTTATAAATTGTGGCTTGGGCTTCTATAATGCTTCCCATGAGTCCTTCAGGCTTGACGCAGAGTGGCCATTTACACTTCTTTCTTAGGACTGAAATGGAGGAGAGGAGAGCTCGGTTTTTCCGATGGTCTAGGGGCTTTTCCCTCTCCTGGGAATGCTCTTCTCTCAGTACTTTGTATGGCTAGCTTCTGTCGATCACCCACCTCCTCAGAGGCCTTTCTGTCCCATCCAAGGCAAATTTTAAGCCTCTGCCCCAGTCACTTTTTATCACATCACATCATATTACGTGAAAGAAAACCTCATGTTTTATTTTATTATTTTTTTTTCCAAAGCACTTGTGCCTAAAGCACATGGATGATTTGTTTGTTTGTTTAAGAATGTAAGATCCACACAAGGTCCTACTGTATAGCGCAGGGAACTATATTCAATATCTTGTCATAAACTGTAACGGAAAAGATTTTTTAAAAAGAGAATGTAAGATCCAGGACATCCTTGTCTGTCTTCTTCATTGCTATATCCATAGTACCTGGCATTAAATGCTTGGTATATAGGAGACAATCAATAAATAGGAGACAATCAATAGGAGAATGAATAACTAATTAGTTATTAAATGGAGGAATGAGGAATGGGATCCCATCAGTGCTGGAGTAAGGGAGTTGACACCTTTCAAAAACAAGGAAGCAAACGTATGCAGACAGGCTTGCAGATATGTTCAAGGCCACTACCAGCCCAGAAAGTTACTGATTTTCTTGTGCTTACCCGAATGAGATCATTGCAATTGGCCATCCTGCCTGGTGGCATCTTCCTCAGTACAGAACACAAGTTGATGGCAATAAGCATCTTCTAGATAGCATACATAGCAAATGGAAATACATACCACATTATCACTGCTACCAATCTCATGATGGCTTCGTTAAGAGAATCAAAGAACTCTCTCAGGGCCTGGCCCTGCTCCTTCATGTTTCCAATCACAAATCCAAAGCACATGGAGAAGACAACTAGTCCCAGGGCATTGACCCCATTCACAGACCCTGGCACTGGGACTAACTCCTCTGTGATCCTCGTAAGAGTCTCCATGGCCTCTGACACATTATTTATCACGGCACCCACAAGTGTTTCATTGGACTGGATGGGCACTTTAAAGCTTCTCTTCTCATAGTTGGTTTTAAACTTAAAAAGAAAAGACACAACAGGGATTAAAGGTAATATTTGTTTTCTTCTTTTGTACTTTTTGCTCAGATTTTCTATAATGAGATACATTACCCCAAATTCAGAGAAAAGCGTTATACAAAGTATCTATCTACCCTGTCTGTCTGTCTATCTATCTATCTTCTGTCTATTTACTTATCATCTATCTAATCTGTGACAAACCTCTACTACTTCCTCAGCACAGACAAACACACACACATACACACTCAAATACACAACAAACCATAATAGGAAAGAGGTTGAAGATGGAGTAAACAGACACATGTGCTTCTGTTTTTTTCTGAAACCCTAATAAAATGACTATAAATTCAAATATTCACAATAATCCCTTTACCCTCTATGGGTTCCTGTTAGGGGATCATGGACAAATCACTTAACATCCCCTTGTTCATATTCCACAGCTGTGAAACAGGGATAACTGTGCTGGTTCTACCTCACAGTGTCGTTGTAATGATCAAATTAAACAGAATATATGAGAACATCTGGTAAATTTTAAAGCACTACACTCATGTTGGCTAGTGGCGCTCAAAAACAAAGCCCTTCAGGGACTAGACTTAGTTGGAGACTTCGGTGAATATTAAACAATTAAAATCCCCAAAACAATATTCTTCAAAGTATTCCTGATAGTATTAGTTCTTAAGAATAGTTGCGTGAATAATAGTTGAGGATGACAAACCAGTTCTCAAGTCTATAGCAGAGTCTTCTCTTATTCAAGAGATGGTCTTTTCCCCATAGCTTCTGCATAGATGCCCCAGACAGAAAATGCTGAGTGCATTACTGTGGCCATTTGAAACAATTAAGCCCATCTCTCTATGATTTTAACGAGAGCAGAATTTCTGGCCTTCACATCGATGGGAGTAAAGCACCAGAGAGTAATAATCTACGGATGTTGACTGGATCTAGAGTCTGGGTGAAGAAAGCACAGCTGTATATGAAGTGCTGGGCCACTTCTCTACCAAGAGTAAATGGGAGACTTTTGTGTCCAGTGGGAAAGCACTATTCCCAAACAAGGACATGGCCAGCTGTCAATACTGTAGACATATTCCCTAAACAATCAGTGGCACTGCTCGTAATTTTAACAAAGAAACTGACACCTTTTTGTCAGTCAGCTCTCAAATCTCTATTCTACTGGGGTGCTTATGCATTTTATGGATTGTCTAGGGTGAATTTTGAATCCCAATTAGCCTTTCCTACGCCTCCAACTCTTTCCCCTTAGACACAGTTTGCAGCCTACACAGAAATTGCAACCTCATTTGCATTCTGATCTAAGACAAATAGATCTGGGATGATACATTTGCTTCCCTTTCAAAATCCTGTAAATGCAATCTCAAACCAAATACAATAAATCTTCATGAGTCAGCACTTTTCCCAGCGTTGCTAGAAATCAGCTTTTTTTTTTTTTTTTTTTTTTTTTTTTGCGGTACGGGGGCCTCCCCCTGCTGCTGCCTCTCCCGCTGCGGGGCG
>NC_041221.1:46429295-46430390 GCF_002837175.3 Physeter macrocephalus | reverse complement strand
AGACCGGGGCACGAACCCGTGTCCCCTGCATCGGCAGGCGGACTCTCAACCACTGCGCCACCAGGGAAGCCCGAAATCAGCATTTTTGATGTCACCTAGTGCCTGCTGACTAACTGGAATAGTGAGCTCCGTGGTGCTGGGGTTGGCTGGTTGGGTTGAAAGGGGTTTATTATTTATGATTACAGTTGTTTTGAATAAAGAGAGTTAGATTTTGCCCTCACAGGCTTTTTTTTTTTTCTTTTTAAATAAAGAAGGAATTCTGTTTGAATTGTGCAGTATGCACATGCATTACCTATTAAAAATGGTCAATACAAATTTTAAAAAGGGAAAAAAGCAAAGAGTGTAAAACTTAGTCCTCCATGAGTTCGGAGTCTGATTTTGTTTGTTTTACAGATCCCAAGCACAAGGGTTAGGGAATTACAACAAGGGTGAAGTGACACCATCTGGAGAAATGCTTGGGAGCTATTATTTAACAACTAGAATGTCTAATTGTTTCCCTTTTAATATCTTGGGCAACAAAGCTTTTTTGTTCAGGTGACGTTAGAATGAACTTTACTAATTTTATCCCCTAATAGTAAAATGTATTCGTGTCTTCAACACAGAGAGCCAAAAGTTGCTTGGATTTGGGGCTAAAGGGAACTGGATTTCACTATGGCCTCCTGCTAGGTGTCTCATCAGCCTGGATACCCCTTCCCAGGAAGCAGAACAGAAGGTAGAAGCAGAAAGAGGATGGAATTTGAAATCAACACAATGAATTTGAATTCGGGTCTGTCATTTACTACTTGTGAAATCTCACACCTACTACATAACCTCTCTGAATTATCACAGATTAAGTTGTCTCATCAGTGAAATAAAGACGATACCTATTACATTTATGTGAAGAGTAAATATAACATTAGTGCTTGGTACAGAGTGGACATTCAATACATGATGGTGGCAGTGCTTTCTGATGTGGTTCCTCCTTTAGAATCTCTAAGGCCCTTAGTAGACTTTTAAAAAAACAACCCATTGATTTTTTTTTTTTTTTTTTTTTGTGGTATGCGGGCCTCCCTCTGCTGCGGCCTCTCCCGTTGCGGAGCACAGGCTCCGGACGCG
>NC_041221.1:46265454-46429129 GCF_002837175.3 Physeter macrocephalus | reverse complement strand
CGCGGCACGTGGGATCCTCCCGGACCCGGGCACGAACCCGCGTCCCCTGCATCGGCAGGCGGACGCGCAACCACTGCGCCACCAGGGAAGCCCCAACCCATTGATTTTTAAAATCAAACCCAGAAACTTGAATAATCTCCCTAATCTTTAAAGCAAGTTGTAAATATATCTTATACTGGAGTTTGCTTGCTTGGTGAGCTTTTGTTTATGGGCTATGGGGGAGAGGAGAGAGAGTCTCCTGATTAGCCTTCTTAATAATTAACAGAGACTTAATGAGTCATTTGTATGCAAGACATATAGTGTCTGGCAACTAATAAAGCCTTCAGTACAGGGAAGACCACCCCCCCTCCTCTCCCAATTCCCAAGAAAACTCTAGTGCTTTCCATCCGCTTGGCAAGAGAAGTGTTTCTTACTACAGAGAAATGGGAAAAAATTAAATTAAATTAAAAAGAGAACCCTACTCTGTTTGGTACACCAAAGAGGAATTTTAAAGGTGAATTAGTGGCTGTGTTTACCTGTTTAAAGCAAGCTTCCACCAGATTTGGAGGGAACATATTCCTGCAAAGAAAATAATGGTCACTTGAAAAATTCCCAAATAAGAAATTAGTTCCTTAAATACTTTTTCATTGTGTCTAAGGTAAAGATTGCACTGAAATAAGCAGCAAACGGAAAAAGAGAAAGATTTTGGTGGATCTTACGAAATGGGACATAGGTCATCCCTCAGTGTGGCCCATGTAGTTCATATTTTTCAAGGAAGTCCCAAATTCAACTCATCTGTCCTTTTGTCAGACAATGGGATTTTTTATTCCGACATCAAACCCTGCTCCGAGGAAAAACCCAAGCAAGAATGGAAATGCCTTTTATCATAAGCATTCTGGTTAACTGAGGTATTATTCAATAATGGCCATTTTGGTATCATGCCATGTGTTTAAGGACCAAGTGTTCCGAATCCAATGTCATGGTCAGACTGTTCTCCACAGAGTCCTCCCAAAGGCCCTCTGGGGGATGAGATATTGACTCTGAATTGCTAGAGCTTCTGAGGCTCTTTGGTGACCAACAGGGACATGGCCCACAAAATTTGAACTTGAGGCCCATGTGGCAGGGTTTGTTACTGCCTCAGTGCAGTGTTTGTGTTCATGGTGGGGAAGAAGTAAGAGGCAATACTCTCGCTGGGGAATCTCTAGCCAGCTGTATGACCTTGGCTAATTCATGGCACCCATGTAGGTCTCAGCTGACTCATCTGTTAAAGAAGAGATTGGATTAAACTATCACTAGGGCTCCAAGACTAAAGACTGCGGGAGAAGGAGACATGACCCAGGCAGCTGGAGAGTCTGAGATTCCAGCAGGTGTATGTCATCAATCAGATTTTAAGGTTATAAACTCTGGTTTCTTCCTACTGCCTAGACCAGGGGTCCCCAGCCACCGGGCTGTGGAGCAGGAGGTGAGTGCTGGGCCAGCCAGCAAAGCTTCCCCTGCCGCTCCCCATCACTCGCATCACCGCCTGACCATCCCCACTCCCCAGCCCCCATCCGTGGAAAAATGGTCTTCCACGAAACGGGTCCCTGGTGCCAAAACGTTGGGGATCGCTGGCCTAGACCATCCCGTTTCTTTGGCCTTCCCATCTATGCTCTATGGGTCTGTTTCTACAAACCCTGAGAGAAAAGTGAGTTTAGGAGATTCCAAGATAAATGCTCGAACCAGGTGTCTGGGTGGGGACAGGTTAGTCTTACACTTGTCACTGGGGCAAGGAGGGGCAGAAACACACCAGACAGAGAATGACAAGATCCCAGTTCTTTAAACAAGGATTAGAAATTATACAGAAAGAAAATATAATAAAATACCCCTAATCCAAACTCCCTGAGGGTAAAGTTCCTGAAAAAAAAATGGTGAAAAGCCTTAATTAATTGCACGAATTAAATAAAATCATTATCATTGGGTGCCAGCTTGGTATGAAATAATACAGAGTGGCTTGTTACCTTCGGATAATTGCGATTAACTCCCTGAAAAGGGCTTTCAGGGAGGCACCATGGGGCTGCCTTGTGCTTACATACAGATGATACAAAGTCACTCATGGTCGGAATTGATAGGTGCTGCTGAAGAGACCCTTTGTTGCCCAAATCACTCTTGAATCTACCGGCCACACACCCATTCCTTGAGATGGCACGTGAACTCAAGTCCCTAGGAGGAGTTTCTCTCAGATGGTCGGTGGGGAATCCTTTAGAGTAGGCATCTAGGATTGGTAAGCCAGTCACTCTGCAAGTACGTTGTAGAGAAGGGAGGAAAGGGGAAGGTTTTGGGAGGACAGCCTGGGTGGGCTACTTGCTGGAGGAATGCTAAGCAGGTGGGGCATTGAGAGGTCCGTGCTGGGATATCTTCCATTTGCCTTTCTCCATCCACTCTCCATCCTGCTCTGTGCCTGGGAGGCTGACCCCTCACCTTCTGGCTTCCTGTTGGGTTTGTCCAGTGGGGGGCGCTGACAGATCACAGGGCAGCAGGAGGAGAGAAGTGGATGTATGTATATATTCTTCGGGCTCTCTCCCTGGCAGGTTGGGCAACAGCTCCCTCCCTGCAGATTAGAGCTGTAGCCCCTATCCTGAGGGCCCTTTCCCTCAGGACACAGCCCGTCCTGACTTCCAGTAATGGCTCCCTTCCTTTCCTCAGAGCCACAGGTGGTAACAAAACAGTTTCCTATTGCTATTAGTCCTCTAGGGTCTCACCATCACTTGTAGGTTCCCTTTACCCTGCCCACACCTTTGCAAACCCTGTTCAGTGATCCTCTTGGGCTTGCAATATGCTTCCTGCCAGCAACTGACCGATGCAAAGGCAAGTGTGGAGAGAGAGCAGGCAGGGAGGTGCCAGGCTCAGACTTGGGCTTACTTCTCAGTTCTGTGTCCAACATATTCTATCCTCAAGTCTGTTTCAAGTATTAGATAAGCTAATTTGTAATCAGTGTACAGTTTGTGTATAAAACAATGCTAAAGAAGCCATCCTTTGGTCTTTTATTATTGATCTGCCAAATCCTTTCTTCATAAATAGTACAAAAGGAAAACCTTGGGACAGGTATGATCAGATGATCTCTAAAGTCCCTTTTGGAAATAAATTGTCGTGTACAATGGATGATGATACAGATCACAAGTTCCAAATTAAAAGAGTCCAATGAACAGGCTATACTTGAAAAAAAAAAAAAGTAGCCTTAAAGAGCAAGACTTGAGAAAAGTAGGTCAAGAATTATTGAAAGGCATTATGCTAAGTGAGATAAATCAGACAGAGAGAGACAAATATTATATGATTATCACTTATATGTGCAATCTAAAAAATACAACTAATGAGTGATTATAACAAAAAAAGAAGCAGACTCACAGATATAGAGAACAAACTAGTGGTTACCAGTGGGGAGAGGGAAGGAGGGGGCAATATAGGGGTAGGGGAGTAAGAGGTACAAACTATTAGGTATAAAATAAGCCACAAGGATATACTGTACAATACAGGGAATAAAGCCAATATTTTATAATAACTATAAATGGAGGATAACCTGTAAAATTTGTGAATCACTATATTGTACACCTGTAACATATGTAATTGTACAACAATATACTTCAGAAAAAAAATCACACACACACAAGAACTATTAATATTGCAAGGTGAGCTGCACAGTTGAGAGGATGACTGAGTGCTCAGATTCTGAATCCTAAAAGCAGGGCTCTTAAATCCTTATCTTCTCCTTGCTCTTCTCACCTCTTTCACATGAGATCAGAAAACGGACCCTTACTTCAACTTCTGTTAGAAAGAGGTAAAGATGTGACCTTCATTTCAAGCCCAGCAGGACTGGTTCAGTCAGATACCTCTTCTAGGGTTTGATCAGCTCCCCCAAGAAGAGGGGTTGGGTGGTCAAAACATACCCAAAAGGATGGGCTTGCAAGGACATACCTGATCAAGTCCAGGAAGGCGTCTGCAGCTGTCACTTGTACAATTTTGCCTTCTCTGTGCATGTTTTCCTTTGTGCCCTTCCCAGGATGGATGATGATGACAATGATTATGCCAATCACCACGGCAATGATGGTCGTAGTCATGTAATAGACTACAGCTCGCATCCCCATCTTCCCTGACGCCTTACTATCTAGGGCCGCCATTCCTGGGGAAGGCAAACAGAAGGAGATTTTCAGCAAATCAGTTCAGGGAATTTTCCAGTGGAAGGTCACGGGAAGAGCATTTTCCTTCACCACTCCCCTACCCTCTCCCACCCAGCAATGGGATTTTATACATGTTATGAGAACTTGGCACCAAATTTAATCAGGCCATCAACAAAAGGTGAAGGGAAAAAGCCATGGAATGGCTAGGCATCAGCTGTGTCAGCAAACACGTGATCACCTATTTTCTGCCCCAAGAATTGATATCATGTGGCTCTCTGATGGTTTGAAGGGGCAACCAAATTCTTTCCTAGGTTGCTACTAGTTGGGGAAGCTATGAGTGTTAATTAGTGAGGTGTGTGTGTGTGTGTGTGTGTGTGTGTGTGTGTGTGTGAAGAGATACCTTAAAAGATTTCTGGCAGAATAATCTAAGCATATCTCAAGTTTTGAGCACTGTGCAGACTCACACAGATGAACTGCCATTAAGTTCTTTTATAAGAATTATTATTTTACGTATGTACTTGGGCATCTTTTTTTTGGATATTTTTACGTAAAATTTCAGCTATTATTCTAATCATCTACTGATTTATCTTCAATTTACATTTAAAGTAGGCCAAAGTTCTCGAATAGCTTCTCTGTTGTTTCATTTTATCTCATCTCATCACAATTTTTTAGAAAGAATCATTTTGGTGGGGTTCTTCTCATTTTTGCACTCTGCCTTCCTCCACCTTGTCCCACAGGCCTGGAGTATCTTATCTCATGTAAAACATTCTTTCCCTCATTTATAGGACATCTTCAAAATCTACCTCAGGCGAGGCATTATCCCCTGTGAGAGAGGAGGTATGACTTTGAAGGTTTCCCTAACTGCTCTAGCCAATGGAACACATCTCCATGCCTCTTGGGATGGAAAAAAATGGGAAATGACCCAAAACTCTCAAGAGATTAAGTCATCTTAATAATAATATGGGCTCTTCTGTTTCATTAACCATTTCCTCACTTCTCTTCCTTCTTTCTCCTCCCCAAACCCGCTAAAACACTAAAATCCAATTATAGCATCATCCAATTATAATTAAACTATTTTCTTTACTATTTAAAATCATGATTCTATAAACATATTAAAAGTTTATATTGTATTTCAATGATCAGTATCAGATTCTAACAGTGGTTCAACACGTAGGTAGTGACCCTGTTCATACCAATGTATTGATATTTAGAGTAAGGTAAAGTATTGAAAAAAATAGTGTCCATGATTGCCAGATACCTCGCTGGGTTTGCCGCAAAATCTTGATACAATGGTAATGAGCTCTATGGGAACTGAAGCCATGACCTTCAACTTATAATTTCATGTGTATTTGAATCATATCATTCATAATTTTCAGAATAAGCACTTAGTACCTGCTACGTTCTTATTTTTAACAATTTATAAGGCAAATTAAAAAACAAATAAGTAACTTTCTAAGGTCTTAGTTAACACCAAATAAAGTGAAGGGGGAACTTGAACCCAGATCTTGTGTAACTGAATTTAACGTACTTTCTCCCCCCGAGAAAACCAACTACAGTTCCCACAAACAAGGAGGCCAATTTTGACTTTAATGCATGAACTTAGCTTCTTTTATCCTTGCCCTGGGTTTCTTGAAACCCAGGATTAATACCCACTTATGGGGGAGGCGCCACTTCAACACTTCACCATCATTAAAAATGGGCTAATCTGTTCTCAGTCCAAGTGGTCCCATCCCCCCAGGTTCATTCTCAGGTCTCCATCATATCTCAAAACATCTTGGCTTTCCTGTGCTTGAAATCATTTCTCCCAGAAGGGGCCCACTCTCTTTCCCACCATTGCCTGAGCTTGTCACCACTGAAGCCTGCAATTCTTCGGTGGGCGAGTGGTGTGGGCACAAAAGGCCGGATATCTCTGCTAGGGGTACCAGACGGCAGTATTTTCTTCCTCCGAGATGCTTTCTTTCCCTCTCGCCTTCTATTCTGTGGTGCTGTTCCGTTCTCTCGCCAACTCTTCTCTGCCGCTCCTGCCCACTATTCCCGACCTATAGCTATTCAGAGAGAGCGCTAAGTGGTCAAGGCAGAGCACTGGAAACCAACGTGGCAGACAAAGGAGGAGGCTTAAATCTCCCTCCCTCCCACCATGGGGGAGGGATGGGGATAATTATACCGGAATCCACAGCTACAGGGCCATTGGCTCTAGGAAACAAAGTTTATAGGTGTTTTTTTTTTTTTTTAAAGAAATAAAGTGTACAAAAAATGAAAACCAATAAGAAAGTATTTTCTCCATATGCTCTAATTCTGAAATAGATGAAGACAAACATTGAGGCATTTTTTAGCAATGAGCCCAGAAGGAGAATCAACAGCCAAATGAGAGCCCTCACCAACCTCTGCATATTGACCTTGTTCCTCTGAAAGAGAATAAAGCAGCAGCTCCGTTGGTTTCAGCGGAAGAAGGAATGTGTGGGAGTATCTTCATTAACCGATTCTCCATGTAGGTCCTTCCCCTAAAAGGGGTCTGGTGTCCCACAGCGGGGCTGCCTGCCCACTTCTGCTCAGGGTACCCCAGCATCCCCTCTCCTCCTTCCAATTCTAACCACTCCCCTTTTCTCTGAGGCAGGCTTGTAAAACTAAAGGGACCACTAGGAGCAAAGCCACACACTGTCATCAGGGCAACAGCAGGATGGATGTGGACAATCTGTCACAACACTGGGCCTGAAAGAGAATAGCCTTGATGCTGGTGGAGTCAAGAAAATGGAGGAGGAGCTCTGGAAGGCGAAACCCCACATAAGCAAGCTGTCATTCTTCCTGTCTCTTACCCAGACTCTGTGACAATCTTCTTTCCCCAGCCTCCTGAAATTCCAGACAAAGCTCTACACTAGAGATGACATGCATCTGGGCACAAGGGTAAAGTACTAAATCACTTTGTAGAAAAGGGAACTCTGGTAGGAAGTGCTCTAAATGTTTGAGAAGGGAAAAGTTTACATTGAGCCTTGTCACTTTAAAATATATGGAAGAAAAGGGCACCGTGGTGAGGGGAAAAGAGGTCCCTTGGGTATGTAGGTACTTGCGGGAGTATGTTATGACAACTATGTGTTCATCCAAATACGTATTTGAGAAACACATTCCAGAGCAAGTAGTAAAGATAATGATCTTGACTGGTCCCTTTTGCTTCATTTGATCTGGGCTTAGCTAAACCAGCCCCATTCAAGACATCCTGACATCTTTATTATGAAAACAATCTGTCATCAGAATTGAGATCCTCTTGAAACTCAGAGAAATACTATATTGTCTGTTGCTACAAATTCTGTGAGAGTTCTTCCAATTACAATGACATGTTTGTAAGTTTATATGTTTTGTAAATATCAGTTAACTTTTGTGCTGGTTCACTCACTCCCCAAATTCGCCCTCTGATCAATGGCACATATTCATCTAATTTCATGACAACTGTATGTTGTAGATATTGTTGACACCATTTTAAAGGTAAAGAGACGAGGCCAGAGATGTTAAGTAACTTGCCCAGTGTTGCACAGCTAGTAAACAGCAGTGGCAGGATTCGTACCCACAATCTCAAGGGAGTACCCTTTCCACTATACCTCAATTCTAATGGACAAGCTAGGAGTCACCCACATTTCATTTGCTTGTTATCCATGCTAACTTTCTTGCTTTTGAGTTCAATATTGAAATGAGCCACCTGACTGGAAGAAAATTTCATGCAGGGAGGTAACTGTGGAAAAACTCTGACATTCCCCACCTTGAGGGGAAGTGAGTAACACTGGTCACCAGAAGGACTAGCCAGAGAGCTGATCAATCAGTTCAAATTCCTCTCTATTCCTAGAAAAACAGCCCAGAGCATGTTCTAATGGAGGGTGGAGGGTCATGGATATTTGACTGTGGGCACATGGGTCTTACTTTCTTTTCTAAAAATCAACCTGTCAATAACTGGTCATCAAGAAACTAATCAATCATTCATTCCTACAAACCTATTATATGTTTACCAATGAGTATGGCATCTAAGAAAGATTGAACAAGACATTTTCTAGAATGTAAAAGATTTAGACTTTGCTTCAAAATACCTGGGTATTTTAGGCAGCAGTCACTCTGAAGAGAGAGGAAAGGAAGCGAAGAGAGTTTCTTGATACAAATGGGTCAATATGCATTTACCTCTTTATTTATGAAGACAGTCTTTAGGTAATCAGTTCAGCACAACAGATATGCACCAAATTCACGTTTTTGGGGTGGGGTGGGGAGGGAGTGTTTCCTAAATATGTGTATGGAACTCTGTAAGTCTATTGTAAACTAGATTTCTTCTGGTATAATATTGGTATGACTTCTCAGATAAATGAAATATGTATTCAGTCAAGTATTAAAGGGTAACATAAATAATGTCAAGTTCCCAAGGCTCTATTATTTGCATGGATTTTATTCTCCCATCAGGTAAAAATCTGTCTTATACATTAATGTGTCTCGGTCTATTCCCCCAATAACTCCTATTTCTGGTTTGAAATGTGAAATCTAAAGAAGAAGCCGTCTGTTATGAATTGTCTTTCTACTCGTCCTCGTGGTGTTTCATTGTTCTTCCAGGGCCAGTGGATCGGCCCAGAAAGAACGGAAAAGGGGGGATGGCAACTGCTGATTCAAGAATATTGTTCTGTTTCAGTTGTTATTTCATTTTACATATACTCCTTCTCCACCATGGGCTTCTCAAACACTCATCTAATGAAAGCCGCCTGTTCTCAACCCTCCTAGAATTTCAAGATGGGCAAACTTACAACAAGGAAATCAAGGATGAGCTCTAGTATGTACCGTATTCATTTGAATGAAAGGTAATGATTTTTTAATAAGAAAGTTAAGCTCTAGAAATACAATATACTTCATATTTACAGACTGAAAAATGAGCTCTTGTGTCCTAAAGCAGCTGCCCATTGCTGGAGCAAGGGCACACTGGAACCCTCAGCAATGGACAGTGAACAGGACAGCCACAAAGCTCCGAGGAAAGGCGGTGAGGGGGAGGGAGCAAGTGTGAAACAAATCTCTGTCTAAAACTATGCGAAGGTTTTTTTCACTGAAATATTGTCTTCCGGCTTCTTTATAGACTAGATCGGAAAAAAAAAAAAAGTTCTATGATTCTAGGGGTTCTGGAGCAGAAGGCAAATCTTTAAAAGTTAGGTTAGAAACTGTATCATAAGGGGCTTCCCTGGTGGCGCAGTGGTTAAGAATCTGCCTGCCAATACAGGGAACACGAGTTTGAGCCCTGGTCCAGGAAGATCCCACATGCCGCAGAGCAACTAAGCCCGTGCGCCACAACTACTGAGCCTGTGCTCTAGAGCCCATGAGCCACAACTACCGAGCCCGTGTGCTGCAACTATTGAAGCCCGTGTGCCTAGAGCCCGTGCTCCGCAACATGAGAAGCCACCGCAATGAGAAGCCCGCTCACCGCAACGAAGAGTAGCCCCCGCTCGCCGCAACTAGAGGAAGCCCGCGCGCAGCAACAAAAACCCAATGCACCCAAAAAATAAAATAAATTAAATAAATAAATTTTTAAAAAACACGAAAAAGAAAGAATTCTTAAAATAAAAACTGTATCTTAATTTTGCATCACAATGAATATGCTGGTTATAGCCTCAGAATTTCATCGAAGAGACAATATGTCAAACTACCTGAGGCCAACCTCAGGCATTTTTAGAAGCACATTCTTCTTAAAAAATGGTGGCACAGTGATTAAGAGTTCTGGCCCTGAAGTTAGAATACCTGGATTCCACTTCTAGCTCTGGTACCATGTGACCTCTGTAAGCCTCAGTTTCCTCCTCTATAGAATGGGAATAAGGAAAGCTCTCTCACAGGGTTTTCATGGCATTAAAGGGACTTCTGTACAGAAAGCACTTAGCATAGTGCTTGGCACATAGTCAGCATTCAAGAAACGTTAGCTGTTATTATTATTAATTAATCAGATAAATAATAAGCTACTCTCTAAGTGTTATTTGACCTCTCTGAGCCTCCATGTCACCTAGACAAGAAGATAATAATACCTACATTGCAAGTGTAGGGAAAACTTACATAAAGAATCTGTACAAAATAGGCCCTTCCCTTAATAAATGTTAGTTATGATTATTATATGACTCCCTCTACTAGAATTTTAGTGCCAAGAGAGCAGAACCATATGTCTTATTCATTGATGTAGCCTCCTTGCCCAAAACCGTGTCTGCACAGGAAGGCGCCCAATAAATGTTTGTTGAATAGTCATTCTTACCGCCACTGCGGCTGTTATGCCCGAAGGAGGCCACACACTTTTTCAAAAAGCATTTAGATTAGGCTCCTGTTCAGATGACGAGCACTAAAGTTGCTCTTGTTTAAAGCACTCTGAAATGCGGACTCACCAATTTTGATTGCTCTTCCCGCCAATGAATCCAAAATAGTGAGGTTCCTTCTATCTTGAAGAAGGAGAGACAGACCTTGTGGGGAGTGACCCGGTATCACCTGGAGCTTTATCTCCAGAGCTGGGAGGTCATCGGGGCAGGGCAGGAGGGGCAGGAGGCTGGCACACCTCCACGCAGAGAAGGGAATGGAAGACGGGGTGGGGTCTAACACGTGCTTAAGTGGGTCATGGCTAGTATTTTTATCCATTCATGAAGGAGGATAGAAAACAATAGAGTGCATACATGGGGTAAAGGTATCGTTTTGTGAAACTTTTTTCAGCTCTGTGTGTGTATGTCCGTGTGTAGCCAGGTCACAGTGTAAAATACATTTGTATCCTTTTTGTAGGTTCTGGTAAAAAAGAAAAGAAAGAAAAGGTTTGCAAACACTGGTATCTACCCCCTTGCAGTTAATAGCAGAGGCTTTAACAAGGAGCCACGAGCTATGGGCTTCCCTTCCTCTCACCTTGCTTCTGATGCCCTCGGGCTGCCCACCCACCATACCCAAGACCTCAGCCCATCTAGCTAGCGGAGACCAAGGACAGGACGGTGCTGATTTCTGGAATCTGGTCAACGCATTTGAACAGAAATTCTACAGACATTGTAACGAGGGAAAAAGTTTTAGAAAAGGTTTGTTTCGTGGACTATTGAGCGAAGAAAATGCTTTTACTTTAATCAGTGATTCTTAGTGAAGAGAGTTCAACCATCTCCACAAAGAGGTGAGAATGATTTTGTGGAATTCACAGTCAATTAAATCACAAGTATTCTCACATGGGTTTTCACCCTGGCCAACTTTTCCCTCCCGTTATGGCTGTTCACAGTCTCACAGAACTTGGCATTTCATTCACCTATAACACCACTTAGTTTTATGAAGTTCTATTGCATGAGAATGACAAGGAAGCTTCCTTACAAATTTACCACTTGTGATGGCATTTGTCAGGCAAGTTGATTTTTTAACTTGACCCTTACAACTTGTCAACGAGTCTTTTTTTGAGCTCTAGTGTGCATTAGTAGAACGCAGTGTGGAAAGGTAAAAGGGAAACCTTCTCTTTCAAAAGAGTGTTAAATAGAAAAACTAGCAGAGCAGACACTAGTATCATTGGCAGAAAAAGTCCTATCATAAATCACCTTTTATTCTAAGTCTGGTAGGACTGAACAAACAATCCATTTTCCCTGGCCATAGACATCCTTGAAAATGAACTTTCACCGAAGGAAGCAGTGAGGGGGAGTGGAGGCCCAGCTTCAACGGCTGCTACCTCTCATGTCCAAGAGCTTCTGGGTCCTTCCCCTTAACCTCTGGTGGGGGGTGGGCAGGGAGGGGGACTGCTTCTCCAGGGTACCAGCTGGTGAAGCCCTCTGAGTGGTCAAGCTTTGCTCTTCTCTACACTGGCCTTAACCATCCAATAGCCTCATCACAGCCTGACACAGCCCTGCCATGAATGGTTCCAGTAACGCGGGAACCCACCACACACTGACTCCCTCTCTCTCTCAGCAAGGTCTCAGGAAACTCTCAGAAGGGCCAGCTCTGAGTTTCACGTCTCACAGGCCACCGCTGCCGGCGCGAGCCCCATGGAGAGACGACCGTTCACCCCACACGCTAGCCCATCCTTCGCTCACGGTATTGGAATGTGCCACACAATATGCTTTTTTTGAAGAGGAACCAGGGAGTCGTTCATCTTCTTTATGTGTGCTAAGCAGAGCAAGAGGGAGAGGCGAGCGGGACCCGCGATGAGCTGGGGAGTAGTGATTAGTAACAGCTGACAGCCTCAGACCGAGACCCTTTCTTTGGTTACCTCATTGTGTAGCAGCTGAGCACAAAGGAATGACTGTCTTCTCGCCAAGACTTAGAAACCCAGGACCACAGAAAATAGCAGCTAAAAGAAAAAGTGTGGGTTGGGTGGTTAGGGCAAGGGCCGATCAGACGACTCTTGGTTATACCTGTGAAGCCTGGCTTTGAAAAGAGACCCCTATGATGTGGAAAGTCACATCCACAGGCAGTGGACCTTCAACCAGCCCCCGTCAGGAGCACTGATGTGAATGGGGAAAGTAGGTGACTTCACTCACAACAGAAAGAGCACGCAGAGAGCAGCAAATTGCTCTGGTTTAATGAGAGGAAGTTCTTTGAGGGCCAGAGCTCCAGCCCCCTCTGCCTTTGCAAAAGAATCACGATTTACAACCAACCACCGGATGAGTTGTTCACAATTTCCGTAACAGCCCTCTTTACTTGGGGTTGTCTAACTTGCCATGGAAAAGACCTTTATGTTCTGGGCCTCGTGCAACTTTCTTAAGAAGGTGGTGATCAAAACAGCACATTTTCTAAAATAGCTAGTGGGAAGCAGCTGCATAGCACAGGGAGATCAACCCTAGAGGGGTGGGATAGGGAGGGTGGGAGGGAGACGCAAGAGGGAGAGGATATGGGGATATATGTATGCATATGGCTGATTTACTTTGTTATACAGCAAAAACTAACACACCACTGTAATGCAATTATACTCCAATAAAGATGTTAAAAAGAAAAAAAAGCACATTTTCTAGCTGGCAGGATGCTGAATGGGACTGAGTTCTACCACTGGGCCAGACTTGTCCCAAGTTAATCAAAGGGCATCACGAGTTGACTGCAGAACATGTCAGACTCAAGGGGTGCTCTTTCTTCCCATGGAAGGCCTGTCCCTCGCAGGAGAAAAAGGAATTGAAAGCCTCATAGAAACTGAAAGCGACATATGGACATTAAAACCCAAATCCATCTGGCCCAGATTCCCAGAACAGTTGAAGTAGGAGTGTGACTCCAGGCCTTGAGGAGGCTGGGAAGCAGCAGAGATTCCTGGGGCCAAAAGTGTCATACAAACTATGTGACCCAAGGTCCACCCCACCCCTCCAATTCCTTGCCATCAAAAGATTCTGGTACCATAACCCAACCTGAAAACTCTGAAATGAACTGAGGTTAAGTTCTGTTGCCTGAAACTGAAATTAAGATATTTTTAAAAGGTATATTTCTTTAAAAAAAAAAAAGAAAGAAAGAAATAGTTGAGAGTAAAACATGTTCACCTCAACTATTTTCTGAATTAAATCCAGAATATAGAATCTTACATACTACATAAAAGAATAAATTTTTAAAAATTCAAGTCCACATAGTATGACTGTGTTTCGTGTTTGGTAATTGCAATCATTGTTGCTTTTGTTGTGGTCATCCATTTACAATGCTTGGTGTTTTTATTTATCTCTTGTAAAAATAAAATAGTGTGTGAGTGAAAAAAAAAAAAAATTCAAGTCCATGCTTTGACCAGTTAAGAGAGTGTACAAAATTAAGTCTTTGGGGATAGAGTTGGGGTTGGGGAGAAGAGGAAGCTAGTGGAGATAAGAGAGTTGAGGAATGACAGATAAGAAAGGGGAGAGAGAAAAGAGAAGAAAGAAAGGGAGACTTAAAGCAGAGAAGTATGGGATGGGGAAACAGTTCAGAAGGTGCTTTTATCTCAGTCAGCATATTTCTTGGGCTATGGCCAACACACCTCCTTTCAGTTCTGATCAGTTTTCTCAGCATTTAAAAGTTCATCAATTGTTCTTATCTAATCTATAAAGGAATAGTTGCACCCAGGGAGCGGGAGATTATGCTCCCAACTACCTGACCCTAACAATAAAGCAGTAGCACTTCGCAGAGTGAAAAAGACTGTAAACTCTAGAACTGGTTGGCTTCCCTCATCTCTGCTTTACATAAGTCAGAGAACATTCCCTTCTTGGAACAGGAAAAGCTGCATTTTTGCCCCCAGGGCCAAGGGCGACAATGGAATTGAATTATTCCTGATATATTCTACTGGAAGTGGTGCAACACTTTACAGCTTTTTTCCTTCTACACAAAGGAGTTAGTTTTGCAGCATTAGTTTCATATTTTGATGTTTTTTTCCATGGGGTATTTAGGAATTCCAAAATATTCTCCAAAGAAAACTACAGGCAGCCCCTTACATCGAATTTCACTTATCCTGATCAGACTTCAAGGAGCTGGAGGATGTCAAAGAAAAAAATGTGGAAATGACATTTGGTTATTTTGAGACTGACAGTGCATGCGTTGGATTGGTAATATTATTCTTTAACTTGGAATTTAGGGAGAGGGTGGGTAACGATACAGTCACCAGTGTTTGGAAGAAAACACAACTAGTGGATGGGCACATTGGAGTAAAATTTGGTAACACAGAATGGCAAAGAGAGAGAGAGGGGGAGGGAGAGAGAGAGAGAATATGAACTGGGGACATTGTCTTTAACAAGGAATATGGGTTAAAAGATTTATAAATAAGGTAAAGAAAAGCAGGTACAGGGCTTCCTTGGTGGCGCAGTGGTTGGGAGTCCGCCTGCCGGTGCAGGGGACACGGGTTCGTGCCCCGGTCCGGGAGGGTCCCGCATGCCGCGGAGCGGCTGGGCCCGTGAGCCGTGGCCGCTGAGCCTGCGCGTCCGGAGCCTGTGCTCCGCAGCGGGAGAGGCCGCAGCAGAGGGAGGCCCGCGTACCGCAAAAAAAAAAAAAAAAAAAGAAAAGAAAAGCAGGTACAAAACATTGATTTCCAATGACTAATTCAAATGACTATGACTGCTCCATCACAAATAACGGAAAGCGGCAGTAAGGAAGTGAAGTTATATTAAGGGTAACTTACTTCTTTTGAAAGTGGCTATACTAATTGCTTTCATAATTAAAAATTTCTCACTTATGTGTTCACTCACATTTCATTAAGGACCTTCTCAATGCTCTGGCCAAAGACATGATCATTAAGGCCCTCATGTATTTAGTAAGAAGTAAGACTTAAAAATATATTATTGTGAAACAGCCCTGAACAAATGAAATGTATAAAATTATCCAGCAGAATGATTTGAGATGGAATTGGGAGGAATATAGGGAAATTTGTTGGCATATACTGGAAGGAAATGATTGTAATAAACTGAAGGGTTTGCTTGATTTGAATCCTGGCTCCCTTACTTATTAGCTTGTGACTGGTCAAGATATGCAACCTCTCTGTGTCTCAGTAAATGAGGGATAATATTAGTATTTACTTCATAGGATTGTTCTGAGAATTAAATAAATTCAGCATGTGATGCCTTAGAAAAACATCTGGCACATATCTTAGCCATGATGATGGTAATTTTTTTTGTTTGTTTTTAAAAAATATTTTAGGTCTGAAAGACTCCTTGGAACACTACTGTAAAATGTGAGATCTCAGTAAGTAAAATTAGACCTTATATTTCTAGGCACATGCTAAGTGCTTTATCTGATTTAATCCTCTCAAATGACTTGCATGGTTGGGACTTAACAATGGTCAATAACCATTTACAGATTAGGAAACTGGGAGGTGACACCACGTGCTCAGATCACACAGCTAGTAAGTGGCTATTGTTGGCATTTGAACTCAAATCTTTCTATGCCCAGAACTGCCCTGGAGATTCTTTGTAAAATAAAGTCTTCTTTGCACTGGACTTGTATCAATTGTTGGTTTGCATTTGATTCGTCTAATGGGGAATTCTGACAAAAATCTGTTAAATTCGTGTTTGAAAGGATGCCTTATATCATAGTAAAAAAGTCTTGGTGCATGTGCTGAAAAGTAAAGCAGTGATGATGAGTGGCTACTGTCAAAGCAGTGGGCAGCCTGCACTAGAATTAGTCTGATACCTTGTTGAACTGGAGAGTCATAACATGCCAGCTTTATTCAGAAGTTGATATACTAACAGATATCCTAAATCAAAGAGAAAAAAGAAACCTCAACCATGGGTAACTGCACATTGCAAAGGCCTTTGGGTAATTCCTGGAACTCCCAGGTCTCTTGGTGAAGCTGCAGTATTCCCTCCACCACACACCCTTCAGAGTGGCAGTTATCAAACTTTCTCTGACCCCATCCATAATGGCACTCACCACCTCCTAGGCTAACTCTTCATTGTTGGGCAGCTTTGATTTTTAAAAACCGGTGCTTAAAAAGAATTGAAATCTGGTTCTTTATATTGCCCCTGAGATACATTTTTGCTTCTGGAGGAACACTGAGCAAGTCCGGTCCACATTTACCAGAGAGACCTCGGTCTTCTTTTCTCCAGACTAAATACACATCATTTCTCCAACTGATCCTCATGTATCACTGTTTTCAGAGGTTCTTCAACCTGTAATCCTTCTCACTGCCTACCAGTCGGGGCCCTCATGCTCTGATCCAAACCTTCTTTTCTCAGCTTCATTTCCTACGATGGCTGATTCTACCGTATTCTTCTGGGCAACCTAGACTACTCAGTATTCCCTAGACACGCCTTGAGTTTTCCTGTCTAAGCATCTTTGCTTTTAAGGCTTCTTCTGCTCTTGTCCTCATTTCCTGTGGAAATCCTCCCGCAGGTCCAGCTCCTGAATTCCCAGAGCACTCTTTTTGTGCTTCTTGGCTTCAGGGCCGGCTTTGTTTTACAGTCATGTCTGTACCTGTTGGGCTCTCCATTAATATTTTCATCTCCTTGAGGCTACACACTGGTAATGTCTCTTCACATCTTTATTCTGCACACCGGTTAGCACATCACCTGCCCCAAATAGATGTCCAATAAATGTGTCTCGGATTGGATTCAACACCGTCTTAGTAGATACCCTGCTTTGTCAAAGGTGTCCCTGAATGTGCTCAGCATTAAACAAATACTCCCAAGGCATTGTGACCACTGCAGTGTACAGTGAACTATTCAAAATTTTACCGAGGAAGCACACGACTATATTCATTCATTTTTAGCCACCACATCCTACTATTGGTTCACATTAAGCTTTTAGTCACATTAATGGCTGCCAAGCTCAGTCGCTACCCATCCTGTGATTGAATCTTTTGAATCTAAAAGCAGAAATGTGCATTTATCCTCCGCTCAACTTCATTTTGTTGGTTTCCATGCAGCACTGCAGCCCACTGAAGTCATTCTGACTCGTGCTCAGAGGCATATGTGGTTGAAGCCATTCTTTGGGGGCTTATATCAACTCAAAACACAGTGTAGGTGCCTTCTAAGTCTTTAAGTTGTTGATTAAAAAAAAAAAAAAGGAACAGGACAGGGTTTTTTTAATAAGTGCACTAGGGTACTTTACCAGGTATCTTTCCAGGTTGCCGTGGAGCCTTAAACACTCTTTAGATCTAAATGTTCAGTCAGTTTCAAGTCCACACCACCGTTTCATTAGGTTCTATTTTATTGTCAAAGGTATTATAGAAGACTCTAAAATTTCAGAATAACCAAAATAAATTGTATCAGGAATTCCACAGCCAAATGTTATTATAGGAAGGGAATATTTTTAAAACATAAAAAGATTCCTTGTAGTACAGGGAACTGTCACAAGATGTTTTGTGAGAATACAGTAAGCCTGACTTTGTAACTTTAGGAAATAACTCTCTTTTCCTAAAAGAACCAGTAGTATCAATCTAGAAAATTATACACTGATAAATATTTTTCTCTATTAAATGGGAATGTAATGTCATTGGATAGATACGTAAATATGTCAAGGATTAATACAAACATAAGTTTTTCAGGACTTCCCTGGTGGTGTAGTGGTTAAGAGTCTGCATGCCAGTGCAGGGGACATGGGTTCGAGCCCTGGTCCAGGAGGATCCCACATGCTGCGGAGCAACTGAGCCCACGCGCCACAACTACTGAGCCCACGTGCCAAAACGTGCAGCCCGAGTGCTGCAACTACTGAGCCCATGCACCTAGAGCCCGTGCTCTGCAACAAAAGAAGCCACCACAATGAGAAACCCGCGCACCGCAATGAAGAGTAGCGCCCACTCGCCGCAACTAGAGAGAAAGCCCGAGCATAGCAACGAAGACCCAACGCAGCCAAAAATAAATAAAATTTAAAAACAAAACAAAAAAACGTAAGTTACTCACATGAGAAAGAAATAGCATAATAATTATTTTAGGCTTCGGGAAAGTTCACTGGATAACTCATTGGCAAACAATTCTGAATGTGTTACGTTGATCATTAAAAAGTCCATAATTTAAGTGTGTGCCTTTAATTCATCTTTACTTTTACTCCTTCCACCAGTAACATATCAGCTTGTGTTTTTCCAGGTTGTAGACCTTCAGTTCTAAACATACCTGATGGTCTGTATTTATTGCTATATGTCCAGTGGCCATCACAGTAGGGACCCAATAGATATTTTGTTGAATGAATGATGAGTGACAAAGCCTGCAAATTCAGCAGGTAGGAATAACTAAGCAACTGCACTCAATCCACAAATCAATGAGTTATTTATGTAATATCTACTATAACTCGTCACTGTAACTAGGGCTGAGATGCAAATGTCCAAACAGTAGTTCCTATTCTCAAGGAGTTCTTTCGTTGAGTAGACAAGTCATATTCTCACCAAATAATCAAATGATCAACCACACGTGACATAAAAAGTTAAGTGCACAAGTATGGGAAAATTGTGGAGAATATTTAGCTCATGTGGAGAAAAGACTTTATCATAGGCAGTAAAATTAAGGCAACAAATGCACTTTAGCATTATAGATCGATCCACTACAAATCTAGCGGCCACACCGCATGACACTACAGAGAGGGGGCTTTTGTGACAAATAGATCTGAGTTTGAACACAAGTTTGGCCACTTGCTGCCAGGGACACCTTGGGAAGTTTCCTCATCTGAAAATGGGGATAATAATAATGATCTTGCAGAAGGAGTAACAAGTATGTGTGTTTAATGCCCAGCATGTCTTTTATACTCAGTAACTGCTAGCAATTAATATGCAGGTGAAATTTTAAAAGTCACTGACCAATCAAAGTAGTTTAAAGCTTTGTCTTAGCACACCAATTTGAAACCGGTTAAGTTTACAACAAATAAAGTTTTCCCAATCCTGGTAGGTCATGAGCTTTTTTGGCAAATGGGTTTTTTATTCTAATGTAGAAAGTAAAGTGACTCAGGGTCATCTACAAGCAGTTTCCTTGCTCAGAAACATTGACAAGCTGCAGCGAGCATGTCTTAGGAAATAGCAAATCAGCTGAAAGGAGGTGGAGTAACACACAACACAGTCTCTGAAACTGGCTTCCAATTAGTGACAGCCCAGGCACGGTCACTGATGAGACCCGCGCCAAGGCTGAGGAAACGATCCTCTCTGGGCAGACGTGAGACGCACAAGCAAGGAAGGGCCTTTCACCGAATACTCTCCAGCAAGGAAGCCAAAGGGCCTTTGAACTTGATGTTTACAGTATCAAAGCCGAATCCGAAAGTGGCTGTAATCACTAACATTAGTCCCGTGCCTGCAATTCACACAGAGTACCCTCACAGCCACGATCTCAGCTGAGCTCACCTCAGGGTCCCCCCACATGGCATGGACAACAAATATCTCTATTACTATCACTACTGTTATTTCCACTCCATTGGTAAGCCTTGAATGCCAAAGCAAAGACTTCCCCCATAGCTAACCACTGCTGAAAAACGAGTCTGGTATGAAAACCAGTCTGAGAGTTCCAAAGTTTGTGTTCTTAAGAACAAAACAGGGATTACCACGGATACATGCAGCCGGAGGGAGCCTCCTCTTCTTTGATCCTATACTCTGCACTGCTCAGTTGGCCTCTCTTCAAGTTTTCAGAATTAAACATCTCATCTCTCCACAGAGCAAGGACATCCAGAGCCCGGAGTCCCTGTTTAACAGCTCCGTGACTTCCTTCTTCAGCACCTAACACAGCTGACTGGAGGAGCTCAATACTGAATGAATTAACAACCTCACCTAGACAGTGGCCACGGTGCATGACTCAGAGCACAAAAGCAGTGAGGACACGGAAGGGAATGAAGCATAAAAACATATGGTAGATGCTGTCAGCACCTATTTACCGAGTATCCAGTGAAGCACAGAGTTAGACGAGGTTTGACAGGGAAAATAAAGGAAGTAGTAGAGCCCGTGCTCCCTGAGAAGTGTATCGACAGTCTTGCTGAGGCCGCAGCACATGAAAATGCCGCATGAGGGCTTGTGGAATAACTTCCAGATGAGTAGAGATGTAAAATATTTCAAGTAGGGAGATAAACGTGTAAAGAAGGTGAACAGAATAACCATTCACTGGGAATCAGCACACAGGATACACAAACATGCTCCTTAATCCACCACCGAGTGTTTGGAAGCATGAGAATATTTCCACTGGCTTATCCAACGCACTGAGGGTTTCCTGTCTGCACAAAGTTTTCTTTACGCTCCTGGAGGGGCATAGGAACCGCTTCCGAGGAAGATTCTGACATGGAAGCTGATTAAGAAGGAAACAGGAACATTTTGCTTTTTTCTTGGTGAACCATCCTTGGCTCATTTGAAAGAAATTTATTCAGCACTTATTGTATGCCAGGCCCAGAGCTACAGACAGAGCTACAACCCAGGGCTGGTCTTAATGCTCACAGGCTGGCAGGCAGAGCAGTGCTGGGGGAGCCACGTTCTGGCAGAAGAAAAGAGGAGCACGGTGGAAGGGGAGCTGGGGAACTGTGATAACCTGTAAGATGGGGTCCTGGCAACGCTTGACGTTGCTGTCAGGACAACTGGAAAAGCACATTTAGAAAGAAGGAGCAATTTTAGTGCCAAATCAGATCTGCCTGTGCATGTTTACCAGATTGGACTCTGACAGCCAAGGATTTAGCAGTGATGTCATTAGAACTAATAAAATAGGTTAAGAGAGCTCATGAGGGCTAAATGCGGAGTCAGGTTAGGTATTTCTGTGAACGCTGGAGCACATCGAAGGCATACAGGCTGTTGAAATTCTAATTCAGAGACATGAAATAACCCAAAATTTGAAAACTAGTACCCCTCCCCATGCTGCCAAACACCTAGCATCTGTTCAAATCTATTATAAACCATTTCCTCGCGGAGGAAGTGAAAGAATTGCATGCAGCTGCCGAGAAGTGTGCTAGCGGGGGATGCCGCTTCCACGCTGTAAATTTATGCGTGAACTTATTCATTAAGTAATGCCATTACTGACCACGGACATGCTGCAAAATGGATGAGGAGTTCAGTCACAGAGCACATGTGAGGTCAATGCCCCTAAGACATCATAAAACAACTTAGGAAGTACATCTTAGAAAATGCATTAAAAAGCAAACTAGCAAATTAATCTCGCATCTCACATTTGGTTTGTGAAGCTGTAGCTATGCTCTCCAGTGGAAGCATTTCAATTTTCAGCACCCTCTCCCTAACCATTTCAAAGCCTGCAATTTTACAGTAGCCGAGTCAGTTGTTCTAATCTGACTTTTCAAGGTTTTAACTTTATATGGTTTACTGGTACCTAAAAATTGTTCTTGGTGAAATTTTCTTCCACTGGGCATTTACCTCCTAGAGTCACTATGGGAGGAGAATAATAAAGTCATGTGATACGGCGGTGTTAGTAACACACAGCTGTATTGGGTTACTTTCACTTTACTAAACATTTTAGGCCAGTTCTTGCTCCCTGGATAACTCTGGGAATCCTCCACAGGCACGCAGAAGACGTGAATCTAGCTCTTTGTGTCTGTAACTGTACACCTGCTATTGATGCAAAGGATGAAAAGAAAAACACCCAAAACACATTGTTCTATTTTTAAGCTGTTGTACTCAGTTCCTGGGGAATGAAAGATGCCCTTTCTCCCCTTGAAAATTACTGAGAGCCAGCTATTCTGCTGTAGTGTAAATTCAATTTCCAAACGTTGAAGACAGATGACCTTAAGCACTGAGGGAGAAAGTATGGTGTGTGTGTGCGTGTATGTGTGTGTGTGTGTGTGTGTGTGTGTGTGTGTGTGTAGATGTGCACGCATACCAGTTGGAGCTGGGGATGCCAAAATAAATCTTTCCTCACATCCGGAAATGCCTATGAGGGAAGCAAACTAGCTGGCAATCAGAAACTCCCATGTAATGCTCACTGTTTTAAATGGCACACACTCTCATGTCCTAGGGCAGAATTGCATGCCACGGCTTTAGAGGGCACTCCACCAAATATTAACTGAAAGATTGAATCAGTGAATCTTTCCAGGAAAAGCATGTTAAAGCTCTCTTTGCCTGTTAAAAAAAAAACAACAAAACACGCCAACTGCATAAATTGGCAGTAGGGAGCAATACTTCTCTAAGTCAGGAGTCCAAATGTTGGCTGTTCTGGTCTGATGCTACTCAAGGACACAGTGGAATAGTTTCAGGAGGAGCTGGGTCACCTTGGAACTTTGATGCTTCTTCCCTCCTGTATTAACCTCTCTGAAAAATGGTATGCAGGGTATAACACTTTTTTATATCCAATAGGAGACTTTGATGACTTTTTCTAAAATAACTGAAGACTCTCTGGGATCTCAAAAAATGATCGTTGTCAGCCCCCAGGGATGGAGTGCCAAACAAAATGGTCCCTCGCTTTCCTGAAACTTACAGTTGGCTGGAGGAGGTGGAAAATGACAATGGGGCCACCTGGTGACACAGCACGGGCAGGAAAGTGACATTAAAGTAAGAACTGAAGGGAAAGGAGGGGTTTCAGGTAAAGAGTCAAGGCAGACATGGGGGGAAGACAGTGAGAAATGAGATGGAAAGAGACAAGCAGGAGCCATGCTCAGAGTTCTGACCCTTATTTCAAAAGCAAAGTGGGAAATTTTAGCAAGATCATACAGTCTTCATGTAAAAAAGCAGGTCAGAAAACGGCAAGTCCCCATGGGGAGTGGGGGGAAGGCGGGGAGACTAGCGACGGTGTTGCGGGCTGCAGATTAGGTTTGAGACGGTGTTGTCTGGACTTGGTGGAGGGGTGGCCACAGTCCGAAGTCAGAATTAAGGAGGTAGAATCAACAAGCCTGGGGGTGGGGAGGAGTGGGAGAAGGGTCGAAGTTTCTGATTTAGCCCCTCCTTTCTACATTTCCTTTGATTGAAAAACAACAACAAATTTTCAATAGTTTCCTACTGTTTCTAAATCTAAAATAGCTGAATTCTCCTCCACGTTTATGTCCTTTCACCAGGAATACATTTATTCTACGTGCACTCACCATCTTCATAATAATGAACCAGCTCTGTAAAATCTTAGTAACTTGAAAGGAACCAGTGGGTCCTTTTCAGGCGGGGAAGCAGGCTCAGAATGATGAAGGCTTTACTGTGTCTTTAAGTTTATTTTGCAGATAATTCTAATTTGCATACACCTG
The DNA here is from genome assembly GCF_002837175.3 of Physeter macrocephalus. Lineage (NCBI taxonomy): Eukaryota > Metazoa > Chordata > Mammalia > Artiodactyla > Physeteridae > Physeter > Physeter macrocephalus. Next base: position 46,405,511 of record NC_041221.1, on the reverse strand, counting down.
GGAACACATCCAGTAGCTCTCTCCCATCTTGAAACAAAAGAAGAATTTTTGAATCTAAAGAAGTAGCAATCACGTTGTCAAAGCTGGCCTAACTCAGGAGCCTTTGGCCAGCTGAGCTTTACCAGCTCCTAAAAGCTGTGGATCCTAAGGCTCTTCAAGGCCTCTTTCCAATACAGACTTCTACTGCTTGTATCTCTCTGTGACTCTCTTGACCAAAAAACCATGGTCTGAGGGACAGAGGAAGATGTTAAGCAACACTAGGGAGATGTAATCAGCAAAATCCAGAATGTGGAAAACTAATTTTATGTGACAAACAATCTGGTCTCTTCAATAAACTGCAAAAGAAAAGGATGGGAAAGAGAGAGATAGAGACAGAGACAGAGAGACAGAGAAAGAACCTATAGATTACAAGATTTAAGGGATATGCAAAACAAATTCAATTTATGAATGTGGCTTGATTCAAACCGACACACTGTAAAAGGAGAGGGAGAAAAGAAATGGGGAGTTTTGAAACCGATTGGATGATACTAAGAGGTCATTGTTCATTTTTAAACAAATGATAATGGACATTATGGTTATGGTTAAGAAGAGAAAATAATTTTTCTCTTCTTAGACATAAATGACTCCTACAGAAACCACACTTGCCCTCAGACTATAGAAAGTCCCTAGCCTGTATCCAGGAAAGATGATTTTCACTTTCATCCCAGAGCTAGAGGTCAGGGTAGAAACAGTGGACAAGTTTCCCCAACAGTGAATCTACTTTCCCCACCTGCTTCTACACTAAGAGTTGGATACTCCGGATAAAAGTGGTAAGGTAGACTGACATTCCCAAACTCTACTTTCACATCTGCCTAGCAATTTAATCCTGAAAGTGAACTGAAAGTGAAATCAATGTTCCTAAAAGCTTGAGTCAGATTTTAAATATACTAAATTGATCCACGGTGAGTCATTTTATAATTTATTATTTTTGGAAAACACACACTTATTCTCAATAGCGAAGGCACATCTCCCGCAAGGGTTGGGGAGTGGGGAAAAATGAGTAACAGAGCATATATCTTTAGAGCCCTTTTGTTTTGTTTTGTTTTGTTTTGTTGTGCGGTACGCGGGCCTCTCACTGTTGTGGCCTCTTCCGTTGCGGAGCACAGGCTCCGGACGCGCAGGCTCAGCGGCCATGGCTCACGGGCCCAGCCGCTCCGCGGCATGTGGGATCTTCCCAGACCGGGGCACGAACCTGTGTCCCCTGCATCGGCAGGCGGACTCTCAACCACTGCACCACCAGGGAAGCCCCGGAGCTCTTTTAAACAATACTTACCAGGCTCCTTCTGCCCCTCCCCATACCGATAAAAACAAAAACAAGAGATTATATTAGTGACTATTAATCACTAGGAAGAGTGATTTTTCTCTCTCAAGTAAGTTGGGACTGGAAAAATTTTGAGAACCATTGATCTGGACTTCCCCTTGGGGTATTTTCTCAAAGTGAAGTCTACCTTGATCTTTCAACACAGTCAGGAATTGTTCTAGAACAAATCTGTTGGAATGAAGTTCCTGAAAGAGATAGGAATACGTTTCTTTTTAACAGACAAATAAGCTGCAGAAAGGCCAGAGCCTTGTGCTTTATGCCACTTTTCTATCGTGATCCTGTCAACCAACAGAAGTTAGGATTGTGTTTTTATTTTGGGAAGCCTAAAAATAGGAATGTAAACCAACTGTCCATTCTTCATGACAGAGAAAACGAAATCCTCAGAGAACCTTTTACCCCTGAGCCAATCAGATAAATGTATTCAGCTAGGATGAACTGTGACTTTCATAATTCAACATACATAAGGAATATAATAACTGTACTGTACTATTAGGACTGCTCATTATACTGATATGTAGCCCAAAAAAAGTGTATCTGTGGTGTTTTCTTAAAAGTTTTTGTTTTCATATTTTTTTCTTTTATTGAAATCTTAGCAACTCTTGAACCATAGGGTCATTAATGCAGTTAGAGTCAAGAGAGATCAAGTCCTGCTCTTTTCTCCACTGAGTCTTTTCACAATGTCTGTGGTTAGAAAGAAAAACAGAGTGATTCACTGTCTCTAAAGACCAGTCACACAGGGGGTCTGCTCATGCTTAAGAAGTCCTTTCCAAGCCCCTCTCTCCTGGTGAGGCTGCACTTTTTGAAAGTGGATTTTGACTGTACATGTGGGAAGTTGGGATCAGTAGCTCAGTGTCACAAGAAAGCCAAGGGGTTTTATCTACAAGAACACTGTGATTGTGAACAAAGCCCATCAAAGCCATAAATACCTTCCAAGGGCAATCGAAGGTTGTAAGAGCCAAACTCTCAAACTACACAGAGGAGACAGCATGAAGTGTGGTAGAGACTGCATTTGGAGGTTGTCCAAAGAGCTGATGGATGAACTATGGGGGCAAAAACGGTAGATTTAATTTAAGAACTGTGTTCCAACTTATATTAGTCATCAGTAAGAAAAGGTTTATTGACAAAAATCTCAAATTTCCTTGAGAAGTTCCCAAGTTAAAATTTTGAAACCTAAGTTTGTTGCTCAGAGTGGCACAGTCCTGTCTGTAGATAAAATAATCGAACATACAAACCTTAAAAATTTCCTTTTGACGTTCAGACAGTGCAATCATTTTTAAAAATTTAATAATGGAAAGGTATTTGGCAGAATAAAATACAATTTCTTGCACACTTATGTGGTTGGTCCTCAAAAAGAAAAAAGAAAAAAAGGAAAAAAAAAAAAAAAGAGCCAAATGGTAAGTTTAATGCTGATTAATGCTTTAATTAAAAGAAAATTCTAAGTGATCACATAGAAATGCAGAGAATGCTCACTACAAACTCACAGCACCCAGAGCCCATTTTAGCCTTCTCCACATAAGGGTTGGGATAAATTAAAAACAAGGAATAAAAAAGCCATGAAGTTACTCTGATAAATTTTGATAAAAGAAACTGATCTCTTTTAAAGAATAATAATTGTTGGAATGGCTACCTTTTCTCAAAAAAATGATTTCAGTTGTAAAAATAAAATAAAATGGATGATCAGAGTCTGGATATTTAAGGAAACAGCCTTGCAGTCAGAATTTCACCAAAATCTGACTTTTTCTAGTGTTGACAAAAATCTCTTTCCATGAAAGAATCACGGATTCTGTTTTAACTTTTATATGTACTCTTTGGTGTAAGTAAATCAATGAGTAGATTGGCAGGAATGTGCCAGGTAAAATTGATTAAATTTCCTTAATACATCTGCTCTCTCTCTCTCTCTTTCTCTTTCTCTTTTCTGAGCAAAGTTTGGAATCATTTTGAATGCCAAAGGAAATACTCTACTTAACAAAAGATATATTTGAATTTGAGTGTATGAATGTCAAAAATAAACACTTATTTGGAAGGATCGAGTATGCTTTGCTCCAGAGAAATTCATGGCAGCTAATTTTGCCTTTTGTATATTGAAAATAATTAAATTATTTCATTCAAGTCCTTGTAATAAGTTGCATTATGAGTGGCATGTGGCTGAGAACAGAAATTGGTTAACAGTGAGTGTTAGTTGAGTACCATAGGACTCATAAAGTATTTTAAGTAGAAAATGGTCAAATTAGATTCTTACTTGAAACTACCAAAGAAGAACTACGTATTTCCAATAGGGTAATTAATGAAAACCTAAAACTTAGTTATGCAGAATCACGCAACTTTCTCGGCATCGCCTGTGTGTATGAGGCGGGCAGAGTCTAATTCCATTGCAACTCTCACAAATATGTAATTTATAATGATATGGTGTCATACGGAACCTATATTTTATTAGAATAGATGCATTTTGGCTAGTAACGCCAGGGCCGTGGACAGAAATGGTTTCAACAAGAAACAACCCAAGGGACCAATTCTACCTCTGACCCTTACATCCCAATACTGTAGCACAATAAACACGGGTGGATGTAATGTACTTTAATTTTTTTATTATTATTATTTTTTTGTGTGTGGTATGCGGGCCTCCCTCCGTTGCGGCCTCTCCCGTTGCGGAGCACAGGCTCCGGACGCGCAGGCTCAGTGGCCACGGCTCACGGGCCCAGCCGCTCCGCGGCATGTGGGATCTTCCCGGACCGGGACGCGAACCCGGTTCCCCTGCATCGGCAGGCGGACGCGCAACCACTGCGCCACCAGGGAAGCCCGATGTAATGTATTTTTAAATTCCTGCCCACGCCCCTGCTTCCCTCATACAGCACTATTTGTACTCCACCGAGGCAGGAACTTTTGTACTTGCAAAGCTTCAAGAAATCTTTTTTTTTTTTTTTTTCTCAAAAATTCCCCTTTGAGCATTATTTGGGAGGACTCTTGAAGTAGTGAAATAGAAAGTTTTCCAAGACTTAGGAACCACTTAGAATTTTCTCCTTTAAGAGACCACAGATATGAGACCACAAATTGTTTTCCTACTAATATCCAAATCCAATTTCCCAGCCGGGAGGTTAAATTGTCACTGTCAACGTGTACACACAGTTGCACAGCACCGTGCCAATGTGGCGCCTTTGGGGGAGCTTGGCTGCAAAGCTTAATCAGAACGGAGACACGCTGTCTGCCTGCATGCAGCTTGCACTTGGAGAGGACATTGGCCCAGAGCCACTGACAGCAGATCACAGGGCTGGAGGATAAAGCCGACCCACATACCACCGTGTGGTTTGTCTAACGATGGAGGGGGCAGACATGACTGAACAATGTCTAATATTTAGACTTACAAAAAGCTTGGGATATTTTGTTTATTTTTTGAGGTTTTTAAGCTCATGCCCCTTGTATGGATTTCAACACAGAAAGGATAATCTGAAACAGCAGCATAAACAGAGGAAACCAACTGTTAGTGAAAAAAAGCCAGCCCTTGTTATCAAGGATAGTGCTTGTAATACTCTATCAGTGTTCTTTAAAATTCCAGACTTCCCTTGGTCAGACCAATAATCCATCCTGTCTCTGGCAGCGGCACCAATGCTGCCCTCCGTGACATCAACTTCAAAAGACCCAACCACCTTTAGTTTTCCCTTAGCGATATAGCTTTGTTTCTTTAAAGAGTGGTCAGTGGCTTACATTTTGCTTACACCAAAGGGTCTTTGGGATTTTCTTTAATAAACACAAATGAATGATTTATAATTAGCCTGTACATTACTTATACATTTGTAAGAGGATATCACCATCAATGCAAGAGGTTGCTTGGGCTATAGTCCTCTTCAGGCATACAAATGAGCAATAATCAGTACCACAATAAACTAGCTCATCAAGCAGAGGTACAACTCACAGCTGGCAATTCAAGAAATGAGAAGGAAGCTGAATGAAACAACCCCCAAATTACTGAGAATGGTCAGTTGGCAAGCTTCACTTTGGCTTACTGATGGTCAAAAGGCAGTAGAAGCCATTCTACAAAGACACAGTCCAAGATTTGGATTGGAGGTCTTACGAGTGCTTTAAAAAGTGGAGGGTTCTAAAAGAATGGAACTTTAGGGGCTCTTCTGGAATTACCCAAGTGCAGACACCTGAGGAAGCAAACCCTTTCCTTCTGAGTTGAAAATAACTGACCTGGAATTATAGCTCTTAATGCAGAGAATTATAATGAATATATAATTCAGTAGTATTGTAAAAGATCTGAACAGAACTTTCAGCAATGGGGGACATTCTGTAAATTAAGATGTACCAGGCCACTGAAGCAGCTCATAAAGGCCACTTCATACCAGTGAGATTTGTACCAGCACTCCAGTCTTAGCATCCACATTCCTTGGAGGAAACTCGAGTATGTAATCCAGAGGTCCTCTTGCTTTGGTCTGTCTCTTCCCACACCCCTACCCTGACCCCCAACTACCTCCTCAGGGAAACCACAGGGGCCTCTGAGGAATGTCTCGATTTGGAGAGATTATCTGATCACTGCCCTCAAGACTTAACATTCTGGATACCTCAAGCATCTATACTATACATTTCCAAAAGTGAATTCCCGGCACAGGGAGAAAGCTATCTGATTTAAGCAGTGTACTTTCCTTTGAAAGCTATGTGTAAAAACTCTAGCTGTGGTAGGTTAGATTAATAAGCAAACAAGCATTTAGAATGCCCCTTTCAAAAGAACTGACATTAAAATATTACATCTACCTTATTTTTGAAAATGTCTAATTGTGTTAAAGATCATACAACATAAAATTTACCAACTTAACCATTTTTAAAGGTACAGTTCAGTGGTGTTAAGTATATTCACATTGTTGTGTCACCTGTCTTATTTTTTTAATTAAGCTGATTTTTATTCACTAATAGCTGAAGAAAGTAACACATTATATTCTAACATAACAAAAAGTTATAATTGATGAGTCTACATACATTTCAAAGGATTTCAACAATTATTTTAGTATAACCAAAGATGTAACATTTGAATTTTATCTTTTTTGAAACATAAAATGCACAGTTGTAATACCCAGACTACATATCTTATGACTTCGAAAATTTTAGCTAAAATATACATTTTTTACAGGTAAAAGCAAAGAAAAAAAAAAAAAGACATGATAAGTGTTGGCGAGAATGTGGGAAAATTAGAACCCTCATATGCTGCCGGTGGGGATGTAAATTACAAGTGCAATTACAAAACAGTCTGGCAGTTCTTCAACAGGTTAAGCAGAGTTACCGTATGACCCAGAAATTCCACTCCAAGGTATATACCCAAGAGAAATGAAAACATAGGCCCATGAACATCCACAGCAGCATTATTCATAAGAGCGCCCTGCCTGCAATGTAAAAAATCTCCCTAGTCCACCAACAGATGAATGGATAAATAAAATATGGGATGGCCAAACAATGAAATATTATTTGGCCATAAAAGGGAATGAAATACTAACACATGCCACAACAGGGATGAACCTTGAAAACATGAACCCTGAAAGAGACCAGTAACAAAGGACCATGTATTGTATGATTCCATTTATATGAAATGTCCCGAATAGACAGATCTATAAAGAAAGAAAGAAGACTGATGTTTGCCTAGGGCTAGAGGAATGGGGTAATTCGGGGGTGATGTCTAGGAAGTGTGGGGTGTTTGGGGGTTAGTAATAAAGTTCTAAAATGTATTGTGATGATGGATGCACAACTCCGTGAATACACTAAAAGCCATTGAATTATACACTTAATATGGGTAAACTGTATGCACGTGAATTATATTTCAATAAAACTGTTAAAAAATAAAAACCAAAAAAAAAAAAAAAAAAAAAACCATCTTGAAAATAAGATAAACCTAAGTCTACCAATACCAAGAAATAATTTTAGGGACTTCATATAAATAAAAGCCCCTCTCTTTCTATTGTAAAATAGATTTCTATCATTCCAAGGAACAAGGAACAAGGGGAAGTTAGTGGAAGAGGGCAAAGTCTGGCAACAAGGATGTCTCTAGCAGTTGAAAGTCTGATACACACTGCTATATATCCAAATATGCTTATGTGATTTATACAGCACTTTTCAGGCCCTTGACTTCACTTGGTAGGTGTTAAGTTAGTGTTCAGGTGTTTATTTAATGGGAAATTATATACTGACATTAGCCATCTTTCCATAGAATATCTGTTTTCTGCTACAATCAAATAATGATGCCACATGTCCAATTCAGAGGGAAAAAAATGAATAAAGTCAATAGATTGAATTCTTTCAATTTTAAGATTTTTCCCTATAAATTTTTCATAAGTGTTTCTTGCCTCTACTCATGTGAATACTGGCAAAAAAGGGGCTAAAAATTATGAAATATAATGCCTAAGTGATATTAGAAATTTTGAAATTGTCAGTCATGCTTAGATTTAATAGCTTATACTATTCATGGAAATATGCTTATAGTTTTGTTCTCATACTGACTAAGAGTCATGTTCTCTCACAGTAAATGTGTTCCTACATCATTTAATATGTAAACATTTTGAATGTACCCATGAGTGTTATTGTTATGAATTTCCAGTTTATCATTCTTAAATATGTTTAAGAACTACTATATTAATGTCTGGCTCTAAGCCTAAGCATGCCAAAGGAATGCTTTCAGCTATGTCATTAAGCACAGGTCCCAAGATAAGACTGCCAAATTATATTCTAAAATTTAAAAATACAGCAAGATTCCAGGACAGAAGCTACTAATGTTTCCATCTTTTTAAAAAAATAAATACTTAGCGTGTAGGTAGGGTATGCTGATATTAAGGATTTTATGGTATGTATCAATCTAGGAAAATTTTGCAATATTCTTTAGGAAAGTTAGTTTTAAAATAATGAAACTTCAGCTCTTAGCACAAACTCCTTTGAGAGCAGTGCATTCAAATTACAGGTTAAGGAGACATGATCTAGTTGAAAAACCTTAAAGTACAGAAAGAAATTCTACTTTTTAGAGTCAGAAGAACTTTGGAAAAAACAAACATGCAAAGCTATGTGTGCACATACACATACTCATATTGTGCTATAATGAAAAACTGTGTTCCCAAATTTCACAGCATCAACATTTTATTGCATTATCTCCTACTAGAGATGCATCATGCTCTCTGGAAGCATTGGTAAATAATGTAAAGCACTGGTAGAGAAGTTTATACCACAAACAGAAAGAAAGTAAAGAGCTTGGTTGGCAACACTTCCTTTAAGTGACTGACAGCTCTTGGTGTGTGTGTGTGGGGTGTGTGTGTGTGTGTGTGTGTAGAACATTAAAGAAACATGAAACAAGTTAAAATCATCTTAAAATATTATTCCTGTCTTATGTGTTCTTTGCTTTTAGAAACATAATGAAGTATCTCATATTTGCTTCAAAATAATACAGTGGTGGGAAGGAGTATAGGTGGGGGAGAGGGTCCGGGGGTATTATAGATGAGACAAGATTGTGTGTGTGTGTGTGTGTGTGTGTGTGTGTGTGTGTGTGTGTTTCCCCCACCAACAGCCCTGACAGGTCCTGGTAATATAAATGTCATCACAACAGGCTGGATCTAGGAGGCCTACAATCATCTTGCTATCATGCTCTTCTTACAGAACTCTTTCTAAATGATTAGCCAGGAGCTTCTTCTGACTTGTTTACTTGTCCCCAGCACCACAGAGCTCAGACACTGGCCTCCCTTCATCCAGTGCCCTGTGAGAGGAAACCCCCTTGGTAATTTAGGGGAAGTTTCTGAGGAAAACTCAGATAGAAACTCAAGTAATTGTTTAAAAAATTAAATAGAAAGACAGCAAAACCTATTTCCCCATATGAGGGAGTCCAGGAAACGGACATTTGAAAGCAGTACTAACTGATAATGTAGATGTTGCTGGGTTAGCAAAACAAGTGCAATTACGGGTAGTGCGCTGGCCTCCAGCCTGGGGATCCGGGGTTATTATAAAGATCTCCATGAAGAAGCTAAAAGGAAGATTATCTTGCCTAGAGAAATAAATCTGCACAAACATAAGGCTTGAGAACCTAGATTCTACCCAGACTCAAAAAAATCGGCTGGATCATTCCAGCAGATCAATCCTTCAGCAGAGAATACCGTCACCCCAAAGCCTTCTTTCTGCTTATCATGAAATACCCACTAAACACGGAACAGAGGGAAGATGGCATACTGTCCCCTGCAGACATACAACCCATGGCATTGCCACAGAAAGCCTTGTCTGGCTACAGAACCTTCTCTCTTTCTCTCTATCTCTGTGTCTGTCTCTTTCTGCTGGTAGAAACTCCAGCATCTTTTTACTTGGATTTATGGGACACACAGAAGTCTTCTGTAATGGAATGCAGGTTCCTAGTCATTCCCAAGGTGAGCAGTTCTCCTAGCAGAAGTCCATTCAAATCGAAGTCAATAGACTGGGTGTCTGTGTGTGTCCTTAAGCACAAATCTCCAGTCAGAATTCATCAGGATTCATCATTGCTCTACTGAGAACCATTATCATATCGGCAGAAGAAAAGCATCTCTTTCCAACACGGCCCACAGACCTGTAGTTCCACAGTAGTTTGAAAGAAATCACCAAATTGGAAATATAAGGGGGAAAAAAAATCTTATTTTTCTTAGAGAATAATTTAATTTTAAAAGAAGTTCAAAATTTTTCTTTCTTGTTAATTTTATTAAAGAAACTTTCAAAAATGTCTTACAAACCAGAACCGATCAAAACCACAGGCTACCTTGAAGCTGCTGAAATTCACAGATAAAAATTCCCAGGAATTCCCTGGCAGTCCAGTGGTTAAGACTCTGTGCTTTCACTGCTGAGGGCCTGGGTTCAATTCCTGGTTGGGTAACTAAGATCCTACAAGCCGTGTGGCCAAAAAAAAAAATCCCAACTCATAGAACCCTAAGCCTTCTGGAAAGTCAAATCTCACACAAAGCCTTGAGCCTGGGGCTTCTGATCTTTCAATTCAAGAACTGTTCCATTTTTACCACAAAAGTTTTTCCATAAACATTCAATTCCGAGGGGTTAGGTTACCACAGGCTGAACCCCTCTGAGCCAGTGGTTTGTTGCAGCTGATAGGACAGCTGACCCAACCCCAGCTGGTTTTAGCAGAGGATTGGTTCCTGGTGACTCTCCCTACCCAGCCACGTGACACCTGGAGCTCTGGGTTCAATTCTGGGAAAGCAATGGGATGCGGGGGAGGGCAACCCAGTTGGTAAGGGGCCTAGAAGGACTGGGCACATGAGAAGAACTGGGAGAGAAATTCTAGGCTGTGCTCAGATGCCCTCCTGAAACTGGCTGAAGAACTGTGCTCCATGGGGCACAAGTCACACCACTAGGTGGACCTCACAGGAGACAAGTGCAACTCAAGTTCGGGCCACCTAAGCATGAGACTTTCAGGAGGCAGCTGATGGCCATCTTCTGGGGTCCTGGAGAGGGGACTCCGTTCTGGGTGTCAGGATGCATCGCATCACCTCTCTCTGCCTTCCAACTTGGACAGCCTCAGTCTCCTGTCTCTCCTCCTGAAAGCTGAGTGGCTCTGCTCTGAAAGGGAAAGTTTCTGTGGCTGAAACCCTGTCAGGTGCCCCTTCCCTCTGACTTCCCATCTGTGAGGCTATGTTCCCCGGGGTTACTTTTGCTGGGAATGTCACGGGGCCCCCCCTCTGGCTCTTACCGCGTTTAATGGTGAGCCAGGTGTGAGGAAAGCAACAACAAGCTGCTGACTGGGGAGCCTGAAAACTGGAGACTCAGGAAGAGGGATGGCCTGATACTCAGTCCCTACTTTGTCCTCCACTGGGCTCTTCTTCCCTGGGTCACTGTTCCCGTGACGCTGCAATCGTGAGTCTATCTCCCAAGCAGACTCTGAACTCCTTTAGGTCAGGGGCCTTGTCTTCCTCATTTGGGGTCCTCGGGTCCTAGAAAAGTGGCTGGTATGTAAAAAAGCTCGACAAGTGCTTAGTGAATGAAATTGTCTGCGACAGAAAGGTAGACATTTTCTGGGACAGCTAGACTTAAATAAATTTGTCTACGCTTTACCAAAACTCAAATCCACTAAAAATAAATAAAAAGCATTTAATTTCCCAGGTTTCCTTTCTATAGGATGCAAAAAAGCCAGGTGATCTCTTTAGCCCTCAGATGGGTCTTCCCATTAGATCTGACAACCTCTCCCTCTAGATGTCTGTTATTTAGCCTCCCTTCCCATGTTTGTAAACAGATGGAGATAGAAAATAAAGCGGGGCCAACGGCTGGCTTCAAATGAGCTGGGCTGAAGCTGATTTCTCAGTGCCTTGTTTCCAGGCTGCCATGAAGTGTGTTCGAGTGTTGAGACAGACTCAGTTTGTCTAAGTTTTGATTAGCCGGGAAGGCTCCGCTTTCGGCATGTAAGCAGCACGTGGAATTTGCTGCCCTGTAGATTCCAGGGTGCCACACACTAGGGCTAAGTTTCTCAAGAAAGACTGGGCAGTTGTATAACCAATGATAATATTTAGAATTATGCAGCTGTGATAAGGTCATCCCATCCCTCACGGCAGGGCAAAAACCAATCCCTTCCGGTGGAGAGGAAGGAATTTTCCCGTGTTGTTACTCCATGACTCATGGTTTCTTTAATTTACCTTTGATAGGAAACTGATAGCTGTAAGGATCACAGACATATGAGACGTGAGGAATCTGGAGGCTTAGTTACATGCCCCTGAACTGAAGCTCTCTTCTTCTTCTAGAATTTTCACTTAAACAATGTGGACCAGGACAGCTCTCACTGCTGCTACTCTGACTGCCAATAGCTACCATTAATTGAGCACATACTGTGTGCCAGGCATAAATCCTCAGAACAGACCCACGACATAGCTACCATTAACACCTTTGTTTTACAGAGAATGAAAAGAAGGCCCAAAGAAACTCCTCCCCACCGGAGATGGATACTTTTTTTTCCCTCCTTCAATGAAATGTATGTGTGCGGGAAGAAAGGAAAGACATCTACAGTCCCTTTTCTTGTACATAAATGCCTGGGGTATTTCACAAAGGCCTCAGCTATATCCCTGAGCCATGACAATGAATAGTTTCAAATATTAAATTTTTCTTGTGTGATTTTGGCTCTCATTTTTGCAAGGCCTTCACAAACCTTTCACATGTCCAAATACTAAGAATTGCCTTGCTCATTTTTTGCCCTCTTGTGTTAAAGGAGATGACAAAATTTTATATTATTTTTATTGTAACTGTCATTTCTCTGACACTAAGGGCCATACTTTGAGGTACGCCATTTATTGTCTGTACTTTTATTTTTTCAGGTAAGAGAGCCTTTTGCTGAGTGTAGCTTGTTGGCTTCAACTACAGTTAAGTCCCACATTCCACTGAATTCATTGGTCTATAGATTTGGAAGATGTTTGTCAAAAGGGATGCATCCCCCTTCCAGAAAACTGGAGACACGGAAGATTCCTTTCGAGGTAAGTGATTGACAGGGAATGCACACTTAGAATGAGAAAAGAAGAGAGCACTAGTTTTCTGAAAAAATTCCAAAGTAAGGAGGAGGTGATAGTTACGTCTACACAGAGCAACCTGAAATGGAGTTTCATTATTATCTGGTGAATTTAATCAGGGTTAAGTCAGCCACGCCAACTCGTAATTCTGGCATGAAATATCTAGTCTGGCTGCCTATCTTGACCAAATCAATAGAAATTGGTGCCAACCCCCTATTTTATTGTGAGGTATGTTGGCATACAGGTATTCTTCTTGTTCAAAAAAAATAGGTACTTGAGTACAAATCTAGCCATTAGGCTTTCTCCAGCTTCTCTCTGGCAGCTTCTGGAATGCTAATACACACCAAGGATGTTTGGAAGGATTGAAATTTCAAATTCAGAAAAAGGAGAACACGGCTTCCAGGGGGTCTAGTGCCACAATTCACCAACAGGGATGTTCCAACTATGAAAACCTAACTTAAATGTCTCAGAGTTTAAATGTGATTGAATGTACAGAACCTTCTAAAACAAAATGCCAAATGGAAGTAATGCAATAAGGGTTTCATGCATTTCAGCTTCTGTCTGCACAGACCCTGGGACTTTTGAACTTAAAAGACTGCTGAGCTCTCGTGTTCCTGTCGGGTGCAGAAAAGGCCAATGTGGGTAGGACACAACATGGTAATACCCGGAGGGTGGAGGAGAAGTTTTCCAGCAGTTATTTGTTTAGTAGACAATAAATGTGGTGTTCAGTATCTGATTCCATGTTGAGTTAAGCTTTGATATGGAACTGCCAACAGTGGAATGAGGCAACATATGAAACCCAGCAATAGCCTGATGGGTGCACAAATCTATCAGTGCATTTCTTATAATTAATAGCACTGACACTGAAACCTGAGTTCCAATATTGGTCGCCCAAGGGTTGGATTGAGCCTGCAGATGTGCTTTGTTTGGCTGGCTCTGTTTTTGTTCTGTTAATTATGTCAATGTTTGAAAATCTAGGTTCTTATCAACTTTTGGATTTCTGGATTCTTTTGAAAAATTGGAAGATTTGGCCCTTGTTGACACATGGCAACAATTGGCCGGAGCTGATGGTTTGCAGGTCACAATCTTGCCTCCCTTTGTCTATGCTATTCTGCAGCGGGTCACTCTCCATTGATCATCACATTCACCCCTGCTGCCTCTCCTGTCAAAGAGAAATATTTCTCTGTATCCATGACTCTATTAAGTAGGAAAACAAAAAGTAGCCTGAAAGGGCAGCTTCATATATATACATTGCCCGCTTGGCCACTGGAGGCATCTGAGTTTGCTTTTCCATTCTAAAACAGTGGACCCGGACTTTGTTCTCTCCCAACACATTCTCCAATAATGCTTCCCAACACGCACAGGGATCCTCTGGGGTGTGTGTACTTTGCAAAAGTCCCCCCACCTCCTCATTCACACTGAGTCACACCCTGCTTTGGTTTAGAATCCCTGTACTTAAAACCATGAAAGAAATTCTTATTGAATCTTTCACTCATTCCAGTTGATCATGAATATCTAAATTACCATGTAGCTTGGAAATTATTCCTTTGAGACCAACACCTTAAAAAGATCTTTGGCAAAAGCTAAAGTAAGCCCCTTCTCTTAACAGTCCTGGAAAAGAGCTGACACTCTTTTAATGGTCCCTAGTGGCAGCATTCCCAACTTGCAATTAGGTTACATTTTAAAAGTTCATTTTATACTGGTTGTTCGCAGCTTACAACTCCTTTCTCTTTAACACCAATATTATAAATGTTGATAATTTCTCCAAGGTTTACGCACAATTTCTTTTTAACCATGCAGAGGGATTGCATCATAGTGGGTTTTTTTTTTCCCAGAAAAATTACTCAACGAGAGCTCTTATTCCTTCAACAAAGTTGATGTATTAAGTATTAGAAAATACCAGGAAATTCCACTTCAAATAACCGTTAACTAGGATTGTTACTAAAGGGAGCTAATATTTTCTCTAGTTGTACCGAACGAGGGCTTTCCTCTTATAAAACCCACTGCAGCACAGTGGGACTTTTCGCACAATTACCAGAAAGCAGAAACCTCTAAACACTGTCCTCACCCTTGAAGAGACAGTATAAAGGAACCCAAAACCCCACAGTTTGCATGCAGGAAAACTGCAGGTACTCAATTCAGAGTCCAGCCAGTAGGGATGGTGGGAAGGGACTCCCTGTACCATTAAACAAAATAGTGGATGTGAGTTCTGTCCCCTAAGTGCCTCTGCAAGAACTTGTTTCCCAGGAAAATGGCAGCACATGGATAATGAGGATGTTCCCTCACGTCAGCATGAATTTAGCTTCTGTGATAAGAATTGTGGCCACTATGATTACCTCTGGTCAGCAATGGGCCAGGCCAGTTTCAAAAACAAGTGCCCCAAATCATCCTGTCTACTTGATTGTTTTATGGGCAATTCATCCTCCAATGGAAGCTTTATGTACATGCAATCACTTGTTTGAAGACCTGAACAAGTAGAAGCCAGCAGAGATCTGCAAGGCGCTGAAAAAAAAACAAACTGACATAGTTTCTGTCCAAGTAATGGCCAGCCCTCCAAGGCATAGAGCAGTCAGAATCTTGCCCCAAGACTTTTGAGTTGTTCTATGTTGTTCTTATTACACAGAGATCTTGAAAGGCGATTATAAATATCCTTGAGAACTCCCTGGGCGGGGGGGGGGAAGATGCTCGGAGCCAGCTCACAGAATGATCTGCCTAAGGGTGGGCAGTAAGCCAAGGATGGAAGAGAAAACAGGGCCAGTAATACCTGAGTTCTGGGTTTTAGCTACAAACTCAGTAACCATCCTGCTGGGGCAGTGTCTATGGACATTCCTTCTCCAAGTCAGAGATGTGCTGTGGGGAAAGAGAAGAGTGGGCAAGGAGGAATGTACAGCAACATTTTTTTAAAACTTCTTGGTTCTGTTTGTATTCTCCAATCACAGGTACCAGTGACTCTTCAACCATTTCCCATGCAGGCGTAAATCGTTATTTCGCGTTCATAGAAAATAAGAATCCTATCCTGCAAAGCTTCCATGCCTTGAAAATCCAAGTGTCAACTGACAAAATATCTGGATGGGGAAAATCTCCCACCCCCTCCCCATTCTCCCACCAGCGTAAAAGGCAACGGGGGTGGGGGACAATGGAGAAGGGAACGAAATCATGCGGGTTCACCAGGAAAAGATACAGTGTTGGTGGCAGCAGAGTTGGTGAGTGTGTTGTGGGCATTACCTCTTGATGAGGCTTCCAAGAAGGCTCCCGCTCAAGTCGTGGTGGCTCTGAGAACAAGCATTCTTGCATCAATAGCTAATAGGCTGTCCAACCAGATGTTATCTGGGTGGGATAAGAGGGTGAGAAAACAGACCTGTTGTACGCTGTTGTCAACTACATCGCTGTGGGCAGAGAAGGCTGGTTGTGTAGTGTTTAGCAGTGCGCCTCTTTTGTAGTGAGGCAGACCAGATTACGTGGCGGTTCAAATCCGTTTCCTCTTGTGATTGGTAAAATACGAGAGTTATAATCATTCATGCATTACTAAAGCCTCCTTTCCATCATTTTGAAGGGACTTTTATTTTCTAGAACAGAGCATGCATCCAGCAGAAACCTAAAGCGTTTGTTTTTCTAAGCGATCTTTTGCAATAAGCACACATGAACAAAACAAAACAAAACTGCATAGGGTACCTGTGACAAGACTGGAGATGATTAGTGGTAACACCAGCATCTGTAACATCCTCATCAGAAGTTCCCCGGGAAAGGAGAAGTATTTGACTTCCCGGTAGCTCATTTTGTATGGTCGGAGGGTAAATCCAAGGATTGTACCTGCAGGAGAAAAAAACAAAACAAAACAAAGAAGAAAAGTTGAGTCTTTTTTGAAACTGTAACAATCGTAGAAAAATAAGCAAGCATTTGGCTGATTATCACTCTTGTCTAACGACACTCGATTTATTTAAGCAGCAAATATTTGTGCAGCTTTGGAGCAAGGGGTGTGCCTATCTTTTCAATCGTAGTCTGGAAGGGTCTGGCTGAATTCAGAGCTTTGAGTAGAACTTAGAGAAAAAATGTTCCTGGTCCAAGCAAATGAAAAATTTCTTTGTCTAACTTGCATGCAGGGGAACCAATTTTGACATGGCCCAGGACACAGTCATAAAGATTGGGGCATATCTAGGAAACAAATCACGTATCCACACACAAGGCAATATAGGAAAAAAAAAAAGGTTTATTATAATGAAGTTCTTTTCTAACAACAGATGTTAGAACTGCTGGCATAACCACTTATAAAGGGTAGTGTGATTTTATTTTTTACAATTAAAAAAAACCTCCTCTTGTTCACACTGTTAATCCATTTTCATCATCTCCCTGTCTACACACCACACTTTCTGTCTACATGGTCCCGATATTGCCTTGGCAACTATATTGTACAGACTTGCTAGTTGCTGGCAAAAGAAGACTACAAAATTAGCAGAGACTTTTTCCAAGAGTTTTCCCTGAAAACTTAGGGGATAATAAGGGAAAGAGAAAGCAATTTTCCCCTTAATTTGATTCTGCTCCTGGAACTTTTTTGTGGCCTCTCCCGTTGCAGAGCACAGACTCCGGACGCGCAGGCTCAGCGGCCATGACTCATGGGTCCAGCCGCTCCGCGGCATGTGGGATCTTCCCGGACCGGGGCACGAACCCGCGTCCCCTGCATCGGCAGGCGGACTCTCAACAGCTGCGCCACCAGGGAAGCCCCTGCTCCTGGAACTTTAAAAAATATTTAAATGATAACTCTATAGGTAAATCAAATTATGCATGGTACCTTTGGAAATGTTCAGAAATTAACAGATGTACTGAATAGTTTACTCCTTCTCCCCTTTCCCTAATAAACTTTCTTTGCCCCGCCAAATTTGCTTATTCCATTATTGTAAATATTTTCAAAAATTTTACTAAACCATGTGAGTTATAGAGAAGTACTGAGTAGTCTAGAGGCTAGAGGTTGGGGGAGGAGAGAGAATACTATGTAGACACAAGTTTTTCCAAAGGAAGCAAGCAGTCCTTTAGGGAAACTGAACCATCCTAACTTCTTATGAAATGAGACACAAAGTTCATTTCAATTGTTACTGCAACTCCAATTTCAATTCTTGGATTCCAACAACATGAACTATCCATTCTTTGATTACATACCGTGATATCCCAATTACGAGTTAAATTTACATGACTAGAAAATCCAGCTGACCCTGTTTTCAAGACCTTCAGAAAAATATTTATTGCTCTTTCCCAATGTAACAGTAATATGTTCGGGAGAGAAAAGTTGATTTGGAAAATGTAGAAAAGAGGAAGCAAACGCCTGCTTTTATTGGTTCTACCATTTAAATAGCAAATAGCTAATATTGACTGAGCTCTTTCTATTTGCCAGGCATTGTTGTTAGTGCTTTACCTGTATTCGTATCAATATATTTAATCCTCACAAAATTCCCAGGACATAGGTACTAATTTACCACCAATTTACTGATGGAGAAATCTAATCATAGTGAAGTTAAAACATGCCCAATTTCAACAACTCTTCCATATCAAAGTCAAATAGCCGTCCATTCAAGCGGCAGAGCTGGGATTTAAACCCAGGCAGTTTGGACTCAGATCTCACATTCTTGACTACTTTTCATACTTCCTGTCTCTTCAGGAGAGCAAAGACAGCTACTGTTAGTGCTTCCCTGAGCTTCTTTCCAGAATGTTCTCTCACAGAGTTAAATACACGGAGATCACGCAGACTATACTTTTCCATATATAGTCACCATAAACATCATTTTGAAGCCTCATGAGAGCAGATCCAGTGATTGTATCAAAATTTACTTACTACCCTTTTTGTTGTTGAACACTTGGTTGTTTCGCAGTTTTTACTTTTATGAAAAACACCATTATGAATATATGAAGGCTGGTTTTTACCTAGGAATATTTTGTTTAGTGTAGTTCAGGGAAAGGGAACCAGCGCATTAAAGAATCTGGTTACCAGCTGGGGGGAGGAGAGAAATAAGTGAGGGAGATTAAGAGGTATAAGCTTGCAGTTATAGAATAAATGAGTCATGGGTATGAAATGTACAGTGTGGGGAATATAGGCAATAATTATGTAATATCTTTGTAGAATGACAAATGGTAACTAGACTTATCATGAAGATCATTTGGAAATGTATAGAAACATGGAATCACTATGTTGTACACCAGGAACTAACATAGTGTTGTAGGTCAATTATACTTCAAAAACGAACAAACAAACTCATAGAGATCAGAATTGTGGTTACAAGAGGGGGTGTGTGTGGGGAAAGGAATTGGATAAGGCAGTCAAAAGGTATAAACTTCCAGTTATAAGACAAATAAGTACTAGGGATGTAACGGACAACATGACAAATTAACACTGCTGTACGTTGTATATGAAAGTTGTTGGGAATTCCCTGGTGGTCCAGTGGTTAGGACTCCGTGTTTCCACTGCAGGGGGCATGGGTTCAATCCCTGGTCGACGGACTTTCACTAAACTTTTTGTGATAATCATTTCATGATGTATGCAAGTCAAATCATTATGCTGTACATGTTTGTGTGTGTGTGTGTGTGTGTGTGTGTGTGTGTTGTGGTTTTTTTTTTTTTTTGCCGAGCTGCAAGACTTGCAGGATCTTGTTAGGACTCCGTGTTTCCACTGCAGGGGGCATGGGTTCAATCCCTGGTCGACGGACTTTCACTAAACTTTTTGTGATAATCATTTCATGATGTATGCAAGTCAAATCATTATGCTGTACATGTTTGTGTGTGTGTGTGTGTGTGTGTGTGTGTGTGTGTTGTGGTTTTTTTTTTTTTTTGGCCGAGCTGCAAGACTTGCAGGATCTTTGTTCCTAGACCAGGGATTGAACCCGGGCCCTCAGCAGTGAAAGCTCAGAGTCCTAACCACTGGGCTGCCAGGGAATTCCCATGCCGTACATCTTAAACTTATATGGTGCTATATGTCAATTACACCTCAATAAAACTGGAAGAAAAAAAAATAAAGCATATGACTACCTCAATTCATGCTATCAAATTGCTTTCCCAATGGATTGGCCCAGCAGTTTAATACCCCTTAGTGAATGAGAAGGCTTTATTTCCCATACCTCTAGGAATGGAATATTATCATAAAAACTTGTTAAAAGAAGCAGAGTTTTTGAATGAGTAAATAGTCTGTATATTTGTTTTCTTTTGAATTTACTTAATATCTAATGATGTTGACCATTCCTCCTCATTGTATTTTCACCAGTCACTTACTAAATCCTGATTAAGAGTTTACGTATGTGTGTGTATATTTGGTATAGATTCTTTATATAATAGAGAGAATTACCCTTTGCCTATGTTTAAAATAATATTTGCTACAGTTTTTTTCTGATTTGCTTGCCATATATTATTACTTAAAATATACAGGTGTTCTACAAATATTGTCTACACATCTTTTTTATTAAGTGATTTCTTCAAGAGTTATAAACTTTAATTTCCCTCACCCTCCCAAGTTTGAGAAATCTTTAATACACTTTTCCTTTTTCGATCGTTTGCTTGGTTTTAAAATCTTAAATCTCTAATCTCCCTGGAACTCGGTTTGGGGTAAGGTATTTAATTTCCATTTTCAGTGTGCATTATTCAATACAACAGTATTAACAGCACATAGGAATTATAAAAAGCTCTGGTTATATCTGGTTCTTTCCTACTTGTTCATATAAAGGTCAAGTTACTAAAATCTGTGCTTTATCTTATAATAAGTATGCAAGTAATAAAATAAATATAAAGTTTACTTCCAATCAAATGTATTTTCACTGGTATTGGTTATGTTTTGTGACTTTTATTTACATGCATTTAAACGTTTGTCATTCAGTTATTACAAAAAGTATGCACAGTAAGCCCAAGAAACTCATTTTGGTCTTCTGGAATTTGACCATACCAAGCTAGTAGGAATTTTAGATATCCTTCAAATAACAATTTAAGAACAAGCTTGGTTTTACAAGACCCTTTCTAAATACATTTTTAGAAATGTATTTACTCACGTACAACAATATTTTCAAGGGTGGGTAGGATCCTGCCTAGTCCAGAAATACCCATTTAAATTATAATCCAGAAAAAATTGGTAAAATAGCTGCTCTACTAATGATACAGGTTCTAGGGGCAAG
This sequence comes from Physeter macrocephalus, assembly GCF_002837175.3. NCBI lineage: Eukaryota > Metazoa > Chordata > Mammalia > Artiodactyla > Physeteridae > Physeter > Physeter macrocephalus. The sequence continues at coordinate 46,384,542 of NC_041221.1, read as the reverse complement.
AGACAAGCCAGTGTAGATGAAAGAAGGGACTATTCTTTCTAAATACTAGGTGCATTTGATCCCTTTTCCCAGAGTTCGGCCTTTGCCAACATTGACTCTACTCCCCTGTCTGCAAGTTCACCAGCTGTATGCAGCCTCTTTCCCTCCCTGAGTGCTCCTCGCACCTTCCCTTCCCTTCCCCCGCCAAACCCCACATTTACTTCGTGCAACCAATTTTCATCTAGATGTTAGGAGGGAAAGCAAGCCAGCTCAGTGAATGAATTCTGGGCAATACATGAATGACAAAGTCTCTTAACTCTCCAATATGCCAAAAAGATGTCTAACAGAGCAACAGAAAGACAGTCAAGGAGGCAAAGTCTCAAGAGGTGGTGAAATTTTTCATCTGTCTCCTTCCAGTCAAGCTGGTCTTGCTTGGAAGTGTAGTCCTGGCATCTACCCTAGAATGTCTCTGTCTCTTTACCGTCTCCAATACGGAAACCACATTTTCTAAAAGCTCTTCTTTATAGTAGGAACTGCAGAAAGATGACATCACTTATTCATAAGGGATAGTTTTAAGTCAAGTGCTTTGAAGAGAGGAGTTGTTTAGAGTGATAGCACATTGCAAATACACTTTGAATCAGTTTTGCCCCTGACTGTGCTTTGGTCTATTTATTGTCTCTGGGTTTATCAAGTGAGCCATTTCTACTCTTAGAAAAGATTATGTGGGGAAGGGCAATTTTTATTGAGCTCTCACCATGTGTTAATAATGGTGGTGTGATCCTCATCACAACTTTATGAGACAGGTATTATCATATCTATTTTAAAGATGAATATCCTGATGCTCAGAAGTTAGTTAACTTGCACAAGTTTACAGAGCTAGTAAGTGGTTGACCTGGGGGCTTCCAAACAAAAGCCAGTGCTCTTTCTACTAGCTCGCTTGAAGACAGTTCTCAAATGCACCTGGCCTCTGGGTCTTCAGCATCTCTAACCCCCCAAATTGTAGACGCACTTGAGTACTAACCTTGGATCTGCTAGAGATGTCCCAGAGGCACCTTCGGAACCTTCCACAGGTCCTCTTACTTTTTGAGGATCCCACAATATGGTTTTTAGTATCAAGTCACTGTTTAAAATGGTTACACCAAGTCCCTTTTCATGGAATGATTTAACTAAATGTATATAGAATTTATTAATTAAAGTAGCCTACCTTTTCCCTCCAGTGCACACATTTTAATCCTTGGAAACCATCAGTAACAAAGGTGGGAAAGACATTAAATGAAAACATGCTTCAGGTTCTCATGCTTAATGACAACAGCTAACAGTCTTCAACACATGCAAGATGCCAAGTTCTCACAAGCACAGATGCCATGGAGGCCAGGACTAGTACTACCCATACCTCACAGATGGAGAACAGTCACTGACAGAGTAGGTAAACTGCCAAAACCACAAACCTGTATAGGTTGGAGCCATAGTCAGCGTAGAGAGCGGTCAAGCTCTTCTCAAGGTCAGCTGAGTGGCTGAGGTGGGCTTCATACCCAGCTCCAGGGCCCAGACCCTCACCCACTATGCTGTACTCATGGCCTTTCAGTAGACATGGTACGAATTTAAAGAGCCTAAGTTAGTAGACAATATATATATATATTTTTTGCGGTACGCGGGCCTCTCACTGCTGTGGCCTCTCCCGTTGCGGAGCACAGGCTCCGGACGCGCAGGCCCAGCGGCCGTGGCTCACGGGCCCAGCCGCTCCGCGACGCGCAGGCCCAGCGGCCATGGCTCACGGGCCCAGCCGCCCCGCGGCATGTGGGATCTTCCCGGACCGGGGCACGAACCCGTGTCCCCTGCATCGGCAGGCGGACTCTCAACCACTGCGCCACCAGGGAAGCCGTAGTACACAATATTTTATCTACATGTTCATTCTCTTTTGAATTAGGTTAACTAAATATAGAGCTGAAGTTGAGGAAAGATTTTGTTGATTTTACTTAATGAAGTCCACATTTAGCTTTTTTTCAGTTCATTTGTTAAATGAATAAACAAAAGCCATTGTTTTCTTCAGCTTTCTGCTGGGACAGACAGCGTTAGAGGTGAAGCCAGTGTGCTGAGGTCAGCCAGCTATCAGCATCAAGTCAAGAGGAGATGCTCTGCATATGCAAAGATGGCTTTTCTGGGTAAGCAATTCAGGTTTCTGATTACACAGCCCAGCAGCGAAAAGAGTCTTCCCTGAAAACAAGTTCTCACAGCCTGATACATAGGCTTCTCAGAGCCCTCTCCACTTTGCCCTTACGACCAGTTAGAGGGAGAGGGGTGGAGGGAAGCCTTCTTCCCTTCAGTAAAGCAACTCACTGCCTCTGAAGAGCTGAGTTCCATTAGTGGGCACTTATTTAAGCACACTGATTGATATTCCCAGAACTAATAAAAACTTGTATGGCTACCAGATCTTTAGTGCAAAAGAACAGATCCTTTATTATTGATTACTCTGCAAAAATAACCATCAAAACCAGAAGAACTTCCTAACAGGATTTTTTAGATCCGAAGCAAACTTTGCAAAGTTGGCATCTTGGTGACATTATGTAATACATAGATGTCACGAGCAATATCAAAATTGTTCACTCTCAGCCAACAATCTCATAGGATTCTTATTTTGGTATTTTAACAAGATTTCTAGAATCTAGGAAATATCTTAACAAAAATGTTTACGGTGATCAAAATTAACTGTCCTTGTTGAATGCTACAAACAAAGATGCATTTTTTCAACATACTTTTTTCTCCCCTAATATGGAAAGCTCAAGAAAAGACTCCTTCCGGGGTTCACTGTTTCTCCCTGGGGAGTCTATACAACAAATACTTCTTTGGAAGATTAAATATCACTTCACTTTCTAAACTAAGACACAATGTGCACCCTGGAGCCTCAGAAAGAACGCATACCTGGTTCACTTTTGAAGGCCAGACATTCACAAGTTAAAGCTAAAGACCTGTTTTAAGAATTTGGTTCATATCTAATCTGAAAAAAATTATTGAAAATATTAAGAAGCCAGAAAATATTTAAGAGTAAAAGAATGAAGCACAATCTGAAGTAAACTTTAGACCAAATCACTCACTTTAACTTTTGGTGGATGTTGGCGTTTGAAATAGTAAAGTTTTACTAACGTTCCTGCCCTATCTCCAGACTCTGTCACCCAGATTGGCAGACCAAAGCCTTCTAGAATTATTATTCACAATGCAAAATTCTCCAGGAAAAGAGACAATGACCCCCAAAGAGCTCAGATATCAAAAGAGAATCTGAAAGTGATAGTGGCATTGATCTTGAGATGAAGACCTCACATTCTGAGGCCAGCTATAAGAAAACTACCAAAGGCCCACCCAAGGTGAGCTAACTAGCTCTTCTAGCATTTACATTGCAAACCAGTCAAAGCCCATTCAAACTCCTACCGGGAAAAAGCTTGGCCTTTAGATCTTCAGCCAGAAAGGAGACCATGCTGTCTGCTTGAATGCAAGATGGCTCAAGGATATAATAGTATCAAATATTATTGTTGATAGCGCACCACTGGTTTTATGTGACAAAATACTATTCTTTCCCAGCTAGGGTCTTTTCATTTTTGTAGTAAAAAACCAAACACACAAACAAAAAACTAGCACTACTGTGCCTCAAGTTTACAACAATCTAATGTATGATGTAATAAAATCACAAGAGTGGCATCCATTGCCTTTGCCATATTCTATTGGTTAAAAGCAAGGTCACAGTTTCCACCACACCAACAAGTGAGCGGCACAGGATGATTAGGGCTTTGTCTGACCTGCACAGTCTCTAGGCCTGGCCCCCAGCTGCTGTTGAATAGTTTCCCGAGCAGAGGAATCGCTTAGTTGCACCGTGAATCCGATTCCCTACTGCACTCCAAACTGTGATTTCTCTCATGATTTGGGAAACTGGTTCTTGACTGAACTATGATTTTTCATATGCTTAGGTTTCTAGATTCACAAACTAGGAGTGATAGCTCTCGATTCCTAATTCTCTCACTAGGCAGGTTTTTTTGAGTATGAAAGACAGCAGGTGTGATGCTGTAGAAAGATCATAGTCTGGGCGTCAGAGATGAGGGTTCTGGGCCTGATGCTGCCAGTAAATTACGCTAGAAGATACTTCACTTAAATGACTGAATCTTCATAGCAAACCTACAGGACTTAATATCACCATCTTATAGAGGAAGAGACTGAGCCCTAGAAAAAAATAAGCCATCTGTCTAGGATTACATGGCCAGTAACTGATGTTGGCAAAATGGGGTTTCAAACTTAGATCTGCCTATTTCCACAGCTAATATCTTCAAGTCACATAATCTCTTTGCCCTCCCTGCCCGCTTCTTAATCTGAATAATGAGAGAAATAGATCAGAAAGGCAGTATCTATGATCTTCTTGAACTTTAATATTCTCTGCTACATATTCTGAGCATTATCTTAGCTGCTTTATATGCATTCATCTTGTTTTTTCTAATGAATTCTAAAGTCCTTGATAATGCATATGAAAGCTTGTAGTAAGTCATAAAATGCTTTATCAATTTGGCCATTACGGTTATTATGGCAGGTACTCAATAATTATTTGAGAGATCAAATAAAAGTTTCTATTTCAGAACTTGGCTAGATTGTGGCCCAATTTGGAGAAGTTAAAAGCCTGTCTCATGCCAGCCTGATGAAGCTGCTGGACGTAAAGTTCCATTAACTCATTTTTATAAAGTAGCCAAGGGCAAAATGGAGAATTTACCTGCCCAAGAGGTCTGCTGGTCCCTGGCCTTTTGTTTCAGCCCAAACTTCCAGGCATTTCCTGGTGAGAAGCTACTCTGTGTTTGAGGCAACCTTTCAACCCTCCCCCACTCCTCTGTTCCCACATCCTTCAGAGGCCCTGGCTTGGCTCATTCTTTTGTCCTTTGGTATTTCCTGTTGCTGGAGGTGGGAAATACCTGTTCCAGCCTTGTTCCACCAGTGGTGCCCAGATAACCAGCCGTGGGTGACTGATGACCAGGCAGGGTACAGACGCAGACTCAAATCTTCATGGCGTGCAGCACTGAGAGACAACTGAATCGGAAGAACCCTGGAGTTCTGAAAAGCCTGGTCCTTTCTTCTTAAAACTGCACTAACGTAGACTATGTGAAATGGTAATATAATTTATAAATAATCCTGCAGGTCTTTAAATGTCCAATCCACTGTCAGTTAAAAAAATCTATTTGAGAAATAGTAACTGAAATCACCAGAATCTGTTGCCTTCCTTTCTGGTTAATATATATAGTTGTGAGTAGAAACTGGAAATGAAATATATGTAAAAATTTCCAAGTTCTCCCCGTGCCTTTGCTGTGTGTCATATACTTGCCAGCCCACACAGACTTCAAAGTCCACTCATCTCTACCTGTGGCAGCAGCCCCATTGGGGCAAACTCTTCTAAATCTCACAATTTGGAACAGTAAATGACTACAACCTCTCTGGGGTACAAATTAGCTATACAAAATCACAAATGGGTATACCCTTAGTCTCAGCAATTTCACTTTTAGGGATGTATCCCACAGGTATACTTTACCAGGGTGAAATAACTTTTATCCCAAATTATTCATTATACCATTTGAAAAATGATATCAAAGGGTTGGAAACCACCTAAGTGTCCCATCAATGGGGAATTGCTTAAATAAAGTATGGTTCATGCAAACAATGCAGCCTCTAGAGAATGAGGTGGTTCTTTATGTGCTAGTAAGAAATGACACCCAAGGGATATTGTAAAGTGAAAAAAGCAAAGTATGAAGTGAGCTATATATACTATGGTACAACTTGTAAAAGGCAAAAAAAAAAAAAAAAAAAAATTAAATAAATATGAATTTATTTTTATGCTGATAAAATAACTCTAAAGTCACAGAAGAAACTGATAACAAAGCAAACTGGACCCCTGGGGGATCTGGGTGGGTGTGACACTTTCATTTCATTTCACTTTTGTTCTTTTTGATTTGGGGCAATGTAGATTTATTTATTTCATAAGTAAAATAACAAAATAAATACACACACAAAAATGGCCCACAATTAAAAACAAAACCTGACTGAATTCTATATTACATCTTTTCTGCTAAATGCCTGAATCTTTCTAAAAACTCACTCTGGGTCTGGGTTGGTTGGTCCTCAATCTGCTTTAACAATGAGTTTCCTTAATTTGGGTCAGGGAGAGGGGGGACACTAGTGTGCTCAGATTTATAGTTGAGTGGATCACTTTCTGACGAAAAGTCTTTTTTTCTGGAGACAAGGAAGTGAATCTGAAAAAACTTTGAACTCCGTCGTTATAGGTTCATGTGCTGCTTCACCCAATTAGCCAGAGTTACAAGTATACCAGAGCTGAAAACTCACGTTGTAAACCCCTCAGCACAGGTCTGCTCTTTCCTCATCTGTCATGTTGTGTAAAGCATCCCGATGCCAGAACTTACAAAGCCCTGGCAAGTTTATTGAGTTGCAGCTTTATGTGCGGGACTACTTCATTTGCCTTAAAAAAGCAAATCTAAGACAACAGTAAATAAATAAGAAAAAAAAAAAAAAGAAAACCACTTGGGTCATAGGCAGTCTCTTCAAAGACTCGTAATCTCCTTCTTGATGCGTTTACCTTCACATTCATCAACACGCTGAAGACGGCAGCAAAAGCACGTGGATCCCTGGGGTTTTGCCTTCCTTGCTTTAAAAATGGAATTTCCAGTGATGCAATGTGTCTAAAAGAACAGGCCATATTTCCAGGGTGAGAAGGGCAGTAATTGTCCATCTCTACTCTCATTAGGGACAAATGAGCTTCATCTTACAAGATTTTGAATAGAAAGTCTCTCACTAATAGCCCACTGTTTTCTCTCTGGGAAGCAACAGCAGTTTGTGGCCTGGAATCATTGCTGGAGAACTGGAGAAATCTCTTTGGGGACAAGAAGAATGAAGTTGTCCTCTCAGGAGACAGGGACTCGGTCCTGAAATTCAAAACTTAAGTGTACCTTTCAACTCGCTGCTCCTAAATTTACCTTCAACTCTTTGATAAGATACACAGAGGGAAAAAAGGAGTGCCTTTCACCGACATTGACTTAATTCAGCCAGGGTATATCTTCCTTTATCTAGCCTTGGGGGTTTTATTCTTCTCTTTTTGGTTTCAAAACCACTCGAGTGCTTTTTTTTTTTTTTTTTTTTTGGCTGCGTTGGGTCTTCGTTGCTGTGCGCCGGCTTTTCTCTAGTTGCGGCAAGCAGGAGCTACTCTTTGCTGCGGTGCGCGGGCTTCTCATTGTGGTGGCTTCTCTTGTTGCAGAGCACAGGCGCGGGGGCTTCAGTAGTTGTGGCACATGAGCTCAGTAGTTGTGGCTCATGGGCTTAGTTGCTCCGTGGCATGTAGGATCTTCCCGGACCAGGGCTCGAACCCGTGTCCCCTGCATTGGCGGGTGGATTCTTAACCACTGCACCACCAGGGAAGCCCTTGGGGGCATTTTTGATTGGGTCTAGTGATGGGAATATTCTTGGTCTAGGGAATAAGCTCTGGGCCATTTTGATAGCACTGAAGCTTGACATAAAACTCATAATTTTTATCCTCGGTGAGCACAATGGCTAAACTGTGTGCCCTGAAGTGCTCTGTGTGTTTCCACATCTCACAGCAATGATACAGCTCACCTAGCCGTCAGACCAAATACTTGGTGAATGGTGGCACCCCAGCGTTCCATAAATATCAAGAACTCTTAACACCTGGAATGTATAGCTTGGAAAAGACGGTGCTTAAATTCCAGTTGCCTCTTCCAAATAGCGTAGGCTCTTCACAACCTTGTTTACTCTACAGCAAAAACAAAGGCCTGCAATTTTCATCCCCTGATTTATAAGAGATGGGCAGAAGATGGAAGGGCAGGCGTGCCTCTGCAGAGGTGTGCCTCAGTTGTGTCCTCAGACATTGCTTAGGAAACATTGGTCACCACACCCAGAGTCAAGAACTTGACAGTCAAGAATTCAAAGCAAGAGAAGGCAACTGCTTCATAGATTTGAGAGACTGGCTGGAATGAGTTGGGAGATCATGAGTTCAGGAAAAAGGTCCTTGCAATGGTACAGCATCATGGGCTGAAAAGAAAACCCTCATGTATCTTATTCTGTATTTTCGGCTTTAGAGGAAGACAAATTAGATTTTAAATGATAGAATTTTGGAGTTGGAGGCAGACATTAGTCCAAATGTGTTTTGCTGATGAGGAAATATGAGGTCCAGAGATTTGTCTTAAATCATAAAGGGAGCTGATGGCAGAGCTGTGTCTGTAAGCAGGACCTTTAGACTCTCGGCGCTTTCTCAGCTGTGTTCCAGACATTCACAGATACTAATCAGAAGGGGGGATGAACTGGCCACGGACCTACATTGCTATAGAGGGCAATGGGAAAGCACTCTGTAAACTGTAACACAGCAACAATGGAAGGTATTATTATCGCAGGTAATTGTCCTGAACACACATACTTATTTGATTACCTACTTGAAAAAAGAAACAAATTTGAAATTGCCTGCTCAGTTTTCTTATTATCTGAATTAACAGGAAGAAATTTTTTTTTTTTTTTTTGGCTGCGTTGGGTCTTCGTTGCTGTGCGCCGGCTTTTCTCTAGTTGCGGCAAGCAGGAGCTACTCTTTGCTGCGGTGCGCGGGCTTCTCATTGTGGTGGCTTCTCTTGTTGCAGAGCACAGGCGCGGGGGCTTCAGTAGTTGTGGCACATGAGCTCAGTAGTTGTGGCTCATGGGCTTAGTTGCTCCGTGGCATGTAGGATCTTCCCGGACCAGGGCTCGAACCCGTGTCCCCTGCATTGGCGGGTGGATTCTTAACCACTGCACCACCAGGGAAGCCCTTGGGGGCATTTTTGATTGGGTCTAGTGATGGGAATATTCTTGGTCTAGGGAATAAGCTCTGGGCCATTTTGATAGCACTGAAGCTTGACATAAAACTCATAATTTTTATCCTCGGTGAGCACAATGGCTAAACTGTGTGCCCTGAAGTGCTCTGTGTGTTTCCACATCTCACAGCAATGATACAGCTCACCTAGCCGTCAGACCAAATACTTGGTGAATGGTGGCACCCCAGCGTTCCATAAATATCAAGAACTCTTAACACCTGGAATGTATAGCTTGGAAAAGACGGTGCTTAAATTCCAGTTGCCTCTTCCAAATAGCGTAGGCTCTTCACAACCTTGTTTACTCTACAGCAAAAACAAAGGCCTGCAATTTTCATCCCCTGATTTATAAGAGATGGGCAGAAGATGGAAGGGCAGGCGTGCCTCTGCAGAGGTGTGCCTCAGTTGTGTCCTCAGACATTGCTTAGGAAACATTGGTCACCACACCCAGAGTCAAGAACTTGACAGTCAAGAATTCAAAGCAAGAGAAGGCAACTGCTTCATAGATTTGAGAGACTGGCTGGAATGAGTTGGGAGATCATGAGTTCAGGAAAAAGGTCCTTGCAATGGTACAGCATCATGGGCTGAAAAGAAAACCCTCATGTATCTTATTCTGTATTTTCGGCTTTAGAGGAAGACAAATTAGATTTTAAATGATAGAATTTTGGAGTTGGAGGCAGACATTAGTCCAAATGTGTTTTGCTGATGAGGAAATATGAGGTCCAGAGATTTGTCTTAAATCATAAAGGGAGCTGATGGCAGAGCTGTGTCTGTAAGCAGGACCTTTAGACTCTCGGCGCTTTCTCAGCTGTGTTCCAGACATTCACAGATACTAATCAGAAGGGGGGATGAACTGGCCACGGACCTACATTGCTATAGAGGGCAATGGGAAAGCACTCTGTAAACTGTAACACAGCAACAATGGAAGGTATTATTATCGCAGGTAATTGTCCTGAACACACATACTTATTTGATTACCTACTTGAAAAAAGAAACAAATTTGAAATTGCCTGCTCAGTTTTCTTATTATCTGAATTAACAGGAAGAAAATAGAGCAAAATAAAATCCAGAGACAATCTTAGAACAACATTAAGCCTTCTACCCCCTACTTCAAAATAACCTTTACCAACTCTGTTAGAAACCAGCAATATTTTCTCCAAGTTTCCAGAACCCCTCATCGTGCTTGGCTCCACTCTGACGGGGGCGACAATTAATGAACAGTAGACACCAAAATGCTGGAGAAAAGGAGAAGCCAGGGAGGTGGTAAACTCTGATGGGTCCTGAGTGGTACGAACAAAAATGCACTATTGGGTATGTTACAACATTTATTGAAACCATTTTCTCAGCAACTTCCCATTTTCCTGAGCCATCACTCCCTCCATTGAGCAGTCTGTGTTGTGATAACAGCTGCCTGGGGATTACTTTCTGCTTGGCTCAAGAGGTCAGGGACAGATAATGACGGTGTCACTTACACTGAGGCTTTCATCTCTGCCTCTCAAAGCCTTTTACAACTATTAAGTCTCTTCCTACGACTCTCTTGGCTCCCTCCTTTAGCCAAGGAAATAGAAGACACTTCCAGACCGAAAGCAGGTGACCATCTTCTCCCCTTCCCACACCCAGACCTCCCTCACCCTTGGCTCTCAGTCCTCTGGCCGAGCAGCAGCATCAAACCCGCGTGTATTTTCACTTGACGCCCTAGCACAGATGGAAGCCAAAGACGAAGGGTTGACAGTTTCTTCGGACACTTTGCCTGCCAAGCATTTAAGGAAATTATTTAAGGTTACATGGTCGTAAATGGCAGAACTGGGATAGAATCTTGGCAGAGAGGTGTTATAATTATTCCATTTTACACACGAAGAAACAGAGGCTCAGTTCCAGAAACGGGATATAAACCTCAGCTTCTGACTCCAGAATCCGTGGCTCTGATCTACTCCCCTATTCAGTCCTGGACTCTATCCCCAGGACAGAAGGCAGCTCTCTGGAATGGTTTTGGAGAAGGTGGGAGGGAGGGCTGGGACCTAAGGCAAGTCAGCTATTTGCTATTGCTGTCCCCCCAGTTTTTTCTGTAGTTCTGCTCCCTGGGGAAGACAATGTAGCAGAGAAAAAAAACAAATCAGACTCTAGTCCTTACACCCTATCCCTATGTCACTTCTCCAGAGCAGGGCATTATGAATCCACTGCTTCCTAGCTCACCCTCCAGCCCAGCCCTCTGTCCAGGGAGTCTCTGTGAGTGACTAGCTGGGCTCTGGTAACACCAGGGGAGGGCCTGCCTCAGGAGACATCCTCCCCCGACCTTCTGGAAGCTCCTTCTCTTCTTCTCTTTTCCAGGAAGTGTTGAAGAAACTGGAAATCTGAACCCAGAAATCTGTTCACCATTCTTTGGATTCTTGTTGTTCAGCCTGGGTGGAGATGCCCTTCTCTTAGTGAGCTGAAAGGTGTCAGCACGGGGGCCACTAACTCAAGCAGTTGGCTAGTCTGGTCCAGGCAGCAGCTGATAGTTCACCGCATTGATGAACCTGTTCGGCTGAACTAACTGACTCGGCTGGATATTGTATTACATGTCCAGGGCTCAGAATACCACTACAGCATTTCTGGGAGATTATTGCTTCTAGTTATAAAGAAGGGCCCTAGAGTTAATACTGCTCTCAGAATAGACTCACTTACAGAGTAGCTTATGCAGTAGGATAACCCGATTCATTGATCGTTATTCGTTTACCTTCAGAGACAGAACCTGTCTTCGTTCAGTCTGGAGATGGTAAGGCTACCTTCTAAATCTTTATTTATGGTGAGTCTCTTGCACTGTATCTCCACTGCAGTGGCAGCCCGCATCTCAAACTCAACATGTCCGAAACTGACATTATTACTTCCCCTGTCTTCTTCCTGTGTTCCACCATGACTGACAGTACCAACGCCACTCGGTCACCCAAGCCAGAAATCAGACCATCGACCTGCAATCCACCTTCTCTGTCAACCCACATGCAATCAGCCACCAGGACTCAGGAGTGACCCTTGTTCTGAATTCTCAATTCAATCTCTCCTTTCCACCTCTCCTGTTGATGTGTCAGTGCACATCCTTAGCTAACTGGTGTAATAAAACAAGAATGAACATTTCCTGAGAGGAGGGACCAAGCATCCAGAACACTATGGTGGGTAAGAGTATGAACTTGGAGCCAGAATGGTGGATTTGAATCCTGGTCAAAAACGCATCAACCGTGGGATAAGTATCTGAGCTTCGGTTTCCTCATCTATAAAATGAGAATAAAAATACCTCCCTCCCTGGCTTGCTGTGAGGATTAAATAAAGCTAACATACTAACAACACTTACAGCACTACTTGGCACCACATAAGTGTCCACAATATATATTATACATGTAACGATAGATGAGGAAACTGAGACTTCAGAACAGGTAAACACCTTCTTTAGGATCACACGGTGATTAAGTACGGCCGGCATATGAATCCAAATCTATCCTTCATCAAAAGCCACACTTTAAAAATGTTACCACATGGCACATCTATGGTTCCACATGTGGTTGTTAATAACAAAGTAGAACGTCTAAAGTACCAACACAGAAAGACACCATATACGATATAGAACTGTATATACAATATGATCTCATTTCAAAAAATGTGACGAATTTCTCTATTACTACCTCTGAACCCCATATATTCCTTTGTCATCTCATTTTTCCTCCATCTCTCCTACTAACCGACCTGAGGGCAGAGATGCCACATTGTAGAGCATAGAGCCAGATACACAACATCCAATATTTGTTAAATTGCTGAATAGCATTGAATCTTTAAAAAAAAAAGTATTTATTTAGCAGATAATAGATGAGTGACATTCTGTGACGTGAACATGACAAAGGATTTTTCTTTCTTTCAGGGAGATGTCTGAGGTCCCTCTGACACAACTGACCACAGTATGAAGTAGAAAATGCTTCCCGGAGGAAGAAAGACAGTGACCACTCTTCTCAGTGTTTTTTGTCAGACAGCTGTCTGCTATAGCCCTGGAAGACACTTCATCTAATGCTTTAATGATGAACTATCTTAAAGGGACTTAGCACTTGCCACTGCCTTCTTTCATGTTGCTAGCCTGCTCCCGTTACATGGGCTTTGCAGCCTGGCACTTTCAGACTTTGACATGGCTTAGAAATGACATTAGAAATGTCATTGCATAGAAATGACATCACATTGCACATGTGGTTCTATGCCTGTGTTTGTAGAGGAATTGGTAGTGAAATATCTACAATTCCCTACTTTTTTTGAATATATGGCTTCAACATGTCTCTACTCCTCCTCTGTATTTCTAGTTTCTATTTCCACACACTAAATGCACATTGATTTTATTTCAAAAAGATGAAAGAAAACAGACTGAACAAAAAATTCACCCCACTACGTAGATTTTCCCAGTCTTTTTTAGTAAAAGTGATCAAAACCTAAGAATTTGAAAACTAGGTAATTGGGACTTCCTTGGCGGTCCAGTGGTTAAGACTTCACCTTTCAGTGCAGGGGACATGGGTTTGATCCCTGGTCGGGGAACTAAGATCCCACATGCCGCAGGGCAACTAGGCCTGCGTGCTCTAGAGCCCACGCACCACAACTAGAAAGAAGCCTGTGCACCACAACAAAGATCATGCATGCCACAACTAAGACCTGATGCAGCCTAAATAAATAAATAAATAAATAAATTTTAAAATAAATAAATAAAAAGAAAATTAAAAAAAGAAAACCAAGTAATAGCTATAGTTCTTTCTTGTCATTTCATCTTTGGAGAAAATAACTATTTTCTTCTTTCTTCCTAGCATCTTTCCAGTTTTTCCTTGTGCTGCAGCAAATAAATTTGAGGGTTGATGTCCCAGACATGTCCTTTTCCTATTATTTCTTTTACGGTTGATGTAGACATGGTACCCAGTGGCAAGCTAAATGAGCCTTTGTTTTCACTGGGCCCTCAGTGGAAGAGGCACCAAGAGATAGCTGAAAGCTTCTTCCTTCTCTCCTAAATCTGTTTGCTAGTAAGTTGCGATTCCAAGTCTTTGGTGTAGACTCAGTGGTCTGACTGTCAATGAGACCTCTTTATTTGTTTCTTTGTTAGTGCCTTCTTCTTGTTACTTCTACCTCCTCAGTTTCCATTAGTAAAGCCAACCCTGAGGGCATCCTGCCAAGTTATCTACCCCAGCTCAGCCAACTCATCGCAGCTCTCACAAATCTTAGGGAAAGTCCTCATTGGGCTAGGAAATGATCCCAGAACTCATAGAGAAAATGGACTCTTAAATCCTGCCAGTATCTTCCTTCTATCAGAGATGTTATTTCTTTGTAATCACTTAAGAACTTCCTTCTCCATTGATCTGCTCTCCATGTTCAGGTTTTATCACTTTCCATTTCTGTGTTCTTTACCTGAAACATTTCTGTCCCAGAAATGGAACTCTTGTGTTTAGAACACCATTTTGAATCAATGTTTCTGCATCTTTTCCAAACATACTCCAGTATCACTGAGCTCTATTATTATACGTATAGGGTTGCAAAATAAATGGATATTTGTTAAATGAATGAGAGGAATGCAGCTTAATCATTTGTAGGAGAATTATATGTTTTCTGCTGAGTTTAACTGAGTAAATCATATAGCAAAATGACAAAGCTATGTGAATGCATGTAGCATTGCTTGGTAATTGGCCTCTACCAAGACATGGCAGCATTTTTCTTCCTGGCAACTGTCACAAGATGTCAGCTAGTCAGGAGAGCACTGAGGCAGGATGGCAGAGTGGTTAAGAGAATGGCCTCTGGCACTAGACAGCCTGAGTTTGACTTTCACCGCTAGCGTTTACTAGCTGCGTGACTTTGGGCAAGTTGCTTGGTCTTTCCGTGCTCATTCTCCTTAACTATGAAATGAGGATCAGAGTAATCATACCTACCCACTGCCTTCATAAGCTTGTTTAAGGATTAAGTGAGCTAATATAGGCAAAACACCTAGAAAGTAGCTGGAATAGTGCTGTACAATCGCTCAGAATTATTATTACACAGCTATTACTTGGCTTGACAAGGACTGTAATTCAAAGAAAAAAACCGAGATGAGAATACTGTATTTTACATCAATTTCCAAGACAATGATACAGCACTGAAATACTTCTTCCGGGAAGATATTCAAACCTGGAGACCTAAAGAAAGCCATTACTTCTCTGAGTCAATCAGGAAACTTTCTTTTTGAACATCTCTGGAATTAATTGAACAGTCATTAATCACCAACAATTACTAAAAGGAGCCAAAGATGTTGAAATGGAATATATCTGAAGTCTTGTGACAAACCACTCTTCTTCTCTATTCCTATTTGTCTGCAATCTAAGAATCTTATTTTTGGAGATAAAGTTATAATTATATTTACATGCTACAGAATTTTCTTAGTTTTTATTGTCATTACCTCTTATATTTGATGATGATCTTGGCAAACTCCAAGGTAGAGATTAAAGCCTTTTTTTGGTGGCAGATTAGTAGAAATTTAAGTTATAGCATTTTTTTACAACATGATATTGGCTTATCTGTTTACCAGCCTAAGGATTTCTATATTGGTTCAAAAATTCCGAGTAAGTAGATTTTTCAGCTATATTTTAAAGGAAGATTAATGCTACCTACAAGTAGCAGATATAATTGCTAATTATAATGAACTATAATTTCAGATACCAATAAATCAAACAAAACATCATGTTTTATTTGTACAGATTGCTGTCAACAATGCTAAATTAGTAAGAGACTGAAATGTTTCAAAAAAGGTTTAGCTATTTATGTCAGACACTTAGAGGCAATGAATGAGGGATCTGTGTTTACATTTCCCCTAATTTACCTTTCCCAGTCACTGGACAAGACAGTGTACAAACAGAAAAGATTCGGCCTCTATGTCTGTGTTGATATTCAGCTGCAAGTCAGCACCAGTTAGAATATAATTACAATTAGGGACCTGTGTCTCATTCTGGGTGTACCAATAGAGTACATTAGTTTTAAGTAAAAGTGACATTGCATAATGATCACATTTTGGCCAAATCTAGAGTACTTGATTGTTTCTATTGTTACTTAACTGCTCAGGTCTTAAGATTAAATTATCCTCTTTTATCCTTACATGAGATGGAGAAACATTTGATTTATTTCCCTTCTCCACACAATCAATTGATTTGCATAATGCCTAATGAGATTCTTTCAAATTCCCACGTGTTTACCACATGTTGTTCCAAATGTGCCAACAGACTGTCATTTAAAGGAAAAAAAGAATCTTCAAATTCAGAGGAAAGCCTGGGCTATCCTTTTGAATACCTACAATCAGTTCACCTGACAATATTCCCAGGCAGTCAGATGTCCCTGAGAAACAAGATCTAGTTGGTTTTTTTTTTTTTTTTGCTTGTCATCAAATGACTTACCCACAATGACTGCGGTGACAGTGAGTAGCACAAAAGCATTCCGAAACAGGTAACTTTTAACATCTTCCTTTGTGATGTTCTGCACTTTCTTCTTGGCCAAGAGTGTGCGTTTACGGACCCCTTGCTGGAATCTCTCCATCCTGCCTCCCATCCTGGCCTCTTCTCCATTGCTTTTAGTCATGTTTTACTTCTGCAGAGTGTCTCTTCTTTGAACTTCAATGTCACGGAATCAGCCCCAGAAAGCCAGTCCTCTTTGGTGTTCAAGAACACAACTAGACGAGAGAGAAAAAGACAAGAATTACAGCCTCCAGGGGTGAGAAATCAGGGCTGCCCAACACCAGGGGAAGCTGTTGGCAAACTGCATAATCTCAGTAGGAATCAAGGGCTGGCGAGTGGCAATGCCAGATCTCAAGGCTCGAATGTGTATATTTTACTGGACCATGTGTGAGACATGTGCATAAATCCAGAATATATGAGCAGGTACTTGTGTTACATTTTTAAACATTTGTCCTTCCCTCTCCAGTGAAGCTATAAAAGGGCTCATCAGAGCTGGGTGTGACGGAGCACCCTTACCCCCACCCGATCCCCCAGAACCTAGCCAGGTACTTTGCATAATGTTCGCCCTCAATAAATGTCCAATTGAATTAAACGCACAGGAAATGCTCAGTAATTATACTTAATGACTCATGTTGTATACATGGCAAAGGCATAACCAGGTCAATGAAATGAATTAAGATACTGAGATTTCACAGTCAGAGGTTGCTGTTATATATAATAAAGTAACTATTTGCTAAATTAAGAAAAAAACCATGATAATATCAACTAGTAAATATGCTTATGAAAAGAACACAAGTACCCACAGTCCCTGGGAAATACATTTGACCCTTTCACGTGGTAACTTTTTTTTTTTTTTTCATAAAATAAGCTAACTGCGCTGGGCACATTTATAAATTATCTGAAATCATAATTCATCTTCATTTTGGTCCCAAGTAGAAGTACAAAGTAGCATTTGTCTTTGTGGCAAACATGCTGGCGCCTTCTGAGGAAACTATCACCTACTTCTCAGTATTTTAAAATTTAGGATTTCTAGAATAGATGAGATGAATTCAATTTTCATTCCAAACGTTACAGCGTGTGGTTTCTAGTTTCTTTAAAGTGCTCCTAGGTTATTCAAATATATCTAAGTAAATCTCTCCTTGGTGGAAATCAGCTGTTTTGAAAGATCAAGGGATTCCTCCTGCTGTTTTACAAGATTTCTAATCCCGTAACCTTTCCCATGATAAATCCAAGTAAAAAAATCAAGTCGTGCCTGTGGACGTGTGTATCTGGCAACGAGAAAAGCCAGTGTGTGCGTCTGTGGAGGAGGTAACTAGAAAGCAAGAGACTCCTCGGAAGCTTTTGGCAAATCCAAGTGCGGAAAAAAAGACTAGTCTTAACAGTTTTGACTCTTAAATAAAATTGCAGGCTGGGGTCAGTGATAATAAGACGTACAACTCGTTCAAGACTTCACAGCAGATTAAAGTTTAGGGAGAAGTAAAGAGGAGACGCGAGAGACCAAATTTTTTCCCCTCCTACTAATCTCTGATTCCCTTTCTCAGTCACTTTAAAATAGACCAGCTCAGCCTTGATTCTTTTCTAGAGCTGGAACCACAATCTGCCCCCAATCCACCCTGAATGACTCAACTCCAGATTAAGAGAGGACACGGCGTAAATAGACACCACACGCTCAATGCATTAAATTACTAACATGGACTTTATCTACCAAAATGGCTAGCTTTTACTCTCGCTACTCCTCTGCTCGGGAAACAAAATACACTGGCAGAGAAATGGAACGAGAAATGTAGCCCAGCAGAAATACAGGACGTCAGACTTACCTTTTCTGATTTTGTAACGGGTGGAAGATACCCCAGGCAATGACAAGGTGAATTCCCAGCAGGTACAGCGGAGCAACAAAACGCAGCGAGCAAGGCGTGCATGTGCTCTGAAACTGCAAATTACTATCGGGGCAACTTAAGAAAAGGGGCGGAGTCTGTGCCCGGGAAAGGGGGAGTGGGGAAAAATGAAAACACCACAGGGAAGGAGGGGGGAAACCCGAGGTTTCTGGAATATTGATTAATCTTGGCGCACCAGAAGCATGCTTGCTGGCTTTGTTTTGCTCCTAAGACCAGTTTTCCAGCTTTGTCAGTTCACTTTCATTAGAAATGCAAAACCGGGACCAGGAAGAATTGAAGAATAAAGCGCACACAACACTCAGAAAGCTTGAAGTCTTGATTAGAACGTTTCAAAGAAGACTTTTCTGAGGCTAAAGTTAATTATCTCACATTATGGCAGGTTTCCTCCGCTTAAGGAAACACGAGACTGTGCTCTTTTGCCTGGTTGTACAACTGTTATGAAAGAGTCCCTCTTTTTAGAATTGGGGAAATAACTGACATTTCTTGGGAAGACCCGGAACGCAATCAAGTATAGAGAAAAAAAATACTATAATTCTCTAGCCTTGCCTAAACTTACTCAAAACACAAGCTGAGACATGCCTCTATTTTAGCAGTTTAAACTCTATTATAGCAAATCTAATTTAGCTCACCGTCTGTGTTGCAGAGATTCAAAAAGGTAAGAAGCACAAAGATGCCAGGATCTTTGCTAAACTACTAAAGTAAAAAGCATTTTAAGACCAAGAGTATAAATGCACACTTGAAGTTTGGTAATTTCAAAAGATAAGTTTCTGTGCAGACAGATGCCTCAATTTTAAAGGAGGCTAAATGTCCCCCACACCCCCTCCTGCCCCATCATTTTTAGGAGCTAGAAAATTCTCATTGCCTTGAGAATATAACTTGCACTTGTAGTCCACCTTTCTTAAGAAGGAAATAGATTGTGCAATCGATTTTTAAAAATTAAAAAAAAAATTTTTTGAGCCTGACTCAACTCCAAAACTCAGAACTTGTTTAGTATGCAGAAAAATGTTTAATAGAAACAAAACTCATACCAAAAATTACAGCCAGAGTTCTGTATTCCTGTTTATTAAATCTCATATTCCCCATGCAAAATCTGCTTAATTCTTGTGTCTGTTTTCCAACAAGAAAGTATGTCTTTTTCCCTTATTAGCAAATCCAGGGAGATTCTAAATGTATGTCTCCTGCCAAGCTTCAGCTGTTGCATTTATATACTCTTTTGAACAGCTCCTGGTTGGAAAGCAACGGTGAATCATGTAAATGCTAAGATTATAAATTAGCAGCAATTATAACCAGTTTTAAACTTGCATCATTTTAAGAGTTTATTGAGAATATCTACTCCTGCCAGTCCCACTCCTCAGCTTTCGCTTCCTCTTATCTCCTAGGTCACTTAGCATCCATATCACATAGTTTAAGTCACAGTTACACTGTCTCCTACTGCTCCTTTCTTTTAAAAACTCCTGTTAAATTTTGGCTTCTCAACTAAATTGTAAGTTCTTTGAGGGCAAGAATGGGTCTTATACCTAATACATAGTAAACATTAAATTCAACTCCTATGAATTAATGACATGATATAAGAGTATTAAACAAAACACTTTGCAACCTTTTGTGTTAAAACAAAATCACTTATTTTTATGTTCGCGCTTCTGGCCTAGGTACATGGAGCAGATGTCATTTCTCGATGCCATGACTACATTTTAAAGCATTTATTTACTACACTAAGACCTCTCTGAGCCATGGATTTAAGACTAATTTGTTCACATTTCTTGTGGAAGTGACCTGTATGTCAAGAGAACTTAAAAGAGAAATCTTTATATGATTTTCAATGGAGTTTCAAGCCAAGTGGCATTTTCGGTTTTTAATTCTGTTTTTTTTATAGGCAAGAAAAAACACTAGAAAAACCACACTTTGGTTAGCATAGAGATGAGAAGGCCCTAATGCCCCTTCTTTTTTCCTTTTTTCTAATCCCCAAAGCTTGGTTCATTATTTTAGTTTGCACAGACATTATGGGAGTCTGGTGAACCCCGGAAAAGGGAAATAATTCACCACTGAAAGTTTTGTTGGCTGTAATAAAAACCCAATGAGAAAATGAGATGTAAAGAGTTTCAGTTCAGAGTTCATCTGAATTACAAGGTTTTAGTCTGGGGGAAATATTGGGAACTACTTCTTTTAAGTACCACTTTCTCTTTTGGAAAGCTACAGCAATAATGCCCTCAGGACAACTTGGGTTTACTCAACACATATTTCTTCCTTTTCCTCTATTTTATAAATAAGACCCTTGAGCATTCAAACATTTTTTCCTTCTTAGAAATACTAAATAAGTGAAACAGAAAGAAATTATGAACATGTCTCTATATGTCTCTATATGTATTTCATTTAAAGCTACTCTGGTAGGAGACACAGAACTAGGAAATCACATTAATTTAGGTATTTCAGAGTTAAAAAAAAAAATATGTGGCAAATGCTGCTCCTTTTGAAAAATTTTCTTTGAACATGCTATTATAAAGTATGCTGTAGGTAAATTCATTTGGGGGGTTGGGGGATGTCACCATAACAGGAAACAACCAAATCCAACCTATCCTTGAACTCCATTAGTTTCAAGCATGAGGGATCATGATTAACAAGTAAGTGTTGTAATATAGTACAGAACAATCACATTTCAGCAGTCAAGATAAGGGAATTCTGGAATTTGCGGAAGAATATGATTAGAAATCCTTTTAACCTTTATTGAATATTTTCCACTTTTATTTGTAATTTCATGGGAGATTTTGTCCTTCCTTGTTCAAATAGTTTACATTTTAGGATCACGATAAGGAATGTCAATTTTCCTTCTACAATTTGGAAATTATAGAATGTTAAGACAATGAAGGGGACTTGATTTAACCCCAGGGGAAGTACTAGAGGTAGCAGGAGTAGACGTAGTACTTGTGGTAGTTGGTCTTTCATTTTGGCTTAAATTTTTTCCTTCTTAGGTTTGAATGTAAAAAGCAAAACAACAAAAAATCGATGGTGAATTCTGGTTAGGTTTTTAATGATTTGGGTTTATCTTAAACCTATATGAAGCCTGAAAAACCCAACTATAGAGGTGAACTATAATTAACCTTTATCCTACTCACTCATTCAACAAACCTTGAGCAAGTCCTGAGCTCCAAATACCAGCCCCTTTTCTCTAGGGGCCCAAGGACGCATCTGTAATTATTACACAGTGGGCAGTAGGGGGGCCCCACAGAAAGTTATAGGAACTCTGTGCTGGAGCCTATTTACCAGGTCTCCCTATGAGGACTCAGAGCTACTTGGAGAACCTGTTCCTGGCTCAGCCTTGTACGTACAGAGGACCCAATACAGCAAATGAAAAAACCTTGAACTCTATTCCTAGGCAAGAGGGAGCCACAGGATTTAAGCACTGGAGTGATTTTAGTTTTAGGTTGATGCAAACCCTTTGAGGGAACAAGTCTTGAGTTAGGAAGCCAAAGGGGCAGAGGAGAATTTACAAACTGGGGTAGTTCACGCTCACATTAAAAAAAAAATAAAAAAGATTCTATTGAAGAATACAGACAACCTCATGGTATTGAGGCTCAAGGGATAGGCTGGCATTGAGTTGAGACCACCTCCACTAGAGGTGGTCTTCCTCTCCAGGTCACCTGACCCACCCACTTCACTTGTTTTAGTTCCCAGCGTGTTCCTCTAGCACATTCTAATGTTGTGACCTCTGAATGGGTTTAAGAAGTGGTCTGAGTAAGGGTAGAGGCCTAGGGAACCCCAACGTAAGAGGTAAGAAGAATAACAGGACCCCCTTCAATAGATCTGCAGGTAGTGAGAAATTATACCAACGATTTCATCCCAAGTTACCTAAGAGTTGAACATAATGGTGGTTTAAAGCAATGTAACACATTTTCTTCATACTAAAACTAAAGAGGGTCTGCTTTTTAATGACTATTTCACAAATGTTATTGCTATTAATTATGACTCATATTGTGAAATGGCTCTTTTCCCAGTTCTTCAAAATGAGCCAAACCTCCGCAGGACCAGAATCTTAGTGTAGCTGGGAAAGATCGGGTAGGTTAGTGGGAATAAAAGGTTTTGGCACGGTGTGAGCAATAATGATGGTCAGCATTTTTGTAGGACTTTATAGTTTCAGAAACACTTTTACACACACTCTCTAATTTGATCTTTGTGACAGTGCTTTGAGGAACATGCTATTATCACTAGCCCTGTATATCCAGATGTCGACATGGAGTTCCGAGGGATTGGGCAATTTGCCCAGCGTTACAGTTAGTGAGTGACAAGAGTTCCTAATAGTTCACGGAACTTTGGTTTCTCATCTTTTTCCAAAAGAAGTCTCCAGTAGCTTTTATTAAGACAAAGAGAAAAAAGAGTAAAGAACATTAAAAGGAAGGCCTACCATCTGTTATTTCTTCTGGAAAGTCAACCCTAAACTTCTGCTGTTCCCTCTCCTCCTCCAATCGCTGACAGGGTTGATTGCCCTTCCTATGTGCTCCCAAGACTCCCTGGGTTTAAATTTCCAGAGTGATTACCACCCTGTTCTGTAACTCTCTCTTTCTAGACTGTGGGCCCTTTGAGAGCAGAGCCTGTCTTTATAACTACTGCATACCCAGTCACCAGTACAGAAGGTTGCTTGGTTAAGTAAGAGTTGCTGCATGAATAAATGGACACATCACAGCCACAAATATGAGAAATTGTATCAGTCCATCTCCAACCCTAAAACTTGGAGAAAGGACATCAGTAAACATCAAACTTAAAAAAGGGGAGAAAAACTAATGGATTCCTTTTTCAATCATTACAACATAAAAGAGATCCAAGTGGAGCTGCTCTAATGCAATGGGTGGGAGGTGGCGGTCAGAAGCTATCTCAGTGTCCCCCTCTTCTCTCCCTCAGGGGGCCCCCTCATCAATCCATGGATTCCACCCATCATCCCTGAGAGCAAAGATGTGTTTTGTTTTGTTTTTTTGGCTGCGTGGCATGTGGGATCTTAGTTCCCCGACCAGGGATTGAACCTGTGCCCCCCTGCAGTGGAAGCGTGGAGTCTCAACTACTGGACCACCAGGGAAGTCCCAGAACAAGGATGAATGAGGAAGTCATGTCAGCTTGTGCCAGGATTCCTTAGTACTAGGTCCAGGTTTAGAACTTAGGTCCCCCCATTCCTGCCCCCATCGTGTTTTCAATCACTAAACGACAAGTTCCTCCTCTCCCAAATTTGAATGTCATCTGTAAAATGAGGTTAGGCTACGTTATTTTGCTCAAGTCGCTTTCTCTTTCAACAGTCTATGATTCTAAATCATGCCATGCCAATAACAGGCTTGCCGCATCCACTTCGGTATATTTAGTTAGTGTCACAAATTTTTATATGCACTCAGTGATTAATGGCTTCTCATTAGATTCCTCTGCCACAAATTAAACACAAACATATAAACAGTCACCAGAGGAAGCTTACTGAAGGGCACGGGTTTTATGAAGCATAGCGATGACATGAATCTTTTATAAGTGTTTGCTGGTATAGAATCATAATTACAGCAATCAAGACAGATACACATCTTTTGTAAGGAAAAAAAGTAATTATAATTTAAAAGCGCACGGCTCAAAGTTGCCATCACAAAAACGACTATTATAGCAACTATTTCACATTTGGACATTTTTTTGGCAGGAGCTCTGGGCATTGTTTATTGTGAGTCAGAAACAGGCACTGAGAAAATATGCAAATTTTTTAAGCAAGAGAAAATGCAGCTTTGAGTTGAGAAAACAGGGTGAATGGTGCAAACTGTCTGGGTCTTGCACACAAATCAATCTTAGAGGCTGAAATAATTTTTGGTCATCGGATGCTGTGAGAATAATTTGGGGTAAGGTCAGAATAAAGTTATTTTATGCTTTAAAATGTACATTCAAGATGTGTGCTGTACTCTGGAATCAAAGTCCATCTTCTGCTAATGCCACATCTATAGCTTGATTCTAAATTGAAAGACCAAGGAAGAAAGCTCCGGAATGCTACCGATCCCATTTTCCTCGGCTGGGCAGAGGAATGGCTCTGGCCTCGTGAGGCAGCTCACCTCGGGGTCACAGAAGTGGCACAGCCAAGCGTCCTCCCTCACCCTGCTGCCTCCTCACACAGGATCACACCTGAAGAAATGAAATTCACTCGGGGTGACCAGTTCACTCCTGTCGCTAGACCTCAGTTGTAAACGGGTGTTTCTATCAGAGTTGCATGAGTCCAGTACCCAAATCTCTTAATATCAACAGATGAAACTAGGGGAGATAATATAGCCTTGGAGAAAAATATACTGAGGCTGGGGTCTGGTGGTGGAAGCTTGGGTAAATATTGGGAGACTCCTCCCACTCCAAACAAAAGGTGAGGCAAGAACTAAGTTTCAAACTTTTTTTAACCTGATAAAGTTAATTCGTATATGGGCCGATGTCACAAATCGAAACCTCAGACAGCCTGCACTGTCAAGGAAACCTAACACACTAACTCCAGTCCTCCCACTCTGCTTTAGCTAGCTTACCTTACCCTAGAAAACAGGACCTGCCAGCCTTATAAGGACCTCTAGCCAATCATGCCCCGTTTCAGCGTGGCCTCTTCTAAAGCTCTACAAAGTCACTCTGGCCCCAAATCCCTCGGGACGGGTGCTCCACTGCCTGTGAAGGACTGTGCTTCCCCAGTCCATGGGTTGTTTTCACTGAATAAAGGACATCAAACTCATTTCAAAACTGTATCATTTTTGTCGTTAGACAAACCCTTTGCTCAAATAAAAGCTCATGATGAAACAAACGGTAATACAGCACATCAGGGGTAAGCCTAATGTCCAGGTGGGATGCCCAGAGCCACTAGATTTATCCTTCCTCCGGTGTCCCCTCCCTTCTCCCCACCACCAGTATCTGGACCCTGAGTGGGTTGCCAGGGCAAGATATGGAAATGGCTGGATCAGGTAACTCGAAGTACTCAGATTCTGAGAATAACGTTTTCATAATCTGGAATAATCTCAGAGGAAAAGACAAAAGGCTTAAAGTAAACTCTAAGGACCCCACGGTGCTAGTGATGCTTCAATGAATAAATCTTATAGAGGCATGGTTTGTTTTAGTAAATTCAACCACAGGTAAGATGTATGGGAGTATGTTTTTCAGGTCTCACGCCCAGGCCTGGGGTGGGTGGAGGGGATGGTGGGTGGTGATGAGACGGACTGGGCTGAGCAATGGGTCATAATTTTTATGTCCTTGTGACCTAGCTAAGCTCCAGGATAGATGCAGGAAATGCAACACAACCAAATTAATGGTTTGCTCAAAGTCAACTAAGTGAATGTCAAAGTCAGCACCAGAACCCGGTGTTCACACTCCCAGCCCTGATCATTTTCAGACAAACATACAGTGAAAGGCTGGTAAGACGTGATTCACTTATGAGACAGATATTTTCAACTCCAGTGTTATAAAGCTATTGTTGTCCAATATGGTAGCCATTAGCTGCATGTATTGGAGTGCTTGAATGTGGCTAGTGAAAACTGAGATGGGCTGTTAAGTGTGAAGTATATATTGGATTTTGAAAACTTGATCCAAAAAAATGTTAAGTATCCCATTAATAATTATTCATATTGATTACATGCTTGTAATGATAATATTTTAGATATTGGGTTAAGTAAAATATATTAAAACTATGTTAAAGACAGTTTCACCTGTTTCTTTTGTGCTTCTTTTAACGTGGCTAATAGAAAACTTAAAATCACGTCTGTGACTCGCATTGTCTTTCTATTGGAAAGACAGCACAGTTATAAAGTGATTACTCTTTATAGAGGCGTTCTTGGACTGGGTAGAGCTGGCAAGACCCCCTCTCCAGTCCATTCTCTCCCAATTTATTTAAATAGATTAGCATGTGGTGAGAATATTTTGGTCTCTGCCAGAGGTTTAATGCTAATGGTCATAGTAATAATAATAAAACAGCTACCATTTATTAAATCTTTTCTATGTGCCAGGCACTGTGCCAAGTGCTTTACATTTGCCTCCTTTACTTGTCACAGCAAACCTATGGTTACTAAATTTCATCATTCCCACTTTACCAGTGAAGGAATTGAGGTTCTGAGAGGATTAGCAACCAGCCAAGGTCGCAAGCTGGTGAGGTGGCTGGACTGAGATTCCACCGCAGGCCGCTTGCTTTCAAAGCTCAGGCACTTGAGTGCCACACAGCTCTGCTCTGCGTACGAACACTCCCCAGGAAAATACTGTCCTCCGAATTGCGCAAATTCCCACTAGGTTTGAAGGCACGGGGGGGGGGGGGGGGGAAGGTGTGGTTACTAAATTTCATCATTCCCACTTTACCAGTGAAGGAATTGAGGTTCTGAGAGGATTAGCAACCAGCCAAGGTCGCAAGCTGGTGAGGTGGCTGGACTGAGATTCCACCGCAGGCCGCTTGCTTTCAAAGCTCAGGCACTTGAGTGCCACACAGCTCTGCTCTGCGTACGAACACTCCCCAGGAAAATACTGTCCTCCGAATTGCGCAAATTCCCACTAGGTTTGAAGGCACGGGGGGGGGGGAAGGTGGGATGCCCAGAGAAGGGCAAAACGGTTGCGGTCCTCAAGGATCTTCCAGTGCTTTAGGGAAAACATATGCACAGTGAGATAGATGACCAAATAAGACCTGATGAAATTGAAAAACAAAACTCTCTAGACAGACAGTTTGCAGGGAAAAGGGAGGGTTGCACGGAAGAAGCAGCATTTCAGAAGGAGCTCTGCGGGTAAAGTTTTCTGCACACTTAGGAATAGCTAGGGAGAGTCTTCCAGGTGGAAGAACCCAGGAGCAAAGACACAGCACGGACTCAAGAGCGGCTATTAAAACATGGCGCAGCCGAAAGAAAAGACCGAAGAGGTTGAGCACACCGTGTTTTAGACAAGTAGAGAGTAAGAAGGTAGAAACAGCTTGGATACCTTGCTTTCTTCTTTTTTTTTAAATTGAAGTATAGCTGATTTACAATATTGTGTTGGTTTCAGGTGCACAGCAAAGTGATTTGGCTACACATACGTGTGTGTGTGTGTGTGTGTGTGTGTGTGTGTGTGTTCTTTTTTTGGATTCTTTTCCATTGTAGGTTATTACAAGATATTGACTATAGTTCCCTGTGCTATACAGTAAATCCTTGTAGTTTATATGCTTTATATATGGTAGTGTATATCTGTTAATCCTAAACTCTTAATTTATCCCTCCCCCACCTTTGCTTTCTTGACAAGCATTTCTTGGGTTGAAAAAAAGTCTTTGGGTGCGACTTTCGGAATCAAAGATAGCTTTGTATTAATGCAGTGTGTAGAATGCTCAAGTCTTTTCTCTAGAATCTGGCCAAATAAGCAACCACACCTACCACCACAAAATCAGCCCCTAAAACGTTCGGAGAACTACCCAATCTTCATGAACCAAAAGGAACAAGGTATCCAAATGTAACAAAGACGCCACAGGAGTGATCCCCTGGTGGCCCACGTTCTTTCATATTCCAGGATCTTTATCAGCAGAAACGAAATGCCTTCTCATCCACACCCCTGCCTCAGCCACACCCCAAATCCACACTCGGGTCAAAATCCTCGTTATCTTCAATTCCATTATGGGAAGGTATGTCTCGGAGGCAGTAGATCCACAAAAGGATAATAGTTGCTAACATTTATGAGGCAGACAGAGAAGACTAGAAAAAGCAGGTTTCACCAGCATGTAGAAGAGAGTGAACAATTTTATTAGATAATCTATTGGGATCCCTCTTTAGATGTCTGTTAAGTTTTTCAAATGTAACTTTTACGACAGAACTTACTCCTCACATCCTTGGCAAAGTAGCCTTCCTCTGCTTATATTTTTTTTCACAAAATCCAATGTGACTCAGAACTACCGGTCCAGCTTTCAAATTCTTCCAGGAAATTGGAGCCACCAGGGTGAGGCCTATTGTTATGGAACCGTTTGGTGACTAAAATGTAGTCCCAATCTAATCTCAGACCAGGGTTTGTGTCCAGGTTAAAATGTGTGGGGTGGAATTAGGGAAAGGAGGCCTGCCAAAGGGTAAATTTACCTCTGGTTAACTACCCTTCGCACCAGTCTTTTACTACAAATTCAGTACCAGAGCCAGGACCGAGCAAATCCTACTCTGGGAATACAGTCAGTATATATATATATGTCAATCCTTGAGCTACGCCTCTGGCATTCCTTTTACCCACCTGGCATGTCTGGTCTTCTCAACTTCTTATCACAGAGAATTCATTGCTTCCTTGCTGTCCTTTCAGAACTCTTCTCTTGGGTCTGCTGGATGAGATTGCTATCTTTATTTGATACTGGGGCTTTATGGAAGAAGGTCCATCCTTCACGCTAGTCTTGAGTTGCTGAGAGCTGCCTGGAGATTTAAAAATGCACATTTGGCTGTATGAATTAAAACTGGTGTGATCAGGGTTAAGAAAAAGGAAAAGAACAAACAAGAAAAGGGAGTGGGCAAGGGCACAAATAATCCTCAAAAAGGGAGGAAGAGGCTGTGGTGCAGCTGGGATTCTGATTCTCATTAGGAAGTCAGTGTGGACTAGAGGAAGGCTCCTCTCTTTCTCTTAAGGTTGATGTGACATGTTCAGCTTCCTCAGCTCTACCAGCATGGGTCCTGAAGATTTCTCCATCTTATTCTAGTGCCCCTTCAGTGCTTACCGAGGGCTTAGATTTGTTAACATGTTTACATAAATCCACCCCCCCTAAAATTTTTGAGGATTTAGGTCTTCAAAATGTTTTTTCTTTACAAAAGAGTAAAAATCCTAAAGTAAAATGTGTTTCCCTTCTAACTTCTTCACACCCACAACCTTTGCTCTACAGTCAGCTGTGTATTTTTACCCTTTTTAAAAAAAATTGAAATATAGTTGATTTACAATGTTGTGTTAACTTCTGCTGTACAGCAGGGTGATTCAGTTATACATATGTGCACATTCTTTTTTATATTCTTTTCCATTATGATTTACCACAGGACATTGAATACAGTTCTCTGTGCTGTACCATAGGACCTTGTTGTTTATCCATTCTTTATGTATTAGTTTGCATCTGCTAACCCCCAATTCCCACTCCAAGTTTATTTACACTTCATGCAACAAATTTCTGAGTTGTTACTCCGTGTGCGACACTGTTTAAGGCACTGTGGGTAGAGTGGTGAAGAAAGGAGAGGAGGTCTGGACTCTCCTGGAGCTTATATTTAGGGGAGACAGACCCTAAACAAAGAAATGCGCATGGCTTCAGGAAAGGGCTCTGGATCTCACAGACTGGGATAGGAAGCCACTGTAGGGCTTAGCTTAGCTCAGAGGGATAAAGTGGCCTTTTTAAAGAGTGAACTCTAAGACTTCCCTGGAGGTCCAGTGGTTAAGACTCTGCGCTTCCACTGTAGGGGGCACGGGTTCGATCCCTGGTTGGGTCCTTCATGCCGTGTGGCGTTGATCTCCGGTGGCCTCGGCCTGCAGAGGCTTGAAGCAGGGTTTCAGCTCCCGGTCAGTGATTGAGGTTGGGTCTCGGGGGTGAGAGCACCGAATCCTAGCCACTAGATCAGTGGTCGGTGACAAGGCCCTGGCTCTATGGCTTTGCAGAAAGAGAGTTCCCACAAAGAGAGAAAGTAGTGAAACAAGTAAAGTATTTATTAGGAAAAAAAGAAGTACAGTACGTGTGGACAGACACACGGGGGGGCTCATAGGGAGAGTCATGCCCTCGTGGCAGTTTGAATCATTTTTATGGGGCATTTCTTCCAGGTTTCCTTGGGCCAATCATTTTTATTTGCCTGGTTTAAAGTCCATATTTGGTGTATCTCCGGATTTTCCCATGTGTGTGCGTGCACTTCTTAGCCAAGATGGATTCTACCAAAGAGGCCTGTGGGTAGTGAGTGTTAGTTGGCGTCACTTAGCATCACTCCCCTTTTGACCTCCAAGGAGCCTTTCTGTGCATGTGTATTTGGGGATGTCTCCTGCCTTCGAGAATGAGGAATATGTGGTCTCTTATCTTCTATCTGGGCAGGACCCAGCCTTCTCTCTGAATTGTCCTGTTATTCCCATCTCGGAGTATTGGTCCACAGGGAACGAACTCAAAACATTTGCCGTGAGGGCCCATCTATCTCTTGCCTCAGCGTGGCCAAAAAACAAACAAAAATAAAAAAGTGAACCCTGGCTGCTGTATGGAGAATGGTTAGTAGGAGTGAGAGACTAGTTAGGAGGCTACTGGGCAAGCCCTGAGGAGAGATGATGGAGGCTTGGATTAAGCTGACTAACCAGAGAGGTGATGAGCAGTAGTCCTATGAGAGGATGTCTTTTGAAAGAAGAACTGTCAGGGTTTGATGCTATTTGGACAAAGTGTGTGAAATAAAGAGTAGTGAAGGATGGAACTAAAGTTTTAGGCTTGAGGAACTAGGTAAGTAGAGTTCAACTGAAATGGGATTGAAAACCTAAGGTTCAGGTTAGGTGTAGGTGAATGAAGAGCTTTTGGATCCTCTCACATCTCCAAATGGAGATGGCCAGGTGGCAAGGGCATTCAAGAGAGACGGAAAGCTGGAATATTTGGGACTTGTCACACAAAAGCTCCAGCTGCAAGGGCACGCCAAGGGAGTGCACAAGTGTGCATAGAGACAGAGCAGAAGATTCATAACTGAAATGGAATAACTAAAAATTAAATAGTCCAGTTTATTTTGCTTAATATCATACATGCTCAAACACTATTACAAAGGCTGAAATTATATCTAATGGAATCTCTATTATTCTGCCTCATACTGTTAGCCAAATTGTTTATAAGCATGTATTGGCTCAAAAAGGATGACACCAAGGTTTTTGGCCTGAGAAACTGGAAGACTGTGGTTGTAATTTACTGATTTGGGGAAGAGTGGGAACAGACTTGTGTGGGGTGTGGGTAGGGAAGGAAATCAAAAGATAATCAAGTGGAGATGTTGAATAGGCTCTTAGACATAAGAGAAGGAATTCAAGGGAGAGGTCTGGTTGGAGATTAGATTTGGTGTTATCAACCTCTAGACAGTGTTTAAAGCTAGGGCACAGTTTAATATTAACAACACGATTTCATCTCCACAGGGTGTTAGTGTAGCTAGAGATATATAATCAAGAATTGATCATCAAGGAATGGGCCGGGGGCTCTCCAATTCCTAGACATGGAAAAACTATGGAGGAATTGGAAGGGAGACCACATGGTAAGCAAGGAAATAGCAGAAGTGTTGTCTAATATGCCACATTATTTTAAACATTACAGGTACTTAAAATATCAAAGAGTCAGAGACTCTTTTGAAATTTAATGCAAGTATAGAATACCTTAGGTGTTAATTACATGGTCTCTGTATTTAATTCTAGATCTCCCTGGGATTGTACATACTTGCCTGCTTAGAAAATAATTATGTTATCTAAAGGATTTGGGGGGTGCTTTCCCAAATTATATCGCCTTACAGTTGTTTCAGATATCTCAACAGTACTTCAAAATTGCAGTAGTTATTAGACCTGACACTGTATTTTTTTTATTGTGTTGGTAAAGAAGCATATATACATATAACTGTATTTCAGGATAATTGTTTCCCTTTGTAATCTTTTGCTTTATACTTACATGTTTGTTATCTCATTGTGAGAAGGGACTTAATTAGATTGCCAAAGGGGACAATGGTGCAGAAAGGTGGAGAACCCCTGCTGTCTCTCAATTTGTGTCTTGAATTCTTGCCATGTACTTCCCACTTCTTGGCACCGTGCCACTCCTAAAGATACTGTAATGATATTCTACTGGACATCTTCAGGATTTGGTCAATGACATTATCATTACTTATGGTGTCTTTTCTCATCTGAGGTTTGAAATTTTAGGCAGTGAAGTCTGCTATTGTTACATTTTTCTTCATGGCTTCTGGTTTTGAGTATTTCTTGAAAAGACATTACCCACTCTAAAGTTATAAAAGTATTGTACTCTCCAATGTTTTCTTCCAGCATTTTAATAGGGCTTTTATTTTGTCTTTCATCTAGGACTTTAATCTAATTGGAATTTCTTTTTATGTCTTCTGTGATGTAAGAATCTAACTTTTAAATTTGTTCTCCTAAAATGGTAGCCAAATATTCCAACACCATTTATTGAATAGTCAACCTTTTCTTCATCTACCATATATTTTTAGCAGCTTTATTGAGAGACACAAGTGTTAGGTTGTAAAAAGTTTTTTATTACTCATATCCAATCCCAGGCCCAATTGTTCATTGCCCTCTCTGGAGGGCAATCAGTGTCGTTAGTTTCTTTTGTATCCTTACAAAGATATTTACTTATGCATATATTTATTATTTTATATCAATTATACCTCAGTAAAAGTACTAAAGATATGATAAATGAGGAAAAGATCGACTCTTCAAAAATAGAAATATTTATGCATATATAAGAAAATATATGTACACACACAATAATATATAATATGCATTGTTTTTCCTTATCAATATATTTTGGACATTATTCCATATCTGTATTTAAAAATATTCTTCATTCTCTTTTACTTCAACTTAGAATTTTATTGTATTGATATGCTCAACAAATATGCATTGAAAACATACTATATGTGATGTACTTTTCTTTTTTCAAAATAAATTTATTTATTTTATTTATTTATTTTTGGCTGTGTTGGGTCTTCGTTGCTGCGCACCAGCTTTCTCTAGTTGCGGCGAGTGGGATCTACTCTTTGTTGCAGTGCGCGGGTTTCTCATTGTGGTGGCTTCTCTTGTTGCAGAGCACAGGCTCTAGACACGTGGGCTTCAGTAGTTGTGGCACGTAGGCTCAGTAGTTGTGGCTCACGGGCTCCAGAGCACAGGCTCAGCAGTTGTGGCACACAGGCTCAGTTGCTCCGTGGCATGTGGTATCGTCTCAGACCAGGGATCGAACCCGTGTCCGCTGCATTGGCAGGCGGATTCTTAACCACTGTGCCACCAGGGAAGCCCTGAAGTACTTTTCTAAGCTCTGACATATCAGTGAACCAAACAAACACAAATCTTTTCCCTCATAGAGCTTACCTTCTAACGAGATTGATCATAGTTTACTTAACCAGTTTCCCAATAACGGATATTTAATTTTCAATCTTTTGCTATTATAAACAGTGCTCTAGTAAATACCTTATGTATGTCATTTTGCACATATGCAAATATATTGGTAGAATACAATTCTAGAAGAGGAATTTCTGGGTCAAAGTGTGCGTACATTTGTAACCGACATGATCAAATTATTCTTGGTAGAGGATGAATCAATTTATACTCCCAACGATAATGTATTGACAGCGCTGGTTCCTCCATGCATTGTTCTATGCAGGTGTTTTGTTTTTGGGTTTTTTTTTGTCTATTTAATAGGCAAAAAAATGACAAGTCATTGTAGAGTTATTTACGTTTCTTCTGAAGAATGTTACTGGGAGTCTTTTCATATTTTTAAGAACCATTTCTGTTTCATATCCTTTGCCTGTTTTTCTATTGAGTTGTTAGCCTTTTCTTGCCGTATAGATTGTATATATTAGGAAATGTTGGCCTTTTTTTCTGTGATTTAAATTTCTAATATTTTGACCAGTTTGTCATTTATTTTGATATTTGATGGGTTTTGCTATACATAAATTTTGATTTTTATGTAATTGAAATGATCAATCTTTCCTTTTGTGGTTTCTGGGAAGTAGTATGGTACTTAGGATGATAAAAAGACTCCATTGATTTCTTCTTGAATTTATATTATTTCATTTTTTGAATTTAAATATTTAATCTATCTGGAATTATTTTGCCATAAAGTAAGGACTCAGTTTTTTCCCAGATGACAGCTCCAACACAATTTATTAAATACTTTTTCTTTTCTCTATTGATATTAAATATCATCTTTATAACTACTAAATTTCCACATATATTTATGTCTATGTCTTGCCTTTCTACTCTGATCCATTGATCTGTCTGCATACTAAGTGTGCCAATACCAGTTTTAATTATTGTAGCATTATACTGTAAAGACGTTCTTTCATTACTTTTGCTTTTCACAATTGTCTTAGCTATTCTTCTTTTTTTAAAATAAATTTATTTTATTTTATTTTATTTATTTATTTTTGGCTGCGTTGGGACTTCGTTGCTGCGCCCGGGCTTTTCTCTGGTTGCGGCGAGAGGGGGTTACTTTTTGTTGTGGTGCGTGGGCTTCTCATTGCGGTGTCTTCTCTTGTTGCGGAGCACGGGCTCTAGGTGCGCAGGCTTCAGTAGTTGTGACACGTGGGCTTAGTTGCTCCGTGGCATGTGGGATTTTCCCGGATCCCGACTCGAACCTGTGTCCCCTGCATTGGCAGGCAGATTCTTAACCACTGCGCTACCAGGGAAGCCCGTCTTAGCTATTCTTGCTTGCTTATTTTTCCACATGTACTTTAGAATCAGCTTATACATTGCAATATCTCATTATTTTGTTCAGATTTCCCAGGGAGCCCAATATATAGCATTTTTTTCCTCTGTCCAGGTTACGAATAAAGTGAGAAAAAAGGTAAAGAATTAAGCATGTGGAAAATCAAATATAACCATTATTAGAGACACGGCTGAGTTGGATAGCTACGTATACTTCCAAATGGCCTTGTGAACTGAATCTCAGGATTAGGCAGATATGTTCCTGAGCCACAGGCAACCTTGGTCTGGGGATGGCCTCTTGAGGTGGGAGTTGTCCAGGTGAGGCTCTTGAAACCATCATCCTTGCGGCCTCTCACTTCCAAGAAAAAGGAAGGAATAAAGCCAAGAAAGTCTACTTTATTCTTCCCAAATTTTCTAGAGAAGGAGAAAAAGGAGTGAGTGAGAAGTGTAAAAGAGGCCTTAAAAATCCTCTGCAGGAAAGAAAACTGAGCCTTTCCCTTCTAACAATTTGATGTTGGGTGGAGTAAATTATTATTCCACTTTTTTAGGTGAGATACATAGTACACAGAAAGGTTAAGAGACACAGAAACCTCCATCTTCTACTTCAGTTCACTCCTTATGCAAAGCCTTCGTAGCCTTCGACAGATCCCCTCAACAATCCCCTACATTAATTACATTGGTATCTTCTCTCAGCCCAATGTAAACATGACAGAAGTCATAAAGATAAATTTCTCCATTATTTTTTTCTTCATTGACATGGTTTACAAATAACACTTAATACAGTCTCACAGTCAAATAATCCTCAGTCCAACCTTGAACTGTTTCCATTTGGAATTCTGACATTGAGTTCAATTTTTTTGTTTCAGGACAGCATCATCTATCTTTCTTGGCATCTACCACATAGCTTCTTTCTGTCTGACTCTTATCTCAAATTAATTAACCCCGAAGTGATGTCAACTTCCATGCTCAGTTCCCTCTACAAGGTGTGTTTTTCATATCCTTGATGCTATCTATGGGATTATTGCTGTGGACCCTAAAACTGAAGGAGAAATACCCTCAAATCATCTCAGATTTTCTGAAGTTGAAGCTAGAATCACCTACCTTACAGCCATTCTACTCCTATCCCCTGGGATCTGGCTGCACTAAAACTGATCAAACATGGTGGATCAAACATACCTTTTCAGCGATCACTTAGCTCTTCTTAATCCACATATTCCTCTGGGTGGTAGATCCATCTTAGCCCTCCAACGGCTGCACCCCACCCCTGAGACACATGACTCTGTGGAATTCCAGGGCAGGGACATTATACCCAAACATATGTTCTGAAACAAAGTAATGCTTACTTTTAAATAGATATGTTAGTATGGTAGGTCCCCATAGGAAGAGAAAGAATAATCCTAAATGTACATCATTATTGGAATCAAAAGAGAAGAATGTACTGATGAAAAAGAATTCAGCTTTATTGCATAACCTGCTAAAGAGCTAATGCAAGTCATGATTACAACAAGCTTTTACGGTGTTTCTCTCTGTGTTTGGTGGGTTTTTGTTTTGTTTTGGTTTTAGTTTTAAAAATCATTCTCTGTCCTAGTGCTACTGAGTTCAAGCACACTCCACTGAAAAGCATGTTGTTAATGCTCATCATGGCATCTGTGCTGTATTTTGGGAGGTCCGTGGAACTTAATTAGAAAGAAAGTTGGCTTTAATTTCTTCTTTTAGTCCCCCCACTTGAAAAAATAAAGCCTGGTTGTTTGAAGACCCATTTCAGAAAATCATTCTTCAGTTTCCTCTTGATTTGTGTTTATTGCTTAAAGTTTTCCCAGGGGAGGGCTGAAAGCAACCTTAGAACAGTTCAGGCGTTCTCTTCTATTACTTTTCTATCTCAGGGCTCCAGATAAGAGCCCTGAAGAAGGGAACACATTCAGCCCTTACAGCAGGATGTCAGTACTTTATAATAACCTCTTCCACAGCCCCAAGCTCTCAGCACTATTCACTTTGTACTAGTACCCTTAACACAGCACAAAGGAAGACTTTGAACGTCCCTGAACCCCACATCCCTGCTGAGACCCCAGGATCCAGGATACTGCACAGCAGTCTTCAAAAAGCCCCCTAATTTTATTTCTGTCTCTGATTTCTGGGCCAGAGTCTTCTGCTTAAACAAGGGGAAGAACAGCTGTGTAAATAAATACAGATGACTACAACTGGCTGCATGCTTTCCCCAATTGCCTGCTACACTCACATAGGCTCTCTGTTGATTGTGTGTAGGATAGATAAGGACATGGACCCAAAATGTGGCACTATATGGTGTTCTTTTTTAATTAATTAATTAATTAATTAATTAATTAATTTTTGGCTGAACTGGGTTTTCGTTGCTGTGCACGGGCTTTCTCTAGTTGTGGTGAGCGGGGGCTACTCTTCCTTGCAGTGTGCGGGCTTCTCATTGTGGTGGCTTCTCTTGTTGCAGAGCACGGGCTCTAGGCATGCAGGCTTCGGTAGTTGTGACATTCAGCCTCAGTAGTTGTGGCTCTCGGGGTCTAGAGCTCAGGCTCAGTAGTTGTGGCACACAGGCTTAGTTGCTCCGTGGCATGTGGGATCTTCCTGGAGCAGGGCTCTAACCTGTGTCCCCTACATTGGCAGGTGGATTCTTAACCACTGCACCACCAGGGATGTCCACTATATGGTATTCTTCAAAGAGAAAATTGTCTGGTATTAAGCAATTGGGGGAGTTACTCATATAAAATAGGGATGCAGGGCTGCTGGCTCACCAGAAACAGTTAACTGTATCATATGATTGTAGTTAGGAACTTCCAAAAAAACCTGTTTTCCTAAAACCAATTGATCATTCACTCAACAAACATTTATCGAGTGTCTACTACACATGAAACATTTTTCTAAGTATTCGTGGGGACACTTGGCAAACCTTGGTGAGGTCTGTCTATGCCTTTAAGGCCATGAATCAGAGCAAAGGGATAAGTAGTGATTAAAGGTATAGTTTCTGAAAGCAACCGGTCTAGGTTTGAATTCTAACTCCGTTACCTACTAGCCGTGTGGCCTTGGGCACATTGCAAACCCTTTCCGAGCTTCAGTTTCCTCATCTCTAATACTATTTTCCTCATGATATCATTATGAGGATTAAATGATGTGATGCACAGTGTCTGCTACATGATAAACTCTCAATATAAAGATTAACTATCATAGTAGATAGGATATGGACTAAGCTACTGTAACAAGGAGACCCCCCAAATCCAGTAGCACAGCATAATAAAAACTGATTTTCTCTGTTCATAGCTAAGAGGTCTAGAATATCTCTGCCATCTTCAAAATGTAGTTTCATCTCTAAGGCCAAGATGGTTGCTCCAGCCCTTATCACATCCTCGTCAGCAAGAAAGGAAAAAAGCAAGGTGGGTGTTGGGGGGACATGCTTATTCCTTTTATGGGAATAACCTAGAAGTGGCACATTCTGTTTCTGGTTACATCCTATGTGCCAGAACTTAGTCATATGACTGTGTCAAGCTACATTAGAAAGGTGGGAATTGTAGCATCTAGATGGCAGCACTGCTCAGCGAAAACTCATACCTTCTGCTGTGCAAAATGGTTGGCCACGAACAATCTCAGCCACAACTATCACTGTTACCTAGCCATAGGACCAATGACAATCATGCTGTGGGAGCCTCAGAAGATC
The DNA here is from genome assembly GCF_002837175.3 of Physeter macrocephalus. Taxonomy (NCBI): domain Eukaryota; kingdom Metazoa; phylum Chordata; class Mammalia; order Artiodactyla; family Physeteridae; genus Physeter; species Physeter macrocephalus. Next base: position 46,346,321 of record NC_041221.1, on the reverse strand, counting down.
ACAGGACACATGGGTTAAGAAAAAAAAAAAACATTTTCAATGGAGGGAGAGAGAGCTCGGAGGCATCTAAGAGGGGGCATGATCAGAGCATATTGAGAAGTTCAGATTATCTGGAGTGTAGCATGTAATAGCAGCATCTTGTGGTAGGCAAAGCCAGAGCAAAGGTTAGCAGCAGACCGTGAAGGGCCTGAGATATTTGGACTGTACTTTTCAGGCAGTGAAGAGATAGTACAGTTTTTTTTTTAGCAGGGGAGGGGAAGATAGGAGATGTAGTTTAAGAACATATATCTGACAGTGGTGAATAAGCAAGGAGGTGAATGACCAATTGGGGAAGTCATTTCAATAAACCAGCAATGAGATTCTGAGGGCCTAAACTGGGCCAAGGTGGTGGTGGGATTGGTCAGATGGAGCCAGGTGGGAGGCACATTTGAAAATAGAATCAACAGGATATCATAACTGATTGAGCATGGGTATGAGGAAAATGGGTCAAGAATGACTCAAATTTTTCATACTTGGTTTTTGTCAGGATGATGATGCCATTAACAAGGACAGGGAAGCTGGGAAGAGGGGAGATAACAGCTAGGATGGGGTAGTGTTTTGTGAGCCAGGAAAGGAGAAAACTTTGTGGTACCCTTATAGTTGAATTTATGGTTTTGGATAATTGTTTGATGTCTGATCTAGACATTAATGCGTATGACTATAAACTCATTTGTAGGTTCATAACAAACCATCACAAACTTTGTGGCATAAAACAAAAAATTATTCTGAAGGATGATTGGGCTCAGCTAGGTGATTATCACTCAGGATCTATCACTCAATTATAGCCAGACAAGGGCTGGAGTTGGAATCATCTCAAAAACTCACATGTCTGATGGCTGATGGTGGCTATCCACTGAGACTTCAGCTGGGACTATTGGCCAGAACACCTCCATGTGGGTGTAACCTCTCCACGTGGCCTGGGTCCTTCATAGCATGGTGACTGGGTTCCAAGGACACACATCCTAGAGAAAGTTCAGGAGAAGCTGAACAGTATTTCTGCTAATGACGGAGTCACACAGTGGCATTTCCACTGCATTCAATTCATTAGAAGTGAATTGCTAAGACCAGCTCATGCTAAGGGCTTAATGGGAGGACTGTTGAATTTGTGGACATGTTTTAGGCCATCACACTCTGTGAGGACAGGGAACTGACCTGTCTTTTTTTAAACCATTATATTGTTTATGCTTAGGGAAAAAGTCACATATTGGGTGGTCAATGAAAGTTTGTTGAACAAGTAAATGAAGAGAAAAATTAATGTTTCAGTGCCACAGAGGATCCTGGCTAAGGACGAGGGAATGTTGGCTCTTACTGTTTATTACTAGCTGGTCACCTGTGTGGCCATCACTTCTACATGGGGAACTTCGTTTTTTAGTAGCTGTCACTAATACAACTGGGAGAGTGAGAACATCACAATCCCTTTTTATTGGGTCACTGGCTTTTGAGTATGGCACCAATGGATCTGAGAGGCGTTAAAAATAAAATGATGCATATTAAAAAATTTTAAAGTTTATTTGAGCAAAAATTGATTCAAATCAGGCAGCGTCCAATCTAGCAGATAGAAAGGAACTTCAATTAGCTGTACAAAACAAAAGACTTTTACAGGCAAAAGGCAGTAGGAAGAAGTTTATGAGGCAAAAAGCAGGATGGTTATTGCAAAGTTACTTTCCTTTAGGGGATGACAGGAGTCTATGAGCCAGATTACCCAACTGGTGCTACATCAGGTGATTCCTGGTTGACTGGTTTAAGATTCCACTTCTGGGAGAGCTGAGACTATAATTAAGTCTCACTTTGGTGACATGGGTAAACCTGTGTTCAGCAGTTAATGTTTCAGTATTTTATCTTTTTTGGAAATGATCTAGATAGTCAATGAATACCCATCATTTAATTTATCTCACTGTAACTTTAAAGTTTCAAGTTACCAAAAGATTTTGGAAACTATTTTCAAGTAGACTTATGAAACGAAGCAGGACCCTGTGGGGCCCTCTCAGGCACAAATCCTTTCCATGTCCCCCATTTCTAATTTGTAGGAAAAAGGCTTCTGCCTCCTAGACCTTCCTGAGTACCAAAGAGCAGATTCAACAGTTGTTAATCAGGGAAGTAAGGGAATGCAGAAAAAAAGGAAGAGCAGTCAAGAAACAATACTGCAGGAAATTCCCTGGCAGTCCAGTGGTTAGGACTCTGCGCTTTCACTGCCAAGGGTCTGAGTTCAATCCCAGGTCGGGGAATTAAAATCCCTCAAGCTGCTCAGCCAAAGGAAAAAAAAAATTAATAGAATTATAGTGATGGGCAAGGTCCAGGTTCCTCCTCAAGGGATATGCATAACAATACCTTTGAGTTCTTCTCCTAGAAATAAGGTACCCCACCCAGGTTGAGGATGGTAACTTCAGGCTAAGCCCAAAATTCCTGGAGCACCATCCTGTTACCATGCCACCAACTAATTAGAAGAAAGTCACACACCCTGCAGCCTTTGCCCCAAATTTTGCCTGTAAAAACTTCTCCCCCAGAACCATGGAGGAGCTTGGGGTTTTTGAGAACGAGCCACCCATTCTCCTTGCTTGGCCCTACAATAAACCTTTCTCTGCTCCAAACTCTGACATTTCGGTTTGTTTGGCCTCACTGTGCATCAGGCACAAGAACTTGCATTTGATTAGGTAGAATAAAAGTATTATACTTAATGCTGATAACGCTAAAGACATGCCTGTTTTAATTAAACCAACAAACTTAAACTTGCTTTTATTTACTGAAGATTATCCTAGATCACATGAACTTGAAAAACATTTGAATTAGTTTCTACACTTCTGAGAGTATACTTGATTTATATAAATGCTTGCTTGTCTTTAAGCTTATTAAATAGAGCTCTTTACAAATTAATTTTGGCAATACCTTCCCCTGGTAGAAAAATTTCACACATCTATAAATACATACACGGACATACATAAACATACAGACTCCGAGATCTTATAGCTGTTGTTTTGAAATTTTAAGCATGAGATGGGTATGATAATACAAAACTCACTAGTTTAAAAAAGAACAATTAGATCTAAACTGTGTTTCTGGCAGATGGAATAAGTTAAGATTACCTGTTTTTTTACTAATTTCTGTGAAAGAGATTTTTAGTTTTTTATTGGCCTACTTTGCAAAATACCCTTTCCTCTTTTTTTCTCCTTCTGATAAGAATTACCCTGGTTCCTGGAGAAGACCAGTAGAATACTTACATATCAAAAGACACAGAGAAAGAATACAAGTTCCACAAGGAAGGACTTTTGTTTCCTAAGTTCAAATTTTTTACAATATCTGCAAGTCTTTTAAGATGAATAGGGGAGGTCTGGGGATTGATAAAAAGGATAGACGGGCTTTGAATTGTTTCTAGAGTCACACTTCGGTTCTTGTAAAGACGCAATTTGTAAGATAAGTGCTGTTGTTTTTAATTCCTTAAAGAACTGGGTTGCAACCTGAATGATATGGAGGCTGCCCCACCCATTCAACTAATCATCTTCAATTTGCTTCTTTGTATCAAGGAGAAGATCTTCAACTAAGATGAAAAACAAAAGACTCCTATGTTCCACATTTAGAGCTGTTGTCTAGATTTAGTGTTTTTGGAATGTTTTAGTAAATCCTTCCACAAAGGCTTCAGAAAGTTTTTCTTTCCCTCAGAGTACATAGTTTGATTTTACCTTCGGGAAGAAAGCCTCAAAAAAAGTTCCTATCAAGCGCTCAATATCAGTTTCCAACATGGTCAGTTTCTGAACATAGAGATCATTAAAAAAAAAAGAGAGAGAGCGCGAGAGAGAAAGAAAAACATCCTTTCAAATATCTTGTCAGGTGTTTCACCTAGCGCTCAATATCAGTTTCCAACATGGTCAGTTTCTGAACATAGAGATCATTAAAAAAAAAAGAGAGAGAGCGCGAGAGAGAAAGAAAAACATCCTTTCAAATATCTTGTCAGGTTTCACCTGGTAAAAAGAGCAAATATTCCTGGCTGTATTAAATGACTCCATGAACACAGAGGAGTTACTGAAGAGGGTGCAAAAGATACTACATTACCAAGATCTAGAGCTGTTAACGAAAGTTCGTGTGCCCGACGCACGGTGAGGCCAAACAAAGTGAAACAGAGTTTGGAACAGAGAAAGGTTTATTGCAAGGTCATGCAAGGAGACAGGTGGCTCATGCCCTAAAAGCCCTGAACTCCCCAAAGGGTTCCAGCAAAGCACTTTTAAAACCAGGCGAAGAACGGGGGTCGCAGGGTATGTGATCAGCTTGTGCACAGCTCTCTTATTGACTGATGGTGAGGTAGCAGGGTGGTATCACAGGAGGTAACATTATCAGCCCTTAGGCTCCAGGGGGCCTGGGGCCATGTGCTCATGGTCGTCAAGTAGTTAACATCTTCCATTTGTCCAGGGTGGGGGTTCACATCTGCAAAACAACTCAGGAGATATGCATCAAATGCTATTATCTAGGTACTTCAGAGGAGCTAAAGCAGAGGCTATGGGGGAAGGCCTGTCCCAGGAAGGCCCCATGGGGTCCTGCTGGGTTACACTTCCCCCCTTTTCTTTGATAATCCTCAATCTCGAGGAGAACAAATTTTGAACAAGAAAAGGAATAAAGGTTCAGAAAGGAGGTTAATCATAAACTTGACAGAGGTACCCACATTCCAGCAGACACTGATTTGAGAATGGCTGGTGGTGTCTGAGTCTGACACAGCTACTCCATTTTAACTTCCAAATGCATTTCTCTCCTCAACGGCCAAAGCAGATGTCACCATTAGTGATTTTAATGCTTTTCTAGATAAGAGAAGATGCAAGAATTTGGGCTCCTAAAATCTTCTGAAAATATCTAATTATGTGAAGGCCTGTTCTGCCACTTTTTCCCAGAGCACAGAGTGCCTCATCCCTGATCTCCACCCTGAACTCCTTTCAGGGGGTGTTGAAGGTCAGCAGCTGCAGAGGAGAGGTAGATGGCAAATGCCAATTTTCAGCCAGCAGGGCCCCTTCATGGTCATAAATTTGACCATGGTTTTGGGGGACATTTCATGACCACTTTGTGCTAGGAATGCTCATTCCCAGGTCTGATGAAGATCTCATTGATAGGCCACTCAATGTGCTATCACTGGATTAGGCCTTATTAACAGCACAAAAATCTCCAGACCACCTATCTTATTAGTCTCTTATTGTCCAGGAAAAGATTCCCTCTTGTTGCTTCTTCCCATATCTAGAATTACATTATTACAATCATTGATCTCATGTGGAACTACATATTATCATTTTATCAGAGGCTCAGTCACACATTTGTTAATGCAAGAAACAAAAACAAAAAAAGACAATATAGGTTATAGGTTGTTGCAAATATCTCCTGGTTTCGGCCAGACTCAGGAGGGGATGTGTTAATTTCTTCTTTCCTGCAACCATTCACAGGTGGGCTGGGTCAGGATGTTCCCTGTGAGCTGAACAAAGGTATTTTAGTTTAACATTCAAGCATGGGGGCAGGGTTCCTGAGATGGGCCATTACATATACTTTAAGCTATAGGCAACACCCCTTTAGTGATTAACTTGTCGAAAAGCAATAGAATACAAAGGTTAAAGTAAAAGAAACAGATGTAATATGGAGTCAGATTTGTTCTTCCCTGTTACAATTCCCAAAGGTCAATGCCCATTCCACAGTCTTGTGGGGAAAGGGGCAACAACCACTCTTGGCTACTTTCTGCTGTACAGGGGTGACGAAGGGTGATTGTGGAATGGAATTGATCAGCCTTTAGAATCTTTTTTTTTTTTTTTTTGTGGTACGCGGGCCTCTCACTGTTGTGGCCTATCCCGTTGCAGAGCACAGGCTCTGGACGGGCGTAGGCTCCGGACGCGCAGGCTCAGCAGCCATGGCTCACGGGCCCAGCGGCCATGGCTCATGGGCCCAGCCTCTCCGCGGCATGTGGGATCCTCACGGACCAGGGCACGAACCCGTGTCCCCTGCATCAGCAGGCGGATTCTCAACCACTGCGCCACTGGGGAAGCCCTAGAATCTTTAATAAATAGAATAATTCTCTTCCTTTTTTTATGTATAATTATTTGAACCTGATGAAACCCCTTAGCCCTGTTGTTATCTAGCTTGTAATTGGACTTAGGCTTTTGGTTCCAGTTCCCATACTTATCTATTAAATTTAACTTTCTGACTGTGTCATAACTATACTTAGGGGGAAAGATTTCCTTACATCTGGAAAAACACAGATTAAAAGCCAGTAATATTTCAGGCAAAACCAAAAATTATAACCATATTCACCAGTTTACACAGTCCTGTATACTTAATCCTTTTTACTAACAGTTTTATGGAATAAGAGTTTCCATTAGACTTTTAAAATATCTTACCTAGTTTAGCAGTATGATTTAAAGGTTATCAGAAACCTGTCTTCATCAAAACATCCTTTCTATGACTCTTCTTGAAGATGTGGCAGTTTTGCAAAGCATCAGCTTAGCTGTCTATGAATGATAAAGGTCTTAAAAAGGCAAGGTTAAAGATCTGATTACAATTCTTCTTGACAAAGAAGCTTATCCAAGTTGTTGTGACGTGCAACATTTTACAATTACAACCAAAACTATAACATTATACCAGGAAGTAAACAAATTTCAGAAATTTTGCATAATTTCTAGAATGTCTATATTAATAACACTTATTCATAATGTATAATCACTCATTTGACAATGCTTTCTGTGTAATTTAGCATACCAACTAATTCTAGTTAGTTTAATATATATATATTATTATTAATTAATATTAATATATTATTCTGAGGTGCTTCAGGGGCCCTCTGAAGCATCTCAAAGCTAGCTGAAGTCAAAAGAACTTTAATTAGAATTTGATAGGAAGTTCATGAAAACTATCAAAAAGGTTTTTTTTTTTAAACATTTGGTCAGATAGAATCATAGGTCACTGTGAATATTTAAAAACAAATACAGATCAATGAAAATCAAGGAAGTTCACACAATCTGTCATCAAAAGCAGCATTCTAAGTAAACTTGTTCTCTTAGCAGAGAGGAAAAAAATCTAGTCCTGCACCTGTCTACTTTTAATAACAAAATTCATTTACCCAATTAAGTTTAATCTAATCTCAGCCTGACCATGCATAAAACTTTTTTACTCAAAATGTATATCCCACTTTCCTACAGTATAGTGAAATGTTTTATTATTTTTAGTAGCTTTAGTTACATATTTAATTAGAATCCCCAAGTCTTAAAAACCTTAATTTCTAGTGAAAATCAAGAGGTAAGTAATAGTTACCAAAATCTGGAGAGACTATTTTAGATATTTTTCAGAATGTAATTATTCCTATAGAGTTTACCTAAAAGTTCTTATCTCATTTGCATTTAATTCACTCATAAAAATTTCATCATACCAAGTTATTTTTCTTGCTGACAAATTTTCAACAGATATAACAAGATTTCATTTAACTTCTATTAAACCTAGGTGCAGTGAAAGTATTATACTTAACGTTGATGACTCTAAAGACAGATCTATATTAATTAGATCAACAAACTAACCTTAATACCAGGTATTAACTTAAGAGAGTATTTCCCCTTTCACATGAACTTAAAACTCATTTTTAAAAGATTATTTATTTATTTATTTGGTTGCTCTGGGTCTTGGTTGCGGCACGTGGGGTCTTTAGCTGCGGCATGTGGGATCTAGTTCCCTGACCAGGGATCGAACCCCCTGTATTTGGAGTGTGGAATCTTAGCCAATGGACCACCAGGGAAGTCTCTTGAAACTCATTTTGTCTAGCTTCTTTTATATTTAATTAGTATGTGCTTAAAGTCAATTAAATAGCGGTCTTTATAAATTCAATTTTTAAAAATATTTATTTATTTATTTATCCTTGGCTGCATCAGTTCTTAGTTGTGGCATGTGGGATGTTTCATTGCAGTGAGTGGGCTTCTCTCTAGTTTTGGCACGTGAGGGTCTCTAGTTGTGGCGCACAGGCTTAGTTGCCCTGTGGAATGTGGGATCTTAGTTAGATCTTAGAACCTGCGTCCCCTGCATTGGAAGGCGGATTCTTAACCCCCGGACCACCAGGGAAGTCCCTATAAATTCAATTTTGATAATACTTTCCAGAGGTAGAGATATATCGTATGTATAATGTGTACACAGACATATAAACAAACAGTACTAGAGATCTCATAGCTGCACAAAAAAAAAAAACTCAGTTATGAATCAGGTATTACAATATAAACTTACTAGCTTACAAAGAACAGTTGGAATATATTAAAATTGTTTGCTCAGATGACTAAGCCTTTACTATTTGTTCTTGATATCTCTTATGAAGCTTATGAATTAAAGTTTGGCTGAGGGAGCGTTCCCAGAAGTTTTGAGGTTCTTAAAAAATGTTATTTCTGCATCCCTTTTTTTCTTCAGTTCCAAGCAACACAGATTGATTAGATAAGCTCCAGAGAGGCCAGATAGATCATTTACATCTCAAAGGCACACGAAGAGAAATGTGAATTCCTCCTCTAACTACTTATACAAAACCCAGCCATCTTAGGCTGTTTTCAGGGAACTTCCTTTTTTCCAGTTCCCAAATATCCACTGCAGTTAAAACAAACAAATGACAGTTATAAATAAATACAATAAATAATACATATCATCTGCTCACATTTGTAGGCCCCTTTTTCAGCAAAACCAGGAAGAGAAAAAGGGATTTGGACTCAGGTACTGAGACACTCATTCACATACATACACATACACTCCCAATATAAAAGCAATTGCAAAAGATCCACTTTGATATAACAGCCGAGCCATTAGGGCCTTTGCCCTCCAGATCTCAGGGACTATTGAGGCATTTCCTTTCATTTAGGGAGCATAGCTAAAGATCTCTTAGTTTTGCAAAAGTACCAAGTAAGATGGAACAGAACTCTGATCATACATACTTAATTATTCACAGCAGGTATTATAAAATATCAAGCAAACAGCAATTCAAATTGGTCCCTCAGGGTCACGGTTCCCTAGTCCCAAAAAGGAAAAAAATCCCAAACAATGCTCTGCCACAGACAAAATCAGTGCAATAGGGAAGGATACCCTGTTATTGTCACACATGAGTCCCATTATTCACCAAAGATGTCTCAATTGGCCAGTGCAAATACTAACACACATACAATCCCCAAAGCAAATAATCAGATGAGGCATAGCCCAGAAATTCCACCTCCATTCCCAGACGGAGGCTCCAGAGTGTCCTGGCTCCCGAAAAAGAATGGACCACAAAAACACAAACAACAACTAAGCTATGGTCACACAGACAGAAAATCAGAGGAGGTGTAGTCTAAAATTCCACTTCTACTCCCAAATGGAGGCCTCCAAACAAATTGGCCTGGCTCTCAAAATGAACTGGTTCCCAAATCGGGTAGAGTCCAGCAACAATTCCCCTCTCCAGCAGGGTACCCCAATCAAACAAGATGGTTTGCCCCTTAGAGGGAAAGCCCAAATTGAGGGGGGTAATTGTTCCCAGTTGTACACACTGGAGCAACGTACCCTCAAGCAAACAGAGTGGCTCACTTCCCACAAGGGAAGCAGCCCATATGGAGTGGGGGGAATTCCCAGGCTGCGCAAGCTGGAGCAACTCAGCCGATAACACCAAATGTGGACCACAGCTCCAGGTGTTTCTTGGCTCCAAACAGCCTCATGCCATGGACGGCTGGCGCCTGATGGGGACAGTCCCTCTGAGATCCCCAGAGTGAAATGGGCTCCGGCAGCTGCTGGGAGCTCAGGCAAGGGGCTGCCCCAGGCTGGGGTTGACCTGCCACCGGCATGGACTCCTGGCTGTCTCGCCAAAATTGTGCACCTGACGCACAGTGAGGCCAAACAAACTGAAACGTTGGAGTTTGGAATAGAGAAAGGTTTATTACAAGGCCATGCAAGGAGATGGGTGTCTCATGCCCTAAACGCCCCGAACTCCCCAGAGGGTTTTGACAAAGCACTTTTAAAAGTGCTTTTTATTCTGCAATAATCCAGGTAGAACACAAAGCCTGAACAAGGTTGTAAAATGTGCATAGGAAAGAGGAGTTGAAGATAACTTTGAGGTTTCTAGGTGATTAAATGATCTCAGAGAAAATAAACAGCCCTAGATATTCAAAGATAGCACAGGGAACTTCTTCCCTTTCATGGTGGCATATAATATTGTCATGGACTGAAAAATTTGTTAGATTGGAAATAAAAAATGTCACCTAGGTATAAATGTATAACTCTGGAATCATCTTAGAACTGCTGCATTTCTTCTTTTATAATGCATTCTTTATTTTTCAGATTATTATTATTTTTTTATTGGAGTATAATTGCTTTACCATGTTGTGTTAGTTTCTGTCACACAGTGAAGTGAATCAGCCATACGCATACACACATCCCCTCCCTCTTGGACCTCCCTCCCCTCCCCTCATCCCACCCAACTAGGCCATCACGGAGCACTGGGCTGAGCTCCCTGTGCTATACAGCAGGTTCCCACTAGCTATCTGTTTTACACTTGGTAGTGTATTTATGTCAAACCTAATCTCCCAGTTCATCCCACCCTCCCTTCCCCACCGTGTCCACATGTCTGTTCTCTACGTCTGCCTTTCTATTCCTGCCCTGCAAATAGGTTCATCTGTACCATTTTTCTACATTCCACATATATGTGTTAATATACAATATTTGTTTTTCTCTTTCTGACTTACTTCACTCTGTAGGACAGATTCTATGTCCACCCACATCTCTACAAATGACCCAATTTCATTTCTTTTTATGGCTGAGTAATATTTCATTTTATATATATATATACTTATATATGTGCCACATCTTCTTTATCCATTCATCTGTCGATGGACATTTAGGTTGTTTCCATGTCCTGGCTATTGTAAATAGTGCTGCAATTCAGATTGTCTGAGGTCATCTTAACCTAAGTAGAAAACAAGAACTAAATATTCTTTAGGTAGAAATACTATGTAAGTGGGCAAATGATGTGGAGGAATGTTAAGTGTGCAGACAAAAAGCCTATGTAATAACACACTTAGAAGTAGGCAGGTCCAGAATACCAGGTCCAGTGGGAACACCACATACCAAGTCCTGAGTATACACAGAAGCAGAGGCCACCTGGGCACCATGTAGGCTTAGGCACTTTTATACACAAGTAGCACGTGTACACTAGCACCGCATACCCTAAGGAATGGAGTACACTCAGGTTTTCTGATGACTGCAGAGTGATTTAGAGGAGCTATCAGGTCAGTGGTCCACAGCTATGCATTTGAAGTCATAGACGGGAGTGGGAAACAACATTACCTGTCACAAACACAGTCCTGCTGCATAGGCCTTATTTTCTAGTTGCGGTGATTGATAATTATGGGGTTTTTGTTTTTGTTTTGGCTATAACATGTAGTATAATATCAAACACCTTTATGAAAGGATAAGAAAGGCTACACAGTGGCAACAAAATATGCTAAAAAGTAAAATTTGACAAGAAGCCAGATGGTGTTAAGCTTTAATGCATTTAAGGCAATTTCACCTTCTCCTAAATTGTGCCAAAGTTGATGGATAAATGCGCAGTAGGTGCTTTGAAGGTAGAAATAGGGTTTGGGGAGTGGGAGGAGAGGTAAGTGTTGGATTAGGGGCTTTTAAAATAGGAGGCCAAATTTTTCTTAGTCCTCAGTTGAATACAATTAGGTGGCAGATTACAGATTGCCTTCCAATATCTATTCTCCCCTTCTTATTAATGGAACTATAATTTTTAGGTGGGAACTGGACACTTAGAACATAGACTGTTTCCAGCCTTTCCTATGGCTTGGTTTGGCTATGTGATAAAGTTTCGTTTAAAGAAATCTAAATGGAAGGGCTGTAGGACACTTTTCGAAATTTTTAAAAGGAAGGAGAAGGTGGCCCTATAGCTTTCTCCTGTTTCCTTCTGATGTCAGGCTGCAATGTGCACTTGATGGCTGGAGCACCAGCTGCCAACTTGGACCAATGCTTCTCGGAAGCTTGCCTATCTGCCTGTCTTCCTCCATGTACAGGCTTTTATGAGTATCTCTGGGATGCCCTGCCCTGGGGATATGCGCTAGTGATTGTGGCTGTGGCTCTGCCAGTGCACCTCCGTGTGTCTGTGAGTGTGTGCACAAGCATGTTCCTGCAAGGGGTGGGCATCAGAAGTGCATGTTCTGAAAGAAAGTGAGCAGCATAATTCCAGTGCTTCAGAAAGAAGTGTGTGGCTGCCCAAGCTGCAAACTGGGGGAAGTCAGAGAGAGGTACATTTCAAATCGGCCCTTTTTATGCCATTCCCCAAACTCCAGATCATTCTTGGAAAACTGGGCAGAGCTGACCCAGAGAAGGAGATGGGCAAGGGACTCTGGGGTCCACCTCTGGCCTTCCTGGCCTCCTCCATAATATCCCTTGTGCTATCATGTGAAATGCTGAGCACAGGGGCTGGATGATTTCACTGAGTTAAGAAGTCTGAGGTGGGTTTTTACTTTCTAATGGAAAATACAGCTCAGAGCAGGGGACTTCCCTTCTGAGGGAAAGTTTTTGGGCGATGGCTAAGGTAGGAGTTTGGGTAGTTGGTACTACGAGGCAAGCAGCTCCTGTCTCCCTACTCCAGGTCCTGAGTTGGGACAGTTCTTATGGGTGAAAGCAAGACCTGAACTAGATCTTGGGGAGGAGGCTTGGAGGAGTTGGGAATGGGGTGCAGGCAGAAGGATGGCTCAGCCTCTCATTTGCCCATGAGCTTTTTCTGAGGTATCCTCTCTTTTCCTCCTTTGGAAATTCTGGTGATGTAGCTGCCACTTCCCTGGGACCAATACTTTTACAAGAGCTTTTTCTTTTTTTTCTTAAATAAATTTATTTATTTAATTTTTGGCTGCTTTGGGTGTTCATTGCTGCGCACGGGCTCTCTCTAGTTGCAGCGAGCCGGGGCTACTCTTCGTTGTGGTGTGTGGGCTTTTCATCACGGTGGCTTCTCTTGTTGCGGAACACAGGCTTTAGGTGCAGGCTTCAGTAGTTGTGGCCCATGGGCTTAGTTGCTCCGCGGCATGTGGGATCTTCCCGGACCAGGGCTTGAACCCGTGTCCCTTGCATTGGCAGGTGGATTCTTAACCACTGCGCCACCAGGGAAGCCCTACGAGAGCTTTTATTGCGTCTTTAAATAAATAAACTAAACAAACAAATAAGAGAAATCGTTATTCATTGTGGAATGCTTGAAAAATATTGAGCATCCTTAGGAAATAAAAGCTATGCCTACTTCCACTGGCTGTGGACAACTACCTTAGATGGTATTTCCTTTAAAGAAAAAGGTTAGGTAGTTGGAATAATCCTTAAAGTTGTGCATCTGCTTTTTAAAACCTAACGTTATAATGAAAACATTTTTCTGAAATTTCTAGCTCTGCCTTTACTTGTTGTGTTAGCTTGGGTGAGTCACTTAACCTCTATAAACCTCAGTATCTTCATCTGTAAAATGGAGATTGACAGTACCTCCTTCACAAGATTGCTGCCAGGACCAAATAAGATAATAAATGCAAAACTCATAACTAGTGCCTGGCATGTGGTAAGCACTCATTAACTGTTGGTAATATGAATATTTTTCAAGTTATGCATGAATTCATTATATCGTCAACGTAAGATTTTTCAATGAGTGCATATGCTGGCATTGTATAACTGTATCATAATTTATTTAACTATTCCCCTATTTTGGACATTTATATTGGGTAAAATTTTTGCTGTTATAAATAATTTGTAATGAAAAGTGCCTGAATATATAACTTTGTCCACCTTCCATAAGAAGGTAAACTCCTGGAACGGGAAAGAATCATTGGGGGAAAGGGGAACATCCGTGGAGGGAGAGTTTTCCTCATCCATCTCAGCCCAGATGCTTCATAACCTCTTGTGACCGTCTCTGATACAAGGCCTTTGAGAAAGGACCGCAGCTTCTAAGGGAGCCTGGGCTGAAGGAGAAAGGATGACACTTTGGGAGATTTCTGTCTTCCCTCCTTTTGTTTCAGATTCCCAAAGGGTTGGGACTCACTGAAGTGGCAAGACCTGAGGTCTAATTCCAGCTAAATGGCTGACTGTGCGTTTGGGCAAGTTGCTCAATTTCCCTGGACTTCTCCTTAGGTAAAACGAGGAGCTGGGCTTCGCATCAAAGCTTGCATTCTACAGACCAAAGACTCTGACAAGTTCATATCCAATATCAACATACCCCACTTCCTAGTTCAAGTGGGGACTCTAGTTCATGAAATCTCCAATTCATTCATGCATTCAAGAAGCATTTTTCCAGCACCTACCAGTCATTTATCACAGAGGTGAATTACATGGTCCCCTGTCCTTGAGAACTCCCAGTCTAGTGGATAAACAGAACAAGGAAAAAATTATATTGATACACTCTGATAAGTGCCATAATAGAGGCTATCACTAAATCCCATGGGAAGACAGGAGAAGGAGACACCTGTTAAGTTTTTTATGGTGCTGGGCGAGTGGGACAGATTAGAAGCAGGTAACCTAGGAAAAAAGGCTAGCTCTCCTCAACCCCCTGATCCTGAGGATTAATGAAATCTCTCTCTCCATGAGACCCTTGTCTGTCTTAAAATATCTCCATAAAGCAAATATTGCTGAGAACGTCCAAGATGGGAGAGAGGGTGCTGACCATAAGGATGAACAAGACATTGGCCTTATCCTACCAGACACTGATGGAGAAGGGCAGCCTGGAAGTAACTGAGGCTGTAGGAGGTGGGAGTGATTTCTGCAGTCTTCTATGGGAGAGCTGGGAAGGGAGGGATTTAATTCCTGAGAGATCTGGAGAAAGTGTTCGCTCTGGCTTGGTGGAAGGAACTCTGGGTTTGGAGCTGGAAGGGGCAGGTTCAGCTCCAGAGTCTAGGATGGGTTGCCTGACAGCTGTGCGTATCAATAAACAGCCCCAGGAACACTCACTTGGAGATAAATGCATGCAGAGCTGGAGTATGGCCCTTTCTCCCTTTCTCCAGTTTACACACCCTAAAGGTGTGAAGGTACTACTCCCTGAAGGAGTATAGATGAAGTACTGAGTATGGAGGCATTTGGCACATGCCAGAGCATTACCATAGTTCAGGAAGAAGGAGGATGTGAGCTGGGATCTGAAAGAGTGGACGTCTCCAGTAGGCTTTTTCAAGAAGGTTCTGGCATTCACCAGGCAGCTGTGGCTCTCTGGCAGAGGGCATCGTGCAGCAGCAGTTGTTGGAACTGGGCCTGATGCAGCGGTGGTGGTGGCGAAAGCACTCAGAGGAAACGGAAATGGAGCAAAGGGGACGGGGAGCTGGGGGCGGGGAGGGCAGGGCAGCTGACCACACCTCAGTCTGACTGGCCCAAGTGCCAGCAGGGAAGGGTCGCTGGGTCAGGGCAGGGGTGGGGATGGGTGGCTGCTCAGGAAGGGCCGGCCACCTAGCACCACGGAGACAGGACAAGGAGCGGCCATCACTGCTCCACCTCTGCCCCTCCTTGTTCTATTCCAAAGGAAAAAGCTGTGATGAAAGGCCTTTAAGAAAAGTAGGGCAGAGGAAAGATAACCCAAGCAGGGGTTGCCCGGACACTAGTGAACGGACAGCTGGGTTGAGTGTCCGGCCTGGGCAGGAGGGAGAAGTGCCCTGAGAAGCGCTGCGCTTTGTTTCGCGTTCAAACAGGATGCTCAAGATCCAGCGGGACCCACCCTGCCAGCCCTCCTCCCTGCCTCCCCAAGTCCACGCAGACAGAGAGGAGAGAGGAGGGTGTAGGGGTATAGTGTGCGTTGAAAAAAAACGCAGAAGGGAGAGAAAGTGGGCTCAGAGAGGAAAAAGGCAGGATTATATCCTCGGGTACCTTCGCGAGGCTGCAGGACTGGAGGGGGATACTGCAAACAAAGCAGCGCAATGAATATTATCCACCCCGGCATGGGGAAGGCCTACTCTGTGTGTGGAACTGAAATAGGCGGCCTTTTTAAAAGGAAGAGAAACAAATTTGCAGCATCTTGGGGCGTGTCATCTTGGAGTGTTCTTCCTGTGCCTGCTCTCCACGGCAGCAGATTTCCGTCCCAGTCTGCTCCCTCCAGGGTAGTGTGGATGCCTGGTTAGGTCACTGGGGTAGGCGGCAGAGAGGCAGCATAGCTACAGGTTCAAAATGTGGACTCTGGCGCCACACTCTCTGGTTTTGTAACCTGGCTCTGCCACTGGGACTCAGTTTCCTCATTTGTAAAATGGGATAATAGTAGTGTCAACTGTAGGATTGTTCTTAGATCGGTTTATACATGAGAAGACTGCCTGGCACCTGGTAAGAGTTCTGCAGTGTTGGCTTTCATTGTTGTTGTAATTAAATATCTGTGTTTAGAAGATATTCTATAAATGTTAACTGCTGTAAGAAAGATCAAAATATCAAATGCTTCCTGAACCCTCACGTGTCCATGATGCTATGCTCTATGCTTATTTTTGGTACTGGATTGAGTATATGTTTTCTGCCCAGGAACTTACTTTCCCCAGTGGACACACGGATTTAGACATACACAAAGAACTGAAGAATAAAATGGGAGTAAGGCACGAAAAAATACTACATCTTAGCATAAGAAGTCAACCAAAATTTGTGCTGACTGTTTTAACAAAGTAGTAATCTCATTTCTTACCGGTAGGGTTTTAAAGTTGGTTAATAGGTCAATTTGTAGCTGTTAAGCTGTCATATACCTACCTGGAAGGAAGTCTCTGTTGGACTATCACAAGGATCATTCTTATCCTCGGGTACCTTTTCCATAATATTTTATTAATCATTATAATAAATAATAAATATTTCATGTTATCTTGGTGAATAGTTTTATGTAATAATTTTTATTATCATGGTAAATAATTAAAATATGTAATGTATGCTGTTTTAATAAATATATTTATAACAATGTTTTATTTCTATAATAAGATATTGAGAGATATACCAGTTATTATGTCATTTCATCATCCCAAGAATCCTGTTACAAAATATTTGCTATCCCATTTGACAGGTTAGAAAAGTGAGACATAGATTGAAGTTGCCCAAGTCCACACAGTTAATAAACTGTAGAGCTTGTATTTAAGCCTAGGACTATTTGAATCCAAACTTATTCTTAATGACAGGTAATTCAAAGCTAATAATTTGGATAATCAGAAAGATCTCAAAGGAAAGAGAGCTAAGGACTGAAACTAACATGATTAAATAAAATGGGGAGAGATGGAAATTTCTGAATGTACCTTCATAAAACTAGCTATTTGAGTCTGAATTGGAGAAACTATGGCTTACTAACAGTTTATGTGGAATACACTTAGGTTGACTTTTTTTTTTTTAATTTGAGTTTCATATGAGCCAACAAATTGTAACATGGCTGCCGATGAAAGCTAGTTGCTGTGGTTGCAGCAACAGAAGTAATATCTGCCGAAATACAACCATATAGGAATTAGTAAATAGAACACTAAGAGAGCATTCATGACAGTGAAGGGTCTGGAAAATATATTGGTTTCTAAAAATCTCAACAATGAGGAATCATAGTGGTTTTTTTTTCTAGAAAGCAGTAATAATTATAATAATAATACCTACTTCTTTTAAAATTCTTTATATATATATATATATATATATATATATATATATATATTTATTTATTTATTTATTTGGCTGTGCCGGGTCTTAGTTGCAGCACGTGGAATCTTCCTTGCAGCATGCAGGATCTTTAGTTGCGGCATGCGAGCTCTTTGTTGCAGCATGTGGGCTCTTAGTTGCAGCATGCTGGATCTAGTTCCCTGACCAGGGATCGAACCCAGACCCCCTGCATTGGCAGCGTGGAGTCTTAGCCACTGGACCACCAGGCAAGTCCCAATAATACCTAATTCTGATAAAACAGTTCCTTTGACCCAGGCATATTTATACATATTAACTCTTTTACTGCTTACAACAACTTCATAAATAGTCCTATTATTATTCCCATTTTATGGATGAGGAAAATTTGTTAGCAGCATAGAAAACTAATAGTAGCCCTCTACCTTGTGATTTAGCTTCTGCCACAGTCATGTGAAAGACGTATGTGCAGTGAACAGAGTTTTTACTTTAACATATGGTTAAATCTGAAAGAGGATTAATGATAGATAAGTCATATCTCTTTTCCCAGCCCTTTCCGGATGCAATATAATTAACCCCTCCTTTTCAAGAATAGCATGTAGAGTGTTAGTTGTTAAAAAGAAGTGCATCCACACTTGAGCTAACTCCTTGTTTTCTTTGACAAGTGGATGCCTCTGACAGCTATTTGGTCTACCAGCCAGTTATGCCCAGGTATGTGCCATAACTAGGGAGGCTCACAAAGTCATGAGATTGTCCATCAGTGGGAAACACAGGAAATTGCAGGTTAGGTGTATACAAATTATGGGCTGGATTTAAAGGCTGAACAGTCCTGACACAGGTAGATATACAGAAAATAGTATGAACTCTCTAGCTGTGATGGTTTTGTCATTTGTTACTTGGCATCTCTATTTAAAAATTTTGCAATTTGTACTTTCAGCAGCAACAAGCTAAAAAACAAAAACAACACCACCACAAAACCAAGCCAAAAACCTGAAAGAGCACATTTAATGAAAAATAAAGTACTGAATGTTCATTTATCAAGGTAGTTGATGACAAATATAAAATTTGCATAAAATGGTTGACATCAGGGGTTTTAGTGATATCACTAAACATATAAAAAGCAAAGACACACAGCTGCTGAAGAAGCAAAGCACCTACTTCAATGTTAGATGTTATTTTTAACTGGATTATGCCCAAAGCAAACAATTAAACATGTGCAGCTGTGGAAAGGTATGTTTACACATCACTCTTTGAAGTGTGACTTTTCATTTAGATCAGATGTCTGTTCTTCTAAATTAATTTCAATCATTTTCAGTTTCAAGATTTCTTGTGCACGTACAAAGCAACGTTAGAGTGTTGGCGCCATTAGCAATAAGAATTTGGTGAACAGTTAAATAATTCCAGTTTTATGTTAGGATCATCAGATATTTCAAACAGGAAATCAGCTAATTCTGGTTAATGATTCAATTCTTTTTCCATCTGACAATTCATGAAATCAAAGTAAAACTTCCAGAGGTTCATCTGCTGAAGGTGAAACACTTGATATCATTGTGAGTATTGTAATAAATTCAGTTAAAAATCCAACATTGAAGATGAAATTCTTTGTTGCTGTGGTGATATGAATATAAATTTTATCAGAGCATAGCACCATGGTAAAAACTGTGCTCTAATCATGCTCTCTATGGAGCAGAAATGTACTTGGAATTGATTTTGGTGCACACACAACTCCTAACTGCATCCAAACAAATTTCAATATTGTAGTAATTGAAATAGAAGCTGATAGTGGTTACATTTGAACAGAGAGTAACTGAATTACAATTTTTGTGTGTGTGTATGTGTGATGAAGCTGACCTTAGACAGCAAACAAAAACTGCAGCATGACAGTATGTACTTTCTCTTTGTCATGCATCATCATTTGAATCTTATAAATGTTTGAGCATTTATCTATCTATCTATCTATTTATTTATTTATTTGGCTGCGTTGGGTCTTTGTTGCTGCACGCGGGCTTTCTCTAATTGCACTGAGCGGGGGCTACTCTTCGTTGTGGTGCACGGGCTTCTCATTGCAGTGTCTTCTCTTGTGGAGCGCGGGCTCTAGGCGCGCAGGCTTCAGTAGTTGTGGCACACAGGCTCAGTAGCTGTGGCTCGTGGGCTCTAGAGAGCAGGCTCAGTAGTTGTGGCGCATGGGCTTAATTGCTCCGCGGCATGTGGGATCCTCCTGGACCAGGGCTCGAACCCGTGTCCCCTGCAATGGCAGGCGGATTCTTAACCACTGTGCCACCAGGGAAGCCCCAATGTTTGAGCTTTTTGAAGAATTGCTTGGAAAATCAACTTAAATGTCAACCATGGGGAAGAAATCCTCCAAATTTTGATTGCATTTTGTTCAAAATCATTTGGAAATATTTAATCAAATTATTCAATAAAGGGAACAACCACACCTTTAGCTTTTAAAGTTTATGCAATGATTAAAAACAAAGTTTGTAAACAGGGAGATATTAATATTTATCCTTACAAAAGCAAGGAAAGAAGTGAACAAATTAGTTAATAAGTGCTCAAACAGTGGAATAGCTCAACATGTGGAAAAAAAATCTTTTGAAAAGATTTTATTTTCAATTTGATAAGTTTTTATTCTATTCTGGAATGCATTGAAATTAAAAGGACCTGTGATTTTCATAATCTAAATTAGATTAAATGTTTAGAAGAATTATAAAAAGAACACCCTTTAAAAGGAATTTATTTTGTAAAAGATATTTGCTGAAGAAAGTACTCTGGGATAAAAAAAGTACCTGTGAAATATTTGGGTTGAAATATTTACAGATCTCAATTTAAAAATTAAAATTTGAAAATAAGCTCTGTTTGGCAGACTTTGCTCAGAGCTGCCTGTGGAGTGCTCAGCACCAGTAGAGAGTGTAGTTTCTTGAATAAAAATACTACAGTCAGGGACTTCTCTGGTGGTCCAGTGGTTGAGAGCCTGCCTTCCATTGCAGGGGACGCGGGTTCGATCCCTGGTCAAGGAACTAAGGTCCCACATGCCACGGGACAACTAAGCCTGCGTGCTACAACTACTGAGCCAGTGCACTCTAGAGCCCGAGCGCCACAACTAGAGAGAAGCCCACATGCCACAACGAAGAGCCCACGTGCCACAACTAAGATCCGACGAAGCCAAATAAATAAATATTTAAAAAAATACTACAGTCAAAGAGATCAATGAAGCTGTCATGAATTTCAAATTTATTAACCATAAAATTCAACTATGAAGAGTGCTGCAGGCAATTTTATAAGAAAAGTAAAAATAATAAATCCTTATTTTAAAATTCTTTACAAAAACACCCGTGACATGGTATTATAGACAGATAAAGCTAAGAAATTGATTAAATACGTAAATATGTACCAAGGGTAATTATTTCACCTTTATTATTTTTAATGTTTAGATAATTATTATAAGGACTTGAAAAGTTTTGTCTTAATATACTCAAATACATTATTTTAACATTTTAAGAAAGAATTTTATTTTTGAAAATAATTTTTAGTGAAGTAATGTATAAATTCTCCAATAATATAACACACAATTTTGTTGGTCACTTAATGTTTCAAAATATTATGTAATTTTAATTTCTTGTCTTAAGTTTTTACTTTGATGCAATTTCAAACTTATAGGAAAGTTGCAAGCCTATTACAAGGGACTCCAGTATTCCTTCACCAGTTTCCATTTTGCTCCAATTACTTTATTTTATTTATTTATTCATTTTGGCTGCACGGGTCTTAGTTGTGGCACGCGGGGTCTTCTTTGTGGCATGCAGGATCTTTAGTTGTGACATGTGGACTTCTTAGTTGAGGCATGCATGTGGCATCTAGTTCCCCTGACCGGGGTTTGAACCCAGGCCCCCTGTATTGGGAGTGTGGACTCTTACCCACTGGACCACCAGGGAAGTCCCTTGCTCCATTTACTTTAACATTTTCCCTTCTCTCTTATTCTCTCTCATATCAACATGTTTATGTGTACAAAATCTTTTTTTCTGAACCATTTCAGTGTAAGTTCAAGACATCATGTCCCTTTTCTACTAAATCATTTCATGTGAATTTTCTGAAAATAAGGATATTGAATTTAGGAAACTTAACATTACTATAGCACTATTATTTAACCCATAGCTCACATTCAAATTTCATCTCTTGGATCAGTAATATCTCTTATAGCTACTTTTTTTCTGGTCCAGGATCCAATCCAGTTATCACTGTAGCAGTAGTTGTCAGGTCTTATTGGCATCCTTTAAGCTGAAAGAGTTCTTCAGTTTTACTTTGTCTTACTTAACCTTGACATTTCTTAAGAGAACAAGCCAGTTGTTTTGTAGAATGCTTCTCAATCTGGGTGTGATTAATTTTAGGCCATGCATTTTTGGCAGGGATAAAGTGATATGTCCTTCTCAGTGCATCACATCTGGAGGCACACGGTGTCAGTTTGCCCCAATGTTAATGATGTTGACATAGATCAGTTGGATGAGGTGGTGTCCACCAGCTCTCTCCCTTGAAATGTGGAGATATATTTTGTGACAATTATTTGGACATCATGTAATTTTTACCCACTATATTTAACGTCAGTTGATTTTATCAATTGTCCTAGATATGACCAATGGGAGCTCCTTCAAGCTGGCTCCATGTTCTTTTGATATGATCTCTTATTCTTTATGTATTTCTTTAATTTTCAGCACAAGGTATTATAGGAGCATCTTGTGCTCTTATTGCTCCAAGCCTGGAATCAGCCTTTTCTCCAGGCAGCCCTGGCTTTTTAGTAAAGAATCGTATTTGTAAACCAAGATCTGAGAACTAGGTGTGCTGATTGTTATAATACATGTGTGTTATTGCTTAGAGGCCCTCTCAGTGGTAGTGCTAACACACACACACACACACACACACACACACAAACATTGACATATACAAACGTCTCTCTCTCTGTATGTATGTATATAGAACCATGAATTTATGCTGGTACTTCCAGTTCAATCCAATCCCACAGATACATTCTAGTCTTCTCCCTCACCATATCTACAATATGTAATTACTCACTTGCCTATGCTTAGCATACACAAAAAATAGCTTCAGAATTGCTCAGCCATACCACTGTGAAAAGCAAACTTACTAGAGTTTAATATATATTAACAGTTTTGCAAGGTAAAAAGTTACATACAGTGAAGTATAGAATCTTAAGTGTACAATGAGATGGGATTTTTCAAATGGATATACCAGTGTATCATACCCTTATCAAGATAAAGAGCATTTCTATTATTCCAGTGAATTCCTTCTTGCCCCTTTAAGTCCCTCCTGCAGCACACATACTCAAAGGTTGATTTTTTTCTTTCTGATTTTTTAAAACCACCTTAATTTAGTTTTACTTAATTTATCTATTGATTGATTTGCCTGAGCCATGCAGCTTTCAGGATTGAACCCTTGCCCACCACAGTGAAACATGGAGTCTTAACCACTGGACTGCCAGGGAATTTCCAGTTTTACCTGGGACTTTACCTGTCTTAGAACTTCATACACAGGTCATGAAGATATTCTTGTAGATCCTTCTAGAAGTTTTGCAGTTTTAGGGTTTATTGTTAGGTCTATGATCTGTAACAAATTAATTTTTGTGAATGGTGAGATAGGAGTCAAGGGTCATTTCTCCCTCATACCTATAGTTGTTTCAGTACCATATGTTGAAAAGACATTCAATTTGTTCATGGGCACCAAACAATAAAATTGTTTGGTGCCCATGCTGAATATTAATTTGTAAGTATATTTATGGACTCTATTTTGTCCATTGATATTTCTCTAGCTTTATGCTATTATCCCACTGTCTTGCTTATTGTAGCTTTACAGTAAGTCTTGATATGAGGTAGTGTAGGTCCTCCAACTTTGTCATCTTTTTTTAAAAAATTAATTAATTTATTTATTTGTTTTGGCTGTTTTGGGTCTTCGTTTCTGTGCGAGGGCTTTCTCTAGTTGTGGCGAGCGGGGGCCACTCTTCATCGCGGTGCGTGGGCCTCTCACTGTCGTGGTCTCTCTTGTTGCGGAGCACAGGCTCCAAATGCGCAGGCTTAGTAGTTGTGGCTCACGGGCCTAGTTGCTCTGTGGCTTGTGGGATCTTCCCAGACCAGGGCTTGAACCCATGTCCCCTGCATTGGCAGGCAGATTCTCATCCACTGCACCACCAGGGAAGCCCCAACTTTGTCATCTTTTTAAAAATTGTTTTGGGGGAATTCCCTGGTGGTCCAGTGATTAAGATTCAGCCCTTTCACTGCTGAGGGCCTGGGTTCAATTCTTGGCTGGGGAACTAAGATCCCACAAGGTGTGGCTAAACAAAGACCAAACAGGAAAAAAAAAAAAGGTTGTTTTGGTTATACTAGTTCCATTTTCATTTTCCATATACATTTAGAATTACCTTATCAGAGTCCATAAAAATGCCTGTAGGAATTATAACTCAGATTATTGTGAATCTATAGATCCATTTGTGGAGAATTAACATTTTTAACAATATTAATTTTTCCAGTTCATGAACATGACATATTCCTCCATTTATTTAGGTCTTTAATTTTTATCTCAGCATATTTTGTAGTTTTGAGTATAGAGGTCTTGCATGTTTTTGCTAAACGTGTTTCTAAATACTTTATATTTTTGGATGCAGTTGTAAATTGAATTGTTTTTCATTTTCAATTGTTTGCTGCTAGTGTGTAGAAATGCTACATTATAGATTTTTTTTTTTTTTTTTTGTGGTATGCGGGCCTCCCTCTGCCGTGGCCTCTCCCGCTGCGGAGCACAGGCTCCGGACGCGCAGGCTCTGCGGGCATGGCTCACGGGCCCAGCCGCTCCGCGGCATGTGGGATCCTCCCAGACCGGGGCGCGAACCCGGTTCCCCCGCATCGGCAGGCGGACGCGCAACCACTGCGCCACCAGGGAAGCCCCTATAGATTTTTTTTAAGTTGATTTTTTTTTAAACCTATGATTTTGATGAAATCACGTATTAGTTCTATTATAGTTTTGTTAGATTCTTAAGGATTTCCAACTTAACATTTATGATATCTGTGATTGGAGACAGTTTTAGTTTTTTTTTCTTCTTTTCAAATCTTTTTGCCTTTTATTTCACTTACTTGGCTTATTGCAGTGGCTGGATGAGTATATAGTTTTTTTTTTTTGATGATTTACACTTTATTACATATTTTCCCCTAAAGAATTTGAATATGCTTTATACTGTTTTTAGAGAATTCTGAGAATCTTTATGTGAATTATCTATTGGTAGATATTTTTATGTTATACCTACTTTTATTCACTGACAATTTAAAAAGACACTGACAATTTAAAAAATCCAAGTTAGATAGATACACATCTTTAGTTCTCATTTATCTTTCTTTTTAATTATTTTAGCATGATTTTGCTGCCTTGATATTGAGGCAGAGTCCATTCTCCACTCCCCTAACCCCCCCAACCCCACAACTATTTCTATTTCCAAGTTAAGTATGGTCATGTGACTAAATTTTCTCTAAAAATATGTGAATGGAAGTGATGTGTGCCACTTCTCGACCTAGTCTAGGGTATGTCCCACTACAGTTTCTTCTGCCTGTTAGCCAGATGCAATCTTAATGTGACAGTGACCTGACTTTAATCATATGATAAAGACCAGGCACTATGGTTTCTTCTTTATGTCTTTGGATGTAGAATATCTTTTTTTGGTAGATTCCAGTCTTTTTTTAATCCATGGTTGTTCAGCAGTTAGTTGTGATTTTGGTGTGCTTGTGAGAGGAGGTGAGCTCAAGGTCCTCCTACTCTGCCATCTCATCTCCCTCCTAGGCTCAAGACCAGGCACTAAGGAATGGTGGAGGAACATGAAGGAAGGATCCTGGGTTTCTGAATGACCATATGGAGCAAAGCAGCATTTTGACCTGGACTGCTCCTTTCAGACTATCAGATGAGAGAAATACACTTTTGTCTTCTTAAAACTACTTAATTATTGTTAATTCTCTTTATTTCAGCAGCCTAGCCTAAATAACAGTTAGAGAAGGAATAGGTCCAGATGGTTTCTCAAGTTCACAGGTTCAAGTTAGTCCATTTAGAGTATATAGTTTTTTGATAGAACTTGTGTAAAATTGATATTATTACCTCCATTTTTCCAATGAATAGTCTACCATCATTCATATCATTGTTCTCTTTTTAGTAATATGTCTCTTTTTTTCTTAATGCTTTCAAGATTTTTTTTAATCTTTGATTTTCAGCTGTTTGATTATGATGTGCCTAAATGTATTTTTCTTTGTGTTTATCCTGCTGGGAGTTTGCTGAGCTTTTTGGACCTGTGTGCTGTTTTTCATAAAATTTGGTAACATTTGGCCATTATTTCTAAGTAGTTTTTCTTCCTGTTCTTATATTCCCTTCTTCTGGGATCTAATTGCAAGTATGTTGGTCTTGTTGACATTGTCTTATACATTTCTGAGGTTTTGTTCATCTTTTTTCAATCTTTCTCTCTCTCTCTCTCTCTTTTTTTTTTTTTTTGACCATGCTGTGTGGCTTGTGGGATCTTAGTTCCCTGACCAGGGATTGAACCTGGGCCCTGACAGTGAAAGTGCCAAGTCCTAACCACTGGACCACCAGGGAATTCCCTTTTTTTTTTTCTTTTTATATTGGATAATTCCTATGGACCTATTTTCAAATTCATTGACCCTTTCTTCAAACTCCATACTGTGATTCTTCAAACCAATAAGACTGGGACTTTCTGCTTAAATTCTAGCTGACTTCTGTCTGTGTGGACTAGGAAATATCCTCAGGCAAAAAAGCTATATAAACACAAATTTTATCCAACTTAGTTCTCTTTCAAAGATTGTCCAGTTTCTACTGCTTTTGATTGATCTCCAGAGCCTTCAAATGGCTGTTTTAAAATATTTTTTGCAACATTATCTGCAGAAAATACAAGCTACTTTGTCAATATCAGATATGGAAACAGTAATACAAATATTATTCCCAAATTTACCTAAAAAAAGAAAAACATGTCATAGATATAAATATATATATAACTGCAAAACAATCAGTAGAATAGAAAGTTGTAAAAATAAATAAATTTAAAAAATTTTAGTAAATATTTGGGGGAGTTCCCTGGCAGTCCAGTAGTTAGGACTTGGTGCTTTCACTGCTGTGGCCCCGGGTTCAATCCCTGGTTGGGGAACTAAGATCCTGCATGTCACACGGCACAGCCAAAAAAAAGAAGAAAAAAAAATTGGGTTACAGCTGAAAAACTTACCTGAAAATATTCCATGTGTTAACCCGAGCCTGTTTGTGCATCACTAGAATGTAGCACATGCCACATGCAGTTCACCTCCTGAGTCAACAGCCCCTGAGTGGCTCTATTTGCTATTTAATGAGCGGGGTGTATGGTTGGGTATTTGAGTGTTGTGGCAGCATCAAATTGTGCTATCAAGGTTTCTAAAGGCATGCCCTTCATTTCTGTACTTATCTCATGGCAGTTCAGCCACAAACATCTTACAGACTGGCACCAGTCCATGAAATGTACTATGCAGAGCACTGATACACAAAACTTCCCCCAGCTCTCTGGGTGGGATTTCTCCCCTGCCTCACTTCCAGTTTTATTTTTCACCCTTTCTGCTCTGCTCTGTCCTCAGGAGGCTGACATGTATCTCTTGCCTTCTGGCTTCCTGTTGCATCTGACCAATGGAGACAACCAGAAGGAGACAGAAGGGGAGAATAGTCAGGTTGATGTGTTTGGTCCTGTAGCCCTTTCTTAATGGGTCACTGGAGATTGGTTGTGTTTCTGTCCCTCTACTAAAGGCCACAGATCCAGTCAGGTAGCCATCTCATTACGGCTACCTTCTTTCGGTTCTGGTATCTACTCTGTTCCCTTGTCCTCCAGGCCTTTGTTATTAGCATGATATTGCATTTTCCTGCCCACACAACTTTGTTGACTATCCTCAAATGATGTGTGTGCCACCTCTTTGCTGTCAGGACTCTGACTAAGACCCCCTCAGGTAAGATGTGTGTGGGTTGTAGTAGTAAGCAATTTGCAAAGATCCAAGGAGCCTTCTAGGAGAATTAGATTGGAGACTCAAATACCCTCTGTTTTACAGATAATGTTAATAGACCATCTCTGATGAATTGAGATGGCTTAGACTGAGGGTCAGCTGGTGGTTAGGGACATTCAGTATGAGGGAGGGAAGCAAGGACAAGAAAAGGGCTGGCTTGGAGCATAGCACGTGGCCAAGGCGGCAGGTTCCTCCTGATGCAGCCTCCCTGGCACTGTGGACGTACCTCTGAACAACAGCCATGTCTATTCAGAACAAGCCAGGTAACTAGTCGTGTTGTGTAGTGAGTATTGCTGATCTTAACATGTCTTTCTATTTTTCCATACTCTACCTTGAGAAACACCTGTCAGACCAGTGGCATAGCCATGGATTGGTATCCAGGTCCCCTTCTTCAAGGCCAGCACAGATACCATGAGACACCACGGTTCTCACAGTAATGAGGAAGAATTGTATCGCGCTATCAAACCACCCACTTTTCGTAGATACCCCCTCAGCAGCAACTGCTGCAAATCCTGACATCCATCAGTGGATGGACTCCTCAGAGTTTCCAGTTTTCTTCCATCATGAGGATGGTAAAAACAGGACTGACCTCTTGGGCTGAGTAAGACTCCTTGGGTTTTTTTCCCTTGGCATTGGAGGTGAGACAACCCTGAAGAGAGAGGCAATACTTTTTCACAATAAAGTAGTAAGATGCATAGTTACTTAATTTGAATATTTTAAAAAGATATCCTTATTTTATATTGCATGTTGGTAAAGAGGGGCATATCAGTCACAAGAATAGCTAAGAGACATATTTAAAACTGCAGGCTGCAGAGACAACAATAGCACTAGAACTATGTTATGTTCTCCATGTTATGTCCATGTTATGTTCTCTATAAGTACTGGTGCCTTTAGGGCAGAAAATTTGGTTGAGAACATATTTACTAAGTGGATAAAATCTTCATTTCATTTGTATAAGTCTTCTTCCTAAAGAAGGTAGAATTTTAGAATGTCTTATTTTTTATGGTATCAACTTGGGCTTGGTTAGATGATGAGACCGATGATGAGGATGTTTGCGGGGAGAGAGGAACACAGAGAACCAAATTTAACTGGTTAAATTTACCAGAAGTTATTGTTTTTGTGATCTGTTTTTATTCTGTTGGGGCCAGTGTGTTGATTTTGAAGTCTTTATCTGCCCTTGGAGATTTCAATGATGAGCACATTTTAAGAACTCTTAGAAAAAAACCACCCTCAATAGCTCTTTAAATGCAATCACCTGTTGGCAAGTGGTCAAGACATAATTCATAATGAAACATTTGTTGTTTCGGATTAGTCCATATCCATCAAGCAAAAGCTTGTCTAGTAGTCAGTTGCCTTTTCCAGAGGTCCTGTTAGGGAGACTTGCTGTATGTATTCTTTTTTTTTTTTTTTTTTTAATTTATTTGTTTTTATTTTTGGCTGTGTTCGGTCTTCGTTGCTGTGCGCGGGCTTGCTCTAGTTGCAGCGAGCGGGGACTATTCTTCGTTGTAGCGCACGGGTTTCTCATCGTCGTGGCTTCTCTCATTGCAGAGCACGGGCTCTAGGCGCACAGGCTTCAGTACTTGTGGCACTTGGGCTCCGTAGTTGTGGCTCACGGGCTCTAGAGCGCAGGCTCAGTAGTCGTGGAGCACAGGCTTAGTTGCTCCACGGCATGTGGGATCTTCCTGGACCAGGGCTCGAACCCGTGTCCCCTGCATTGGCAGGCAGATTCTTAACCACTGTGCCACCAGGGAAGCCCTGTATGTATTCTTTTAATATGATTCATATCAAAGGTTAAGTTCTGTGATCCTTGCTGGGGTCATATGGTCAAGCTTATGCTGGGTTCAGTATTTTTCTTTCTTCACCCAACAACAGAGGCTACAAGGCCATGGACTTTTTCTCTGTCCTATGTCAGGACTAACCTTGTCTTTCTTCCTTCATTCCTATTGTTCTTCTTTTCTATTTCCTATCACTTTATTCATGCACTTCCTGCCTGGGTGAGGAGGCAATGGAAGAATTCCACTTAATTTCTTTATGTGAAAATTTTAGGTGACAAGCAAAGAGTGTATAGTCTGGCAGGGAAGATACCTAATTAGAGATGACCATGCTTGAGACGGATGCTCAAATTAATGTGAGCACACAGTGTTATGGGGCGTATGGGAGAAAGGTCATCTTGAGAAGGTCTTAGAAAGTTTTCTTTCTTTTATTTTTGGCCCAAGGTGCAGCTTGTGGGACCTAGTTCCCTGACCAGGGATTGAACCCGGGCCTTGGTAGTGAGAAGGCAGAGTCCTAACCACTGGGCTGCTAGGGAATTCCCAGAGAAAGTTTTCTATATTAGAAGATATATAAGGATTTCCCTGGTGGTCCAGTGGGTAAGACTCCATGCTTCCAATGCAGGGGGCCTGGTTTCAATCCCTGGTCAGGGAACTAGATCCCGCATGCATGCCACAACTAAGAAGTCTGCATGACGCAACTAAAAAAAAAAAAAAAAAAAATCCCGCATGCTGCAACTAAGACCTGGTGCAGCCAAAAAAAAAAAAAAAAAAAAATTTAAAAAAAATATATTTTTTTTTTAAAGAGAAGAAGGGCTTCCCTGGTGGCGCAGTGGTTGAGAGTCCTCCTGCCGATGCAGGGGACACAGGTTTGTGCCCCGGTCCGGGAAGGTCCCACTTGCTGCAGAGTGGCTGGGCCCGTGAGCCATGGCCGCTGAGCCTGCGCGTCCAGAGCCTGTGCTCCGCATAGGGGAGAGGCCACAACAGTGAGAGGCCCGCGTACCGCAAAAAAAAAAAAAAAGAGAAGAAGATATGTAAAGAAGTACAGAAGCATGAGCTGAAAGATAAACAGGGCCTAAATCATGAAATAATTTGAATGACATATTAAGGAATTCAGTCTTTAATCTGAATCATGGGGAGCCATAGAATATTTTTAAGTGGCATGTTAAGGTTTATGTCTTTGAAAGCTCTCTCTAGTAGCGTTATGGAAGATGAACTGTAGATAGAAGATCTAATGGGACCCAATGGAAGCAGAACGGGTGAGAAATTGTAAGGGCCTGGAAGTGGGGGCAATGAATTTGTATAAGAGGAGACAGAGACAAGAGACATTTCAGGACTTAGACTCCACAGAACTTGGGTTGGCTTGGAATAGGATGGACAGATGAAATAGGGATTGGGTGATGGATAGTAGTGTCACTGGTCAAAAGAAGGAGTATAAGAATAGAAGCAAGTTAGTTGGGGGGAGTGGGTAAGAGATTCTGAGTTTAGTTTTGAACATATTGGATTTGAGGTGTCTATGGGGAGATAATATTAGATGGGTAAGCATGGAATAAGAAGAAAGATTTTTGTTTTTTTTCTTTTTACAACTGGTAATATTCAGTAATTTTCAGTCCAGTATATTTTTTCAATCATATTCCCACTGTTATAATTTTCTTCTTTCTTGATATTTGGCCACTCATAGATATATTTCTGACTCATTTGCATTTATATTCTGAGTTATTTTTGTATCATCACTATTTTTGATTACAAATATATTTTACCTTGAAATATGCAATTAAAGTTTATTTTATTTGCAGTATTGTTTGATATTTCAGTGCAAAACATTTTTTACATACATATCTCATATTTCTATATACAACACTGATACAAGTAGGTTTTATCAGATGAGGAAACTGAGGCTTAGAGGTACCAGGCAAGTACTTAGGCTTGTGCAGAGAGAGTTCCAAAAAATAAAGCTAGAGAAAGTGGGCCTGCGGAGTAAGCAGAACCAGAAGAAAGTGTCAGAGCTGGGATAAGAAGAAGAAGCTGGGATAGGAAGTTGATGTGGGAGAGTTGGAGGGGTTCCCTCGCAAGCATCAGGAGTAGCAGAATATTGCCCCGGGCTTGACTTCTACCTGTGTGGGACGGTGTGCACCTGGGTCCGTTTCAAGAACCTCTAGGCTATTCACATTCAATCCCATGTATTAACAGAACTTCTAGTATGTCCTTGGCACAAGGTTAGGAACTGGGGATATAAAGATTAAATAAGAGAGTCCTTCTCCCCCCAGGGCTGGGAGTGACATATGTATAAACAACTGACTATACACAACAGTTAAGTTCTAAAATAGAGTGAAGAATAATATACTTTGGGAATAGGGAAGAGAGTAGCTAATATTGTCTAAGAGTTCAGCAAAGAGAAGGAGAAGAAAGGAGTTAATTTGAGCTGAAACTTGAAAAGGCTGGGGAGATATTTACTAGGTAGGAAAGGAGGGCACGGATGTTCCAAGTGCTGGGAAGAACAAAGGCGAAAGCTTGGAAGTATAGGTGTGTATGGAGTGGATATAAGTTGGTGTAAAACATACTACCAAGACTAGACCCCCTCGAGGAAGGAGATGCAGGTGGAAAGGTGGACATCTTATCACCATCTCTATGGAAACTTTTCAAAGGCAGGCCAGGGAGGATGGGCAAGGCGGGGAACTCAGACCACCTCTTTCAGTGGTTGAATCAGCTGGATTTCTGACCCCTGAGCAGCCCATGGCTCTTCAGTGATCTCTATGTCCACTCATCCTAGGAGGAGTGAGAAGATTGAATACAACTGAACCCCCTCCCTTCCTCCTTACCTAGGAGTCTGGACAAGTTTTCAGGCAACTCATTTTCTACAGGTTGTTAGGTCACAGGCACCGTGACCTTGGTGTTTATTGCGGCTTGGAGGGTCCCAGCTCCTTGCAGTAAAGATATTCATGAAAAATTGGGTAGAAGTCAAGTGTTTGTCAACTGTGGGAGAGAGGGCTGCATGAAGAAGACAGGACTCAAGTTCACCTTGAGGTGTAGTCAGGATGAGCAGGTCCACCTGGCAGAGAATGTAGTCTGTGCTCAGGCACAGGTATGGAAATTAATGAGACACATGTTGGTGGGAAATTGTGACAACTGGCTGCCAATGAACAGAGCACTTACGTTCAGGACAAGGCTCATGTCAGCAAGGCTATTTATAAAGCATTTATATCCCACGTGGAAGGACACTGCAAGTTTCTGAGCATTGGATAGGGAAAGTGACGTTTTAGGAAGATTATTCCGATGAATGGGAAGCTTGGAGTCTCTCATTATATAAGTATTATCAACTTCTGGGTTCTTATGAAGTGGAGCCTTTGTATCATTTTCATGCCAAGCAAATTCATTTGACACCAATCAACCTCTTCTTCATGACTGAAGGTTCTGGAGTTTAGGGTAAGCATAGGAATGAGTTAAGGAAAAAATATCTGAAGCCTGCATGCAGTCAGTAGCTGAAATCAGCAGGCATTTTATCATCCCTGTGCCATGGGCAGTGGTTTTTCCCAAGTATTTTTTATCTGTGTTTGCTTCAATCTCAGGGGACAATCTGTTCAGTCACCAAAAGGGATACCTTCAAAGAGTTTTCTTGGATGAGTTCCACTCATGTGGTCAGCTGTGACCTCATCTTACTGCTCCAGGGGCCCTGGTTTGGGACTTGATATCTTGAGTTCCTGCTTGAATAGGGAAGCAGAGAGACCATTCTTTTTCATGCTTCTCATTTTGGAACATGTCAGAAACCACCATTAGCTTGTTAAGTGTTTTTCCCAAAAAAATTTTTTTCATTTTAAAATAATTTAGCCCATTGTCCTGCTTCTTGTCAAGAGCTGGTAGAGACAGCCAACTGCTCATATTCTTTCCACAAACAAACACAAAGTGGGAGGTTTGGGGAGGTGCATGGGTGGGGAGAGTAGGGCTTTTCACTTTGCTGGCACAAGAGCTGGAAGTGTAAGGAAAGAATAGAAATACTCATTCAAAAAAAAAAAAGAAAAAAGAAATACTCATTCAAATTTTCCTAACCTAAATTGAGAACTTGATGTTTCTACCAGTGACCATAATACTCATCTCACAGAAATGTTCACACTTTTCTTTCTTAGCTGTCTTTTCAAATTTGAAACTGTTGGAGCAGGCTCTGTATTCCTTTATTTTATTCATTCTTGAGAGCGAGGCTCCCTGGCAGACTCCCGAAACCCCTTGGAGGAGAAGCCACGTGTCATGGCACATTTCTCCTGCCTGGTGCAGCCAGAAGTGGATGCAAATTCAGTCCCCTCCACTACTGAATTCACATCCTTCTCCTGGAGCACAAGGTCTGGGGCAGATTCAGTTTGAAGAGCAGCTGAGCCGATGGATGGATGGGAGCAGTGTGAAGGGACTGGGGGCAGGTCTTTTGTGCATCCCCAGGAAGTGAGGCTGTGCGCGGGACCAGACCTGCTTCCAGAACAGGCCCCCGCTGCCTGAAACAACTCATTCCCTGAAGAGCCTCTGACTCATGCCTCTAATAGAACTATTATGGTTTCTTGGCTGCAAAGTTGTCCTTTTGAAATGTAGGGTTTTTTTTTTTCTTTTTGCAATTCGAATTCTGAGTCATCTATATAGATTAATTCCCCTGCTTCCTGCTCTCATGGTATTTTCGAAGCTTTCTTCACAATATCCCTTTACTCAACTAGATTTTAATCTCTATGCATGCAAAGGAATGGGTGTCTGCTCTCTTCACGACTGTATGTCCAGTGCCTGGAATGCTAAATGGAGCGTGGAGGCACATGATAATTTGTTGAATGAATGAATGAATGATGTGTTTTTCCACTGTAGCCCTACCAAACAAGAATGGTCTTTAAGAGGCATCAGACCTCCTAAAGCCATAGCAGGTGGACAGTTAAGTAACATGACCCAGAATTTCCCTAGGTTTTTATTTGGGGCACAATTCAACAAGCATGGTCACCTGGTTTCTATGCTACAGTACAGTACAAGTAAATTGGAGACACAGAGGTGGGCTGCTGCTGGAGAAATGTGACTCGGATAGAAAAAGAGGAACAACGTAAAGTGTGACAAAAGGCAGGCTTAACTTTAGCGAAGTGTAGGAGCATGAGGCTACTGAATTCACGGGCAAGTCACCTACAAGCTCACAAGCACTGAGTTCACCCCTCTATTATACTGAAATGAAACCATTGGGTTGGCAGTGAGAATTTTCAGTTATCTGGAAAGTTTACAGTGTGAACTGGTTTATTTCCAAATGACACTGGGCCACGGAGGTATTAGCATGTCTTGGTATGTCAATTGTTTCTTTTAATCCTTTAGAAAATCCACCGCTTATCTTTGACGTGCATAGTAATAAGCAAATCCTGTTCTGTTTCTACTTCACAAAACGTAAGACAAGATGTTCCTCCATCTCCATAGCTTCCTTCTGAGCAGGAGGAGACTCAGAAGGATGTCTTCTTCCTTCTGAGCAGGAGGAGAATCTTGTACTAATTCTAACTCATAAAGAGCCTTTATGCACATCTGTATTGGAAACTTCCCCCAATCAAAAACAAAAACAAAAACAAAACAAAAGGAAAAGTCGAGAGAAGAAAGCAATGACAAGAATCGATGCTGAGGGTACAGTGATGCTCAAAAGCACAATTCTGATTTTTACACGCCTAATGAAGGAATAGAATAGATTTCACAGGAGAGAAAAATAGAGACATGCAACTGGGGAGAAGCTGAGGATGTTTTCTTAAGGCAATGGAGGGGCAGGTTTTTGTCAACAGAACATGTGATTCTTCTGAACACCTTTTTATGTTCATACCACACTGAACAATATTTGATTCAGATGTCTAGGTAAGGAGAAAAACATTGTATGACTCAGGCCATAAAAAATGTCCCAATTCCAGAAGTTGATATTTGAGTCACAAATATTGGGTGTCTCCTCATCTGTGCTAATTCTAAGCAGGCACCAGGTTGTCTACTGTGTGAGATGCCACTTAATTAACACCTGAAGGGAACATATGCTAAGCACTAAATATGTAATGTGAAATAACAAGAAATAGTTACAAGCAAATTATGATGGGTAAACAACTTAAAGGAAAAGGTGAAATGAATGAAAAAGGAGAGATGAACTCTTCAACACTCAGCTTATATTGATGGTGAAAAGACTATAAAGAAAACCAAGTTTTCCATATTCTTTTCTAATCTTTGTCAACTGGAATGCATGTTTTACATAATTACAACCATAGTGTATGTGTGTTCATTTTTTTATGACTAAGTATTTCATGGAAGCTACTACTGGAAAAAAACTGCTTATTGTTTTGGGGAAAAAAAGAATTAGTTCATCTCACTCCATAAGCTAATTTAATCTGCAGATTGACTAGACAGTAAAATGCAAAAGTGAAACTTCTGTTAGAAAATAAAATGGAATAAAAAGTAAATGATACAAAACACTAATTTGAAAATATACATGCACCCTAATGTTCATAGCAGCCCTATTTACAACAGCCAAGACACGGAAGCAACCCAAATGCCCATCAACAGACGAATGGATAAAGAAGATGTGGTATAAACACAATAGAATATTACTCAGCCATAAAAAAGAATGAAATTCTGCCATTTGCAGCAACATGGATGGACCTAGAGAATGTTATGCTTAGTGAAATAAGTCAGACAGAGAAAGAAAAATACTGTATGGTATCACTTATATGTGGAATCTAAAAAATAATACAAATGAATGTATATGCAAAAGAGGAACAGACTCATAGATATAGAAAACAAACTTGTGGTTACCAAAGGTGGGAGAGAAAGGGGAGAGGGACAAATTAGGGGTATGGGATTAACAGATACAAATTCTATATGTCAAATAGATAAGCAACAAGGATATATTATATACCACAGGGAGTTATAGTGATTATCTTGTAATAACTTATAAGGGACTATAATCTGCAAAAATACTGAATAGCTATGCTGTATACCTGAAACTAATAGAATATTACAAATCAACTATACTTTAATAAAAAGTAAATCATACCATTGGGAAAAAATCCAAATACAAAATACTTAGAAATAAAATGTATAGGTCCTTTATGAAGAAAACTAAAAACTGTTTTGAGGGAACTAAAGGAAGACTTGATTAAATATAAAACCAGGTCATTTTAGTGGATAGAAGGCTTAATATAGTAAAGTTGTCAACTTCCCCCAAATATCTATAGCACTAAC
Organism: Physeter macrocephalus; assembly: GCF_002837175.3. NCBI lineage: Eukaryota > Metazoa > Chordata > Mammalia > Artiodactyla > Physeteridae > Physeter > Physeter macrocephalus. The sequence goes on along the minus strand of NC_041221.1, from coordinate 46,309,699 downwards.
ATATTTAATCAAAATGCTAATAGGATTTCTCTTTGAATTAGGCAAAATGCTTCTAAAGTTCACATGGAACAATTAACATAGGTGATAATGGAAGAAAATGATGAAAAGGAAGGGAATAAAAAGGCTCTGTTGTATCAGAAGATTAAGATATAATACTATAATAAATAAAATTGTATGGAACTGGTCCAGAAATAGACAAAACAGATAAATGGAAACATAATAGAAATGGACCCAAGTATATATATTTGAACTTAATATATGATAAAAAAAGACTAGGTAAGCATTTGAAAAAAAGAAAGTTAGACTACTAGTCCATACCTTACAATAAAATATATTCCTGCAGGATTAAAGTCTTAACAGTAAAGGAGAACATTAATAAAATACAAAAAGAAATATAAGTAAAAATATATAATCTTGAGGTGAGGAAGGCCCCAAAGCACAAATCATAGAGGAAAGGTGTGAAATTAAAACAATCTAGGTAGGGAGAAAAAATATATATATATATTTAAATATATACATATATATTTAAATATATATATATTTAAAAGGTGAGTGACAGAATATGTGATAAAGTAACAGATGTCGAGTTATCTTTCTTAATATATAAAGAGACCTTAAAGCTCAACTAAAAAATGAGACTACTACTTCAAAAAAAATTTTTTTGTTGTTTTTTCATTTTCATTCAGTTAAAAATATTTTCTAATTTCTATTGTGATTTATTGTTTTACCCATGGACTTAGAAATATAATGTTAATTCCAAACATTTGGGTATTTTTCAGATATAATATTTTCCTTTATTGGTTTCTAATTATTTCTATTATAGTCACAGATATTATTCTGTATGACTTTAGTACAGTTCATTTTATTGAGATTTATTTTATGGCCTAGTGTACAGTGTTTCTTCATAAACATTCCACATGCACTGAAAAGAGTATGTATTCAGCAATTGTTGGATATAGTGTTCTATAGATATTAGTTAGGTCAAGTGGGTTTGTATTGTTTTCAGCTCATTATATCCTTACTGATTTTTGTTTAATTATTCAATCAATATTTCTATTTTACTCTGAGACAAAATGTATTTATCTGGTTGCTTAGAGCTGCTTTAAATAGATTTGGGGCTCATCACTAATTCTTTTACATTGATTATGCCATTTCAAATTCCCTAACTCTTTGTTTTGATTCCTTGTTTTCATGACTGGATTTCACCATCAAGTATCAATAGTTTCTTTGAAAATGTGACTTAAAGGAGCCTGAGATTTTTCATGTTTTTAATTTTCTACCTGTGGTTTTTATACTTAACAACTTGTCTATCTTTGGACCGTTTCATTTCTTCACATGTTGGTACATGTTATTCCAATGTCTTCCAGAATTAAATTTTCTGTGGACAAGTCTGAGATCATCTTGAATTTTTGCCCTTATTTATAACTTTCTTTCCTGTCTGGATGTCTTCCTTTATTTATTTTTAAACTTACATATTTTGATATGAAATATAGTACATATATAAATACCTTTATTCTTGAAGTTTAATAGTTTAACCAAACTATGTCACAATGTTATGTTGTATCAATTTTACCTGGTATGTACTAGGCTCCTTCAAGTTTACAGACTCTGATCCTTCTTTATTTCAGGGGAATTTTATCTGATTATATATCTCTGAATATCATTTTTTTTTCTTCAAGGAAATAAATATATTTAGGTTGAACTGTCTTTGTCCCCTATGTCTATTATACTGGCTTCATTCATTTCATTTCTTTTATTTTTCTTATGTATTTACTCTTTTTATTTCAAGATGTCCTTCCATACCATTAATTTAAAATTTGGCCACATCTTTTTTATCCCTTGTTGGACCTAGATTACTTATTGGTATAAATGGTGAGGGGTTTTGGGGTTTTTTTGTATTCTTAATATGCTTTTTTCATTCTCCATCTCCTTTTCCATTGCCATGTTGTTATATCACCTTGCTTTTGCACTCTTGAGTTATTGAAGTAATATTCTTATTAAAGTTCTTTTATATTACACATTCTAAGAGAATTTGCTTCTGTTTCTTGAGTTCTATTTCACTCAGAGTCCTTCCTATTTTTTGCAGGCTATATTCCTATATCTTCTTTTCCTCAAAACTATATATACTTTCTATTTAATTTCTTTTAATCTTGCTTATGCTTGGGCATCTTTTATCCAAACTTTTATTTTCTGTAATATAACAAGAGCCTTAACACATTTGCCACTTATAGCAGATGCTTTTAATACCCCAGCCCCTATTACCTTTACTCACCTGAGTATACCTGAAGCTGCAGACAGTTCCTGGCATGCTGACAACCTCTCAAGTACCTGCATTTCTCCTCTTTACTGCCTGAAGCCCTTCTTTGGTATTATGGGAGTTTACTTGGTTGTGTGCAAGCACACTCCAGAAGTATGAGTGGAATTATGCTCCTGGGGGAAACCCTTAACTGACAGGGGATGAGAGTCAGTGACTAAATGCTCATTGGAGAGTATCAGCCACAGAGAATATACTGGGCAGGTGAACATGATAACTCAGCCATTAGAGATAAGCTTGTTTCTGTCCTCAGCCTCCATCGTGCTTGCACAATGGGTCCATGAACAGTGTAGCAATAGTGTCAAGCATGGAGACTCTATATGGGGTGCAGGAAAATGAGCTGTTTCTCACCAAGGTTGATCTAGTAATTGCCATTACTCAATGTCCAATGTGTTGGCACAGAAAAAGGGGTTGAGCACTTGGTTTGGTATAATCATTCAAGGAGACTAACCAGTTATCTGGTGGCAAGTTGATTACATTGGACCCCTTCTATGCTGGAAGAAAAGTAATTCTTCCTTGCTGAGATTGGTAAGTATTCCAAGTAGGAGTTTGCCATCTCTGCCACAAAGTCTTGGCCAGCACCACTAACTGAAGGTAGAATTTCCAATTTACTGTTATAAGATCCTGCTTAATGTTGCCTTGGATCAAGGGACCCAAGTATTTACTTTACCATAAGGAGGTGTAACAATGGGCAATGACCATAGAATCCATTGTTCCTGCCAAATATTGCATCACTTGGAAGCTGCTAGCATGATAAGAAGTTGGAATGCCATCTTAAAGATACAGATAAAGTTCTTGCTTGGAGAATAACACATTTAAAGGTAAAGGTATTTTACATAGTGCTGTGTCTCCAATAGACTCTAATACAGTGCTTTGTCTTTGTTAGTGAAAACACAGGGGTGGAACCAATGCGTAGAAGTTGAGCTGACTCTTCTCACCCTCCCCCTCACTGTCGCAATTAGGGAATTTTTGTTTTCTATTCCTAAAACTTTAGGACCTTTAGAATTAAAGATCCTGGTCCCTGGGGGGACATTTCTACTAGGGGATACAATTAGGGTCCCATTGCACCTAAAGTTATGACTGTTGCTGGACCATTTCTGGAATCTCATGTCAATAGACTATCAGGCTAGAAAAAGTTAATATACTTGTGGAGGTAATAAACCCTGATAATATGAGAATCTAACATTTTTCTTACAACAATGGGCATAGTTTGGAACTCAGGGGATCCACTGGGGAGCCTCTGATAATTCTGCACCTGATAGAAAGGCAATTTCAGCAGCTAAGAGCTGACTATATCAAGGCACTCATGGATTCAGACACCTCAGAGATGGCCTCACAGGAGAGCAACCTAGGTAGCAAAAGTTCTGGCTGAGTGTGAGACAAAACCAGAAGGAGTGAGAAGGGAAGGAGAAAATAAAATCAGTTACTTGAGTTTAGCTGAAGCCAAAGGGACTTCTGCTTCCCTCCATTAGTCCTTTTAGTTAAAGCAGCAGGGACTTCAACTTTCACCTTTAAGCATCATTAAAAGCATGGAATCAGAGTGGGGCATGAGCAGATCTGGGAACCACTTAGGGTGATGGTAGAAGATGCTGCTGATAGCATTCCCTATATCCCTTTGGCCTTCCTGAGTTTACCTGCCACTGTGTGAGGGAGTTGATACCCTCAATGCCCTAGTATCTCTGTTTTCCAGTGGGACAATTCTGAGGTGCATTCCACACGATTTCTCAGAAGGTCCCAGAATATGAGCCTCAGTTGCCCATAGCAGTAACCTGATCAATACCACTGCTCCTCCTTTATTGGCCTTTCTTACTTCCCTCGTCTCAATTCCTCACTTCCTTACTTGTGCTTCCTGGAATCACTTTCTATATAAGCCACTTGCATAAAAGTGCTTATCTCACTAAAAGGTCTACTTTTGGGGAAAACCCAAACTAACACATCTCTTATCCGAGACAAGTTTGTGGTTTCCCTCTAAACTACACTTTGATTCTTTGGTATTATTTTTAATCCACATTTCTGTTGGCTCTGAAAGGAAGGGCATGAGTCTTCTCTCTTTTTTATTGATCAGTCTAGCTAACAGTTTGTCAATTTTGTGGATCTTTTCAAAGAAGCAACTTTTGCTTTCATTGATTTTCTCTATTGTTTTCTCTGTTATCCATTTCACTTATTTCTACTGTAGTATTTATTATTTCCTTCCTTGGCTAGTTTTGGGTTTAATATGCTCCTTTGTTCCTTTTTGTCCCTGCTAGCGCTCAAGGTGCAAATTTAAGTTATTGATTTGAGAATTTTCTTATTTTTTAACGTAGGTGTTTATAAGTATAAATTTCCCTCTGAGTACTGTTTTCACTGCATTCTGTAAGTTTTAGTATGTTATGTTTTTGTTTTCATTCATCTTAAGGTATTTTAAAATTTTCTTTGTGATTTCTTTTTTGACACATTGGTTGTTTAGGAGTGCATCACTTAATTTCCACGTGTTTTTGAATTTTCCAGTTTTTCTTCTACTATTGGTTTCTAGCTTCATTCCATTGTGGTGGGAGATGATACTTTAATTTTAAAGTATTTAGATCTTTTAAAAAATGTTTTGAGTCTTTTTTTGTGACCCAGTAATGGTCTGTCCTTAAGAATGTTCCATGAGCACTTGAGAAAAATTTATAATCTCCTGTTGTTGGGTAAAGTGTTCCAAAGATATTTATGTCTAGTTGGTTTGTAGAGTTGTTCAAGTCCTCTATTTCCTTGGTGATCTTCTGTCTAGATGTTCTATTATTGAAAGTTATGTATTGAAGTCTCCAACTATTATTGTAGAACTGTCTATTTCTTCCTCTGATTCTGTCAGTGTTTGCTTCATATATTTTTGGGTTCTGTTGTTTGATGCATAGGTTTATAATTATTATAACTTTTTTTGGGGGGCCATGCCATGCGGTTTGCTTAGTTTCCTAACCAGGGATTGAACCCTGGCCCTGGCGTTGAAGATGCCAGAGTCCTAACCACTGGACAACCAGGGAATTCCCTTATTATAACTTCTTGATGAATTGACTCTTTTATCAGTATATAATGTCTGTCTGTGTCTCCTGCAAGAGTTTTGACTTAAAGTCTACTATGTCTGATGTTAGAGTAGCCTCCCCAGCTCTCTTTCGGATACTGTTTGCATGAAATATCTGTTTTCATCCTTTCTTTTTCAAACTTTTTGTGTCTTTCCATTGAAAATGAGTCTCTTGTAGACAGCATATAGTTTTCATGTTATTCTGTCCATTCTTCCAATCTCTGCCTTTTGATTAGAGAGTTTAATCCATTTACAGTTAATGTAATTGCTGATAAGGAAGAATTTACTTCTGCCATCTTACTATTTATTTTCTATGTGTTTTACACCTTTTTTTTGTACTTCATTTCCTCCATTGCTGCCTACTTTTGTGTTAAGTTGATTTTTTTGTAGTGAACTGCTTTGATTCCTTCTCATTTCTTTTTGTGTATCTCTTTCTAGATATTTTCTTTATGATTACCATGGTGATTACATTTAATAGCTTAAATTTATAACAGTCTACTTTGAATTGATACCAACTTAGCTTCAATACCATACAGAAGCTCTGTTTCTAAATATCTCCATGCCCCCTCTCCTTTATGATGATAGTGTCTGAGATTTTTCTAAGAAATAACCTTTAGAAAAGAAGAAAACAACAGGAGACACTTGGCCACTAGCAAGTGGCAAAAATAGTATGTGTTGGCATCTTGTTTCTGCATTTATATAGCACTTGTGCATGTCTCTTTGACTCTCTATACTTGTCTCAAATTTGTCTTCTAGCGTTTTCTTGGGATTGTTGCAGCTTAGTTGCTAGCCTTTTATCTTGCTATTGGCTCCCTATGCATTTGATACTTTCCACAAGTGTTCCAAGCCTGGGACACTGTTTTATATTTCTGTCCCATAATCTGCCTTCCTTGCCCTGGACTAGCTTCCTGGCTCCCCAGACAGGTTCCTGAGAGTTGAGGTCATGCTGGCCTATGGGAGACAGTCCTCTATTTTCAATAAGTACTGGGTGAAGGTGGTCAAAATGTACAGACTTCCAGTAATAAAATTAATTAATTCTGAGGAGGTAAGATACAGCATGATGACTATAGTTAACAATATTATATTGTTTATTTGAATGTGGCTAAGAGAGTAGATCTTAAATCTTTTTATCATAAGAAAAAAAAACTGCAACTATGTGAGATGATGAATTAACTGAGATTATTGTGATAATCATTTCACTATAGACACATATGTCAAATTATGTTGAACCCTTAAACTTAATATTATATGTCAGTTACAGCTTAATAAAATGGAAATTTTAAATTAAAGAAAAGGCTAGCTAATGTTCCTCTGACTTAGTTTACCCAGGTAGCAGCAGCAAAAGTCTAGTGGTATGATTTGGATACTGTCCCTCATCACAAGGTCACAGGTGAAAAATCCCTCCCACAGTGATATCCTTAAAGAAAGATATTCCTCTTCAGCTCAAACAAGCTAGAGTGGCTTCTCTGGTGTACAACTAAGAACGTTGACTGATAGAACCTCCAAGACGCTGGAAAAGTGACTTTTTGCTATATATTTGGCTTATGTTATTACAAGGAATTAAGACCAGATAAATCAAAACAATAACAATAAATGTTAGGGTAACCTGTGTAGGACCAAGTCCTGAGTGCTGCATGGAACATTCAAAATAGGAATTTCTTTCTTTCTACTAAGAGTCTGAAAACTCAGAGGTGGCCTGATCACTATACCCAGAAAGGAGTTTTTTGGGCACAAGACCAAAAAAAGTTTTTATTATTAAATCATTTCTGCCCTTACAATTTTGGCTCCTTGTATCCCAGATCGATTGTTTCGTTTGTCAGTATGTGCCAAGTCTATTACACAAAAGGTAAAATGCAGCAAAACAAAATTGAAGTAGAATGGCTCTCCTTAGCAAACAACATTTATTTTCTGCTAAGTTCTGACTGATTTTCTAAGAGCTCAGAGTTCCAGAGAGCAACCAGAGTGGATTTTATTAAATCTTTGATTATGGAACATTAAGCTTGAAAACTAGAGTGCAATCTTCTTATTTTGCAGTTGGAGAGATAGAGTCTCAGGGAGGTAAACAACTTACATGAGGTTTCACAATTCACTCAAGGCCAAAGAGCAGTAGAAAGTGACACCCCAAAATGTGACTGTGGGAATTCAGGACATGCCATCCCAAAATATACCACTTTGCTATATAGGTTATTTTGAGATGTAGGCTTTTGAAAGACAGTAAATGCAGGAAGAGGCTTTCCCCAATCTCCCCTTATCTGCCAGAAGGTAGATCCTCCAAAAGGAACTCAGTTGTCATCAGTACCCTTCCCAGAGTTTCACCAACCAACTGGGGAAGATTAAAACTTTTATCACAGGAGAGGAGCCTTGAAGTTGACACCACACACAGACACACTTTGCCACAAACGATCATAACTCCCGTCTGTTCTTCTAAGGGCCCGTTCATCTTTTACCCAAATCATTTACTCTCCCATAAGAGGCCTACATCCCTCTCCCCTTTCCCTGTTAAGATGGTATTTCATCCTGAATTCTAAAGCCACCTCTTTGAGTTACTCATTTTCCCTGGGTATCTCCCATGAATATGAGTATACATGTCAATAAACTTCTGTTTGTTTTTCTCTTGTTAATCTATCTTTTATTACAGGGGTCTCAGCTAAGAACTCAGAAGGGTAGAGGGAAATTGATTTTTCCTCTCCTACAAGGAAGATCTAGATTAGAAAAACCCGGCTACACCATTCTTTCCACAGGTGCATCTTCTGTTCTAAGTGTAACGAGTGCTGTCCTGTCCAGCACGGGAGACCTTTACCCATGGCAAGTCCTTTGCCTGCGGGTCCCAAATGAGGAATTTTACCGATGAAATGGATTGACAAAGAGATGGAATTTAAAATGGCATTTATCCTTGGGAGGGAGGAAAATATACTGTACTGGATCAGGTTTTCTGCCTGGAAATGGCCCCCACATTGCAGGAAGTTTCTTTCCCTTGCTCCCTTCTCCCCTGAACTCCAGATTCAGTGGCATTTATTTTTTCCCCAGGTCCTTTCAGTTTCTGCTTAATGAGACCGGTGGTTGCTGAGAGTTTGATCGACACTTGGTATGTACAGCTTGTATTCATCTTCCTGAGAAAAGGCATTGCACAAAAAAGGATTGCCAATGGCAACCATGGTGGCATTTCTGAGAGCCCCAGCAGCATTCCCAGCAGCTCCATTCCCCACCCCAGTGGAAGGAAATGCCACTGGCTGACCAGCGGATGGAGGGAGGCGTGACTTCTACAGTAATTAAAATATTCCTATGCAGGGAGCCTTGAGTTCTTTTCTTGTCACCCATCAGACCTCATTACTTTTTACCCACATACAGTCCTCCTGATTTCCAGGACACCTAAGCCAAGTCTAGGCTGGAGGGAAATACTTTTGGAATAAAATCAAATCAGTTGCAAATGAGTTACAACATCTCAATTGCCTTAATAGATCAAACAAAAACTTCACTGTGTGTTCCAGACACCCGGACTGATCCACTCCGTAAAGTTCCCCCAGCTACAAAAATGCAGATCTTTGGCCGGCCTATAGCAAGGTCCCAAGCAATGCCCTTGGGGGCTTAGCCAGGACACAGGGACTTGGAATGGAGCTTGCTGAGCGTGTGGCCTGGCCAGGATGGTGTAACTAGCAAGCAAGCTGGAACACGCTCTCCTGCTTCAGGCCAGGGAATAGCTATGTCAGGCCAGGAGTAAAGAAAATAGATTTCACTTACTTTGTACCCTGTGTTCTGCCTGGGGAGAGGGTGGGCAAGTGAAACAGTTTTTGTGTGTGTGTTGGTAGCATTTGGTAGCTCCAGCAAGTCTCTGCCCAGGCCCTCCCCTCACTTCATCCCAGATTCCCTCTCTGTCTTTTCTTCAGAATAAATGTGCATACCGTAGGCAAAGATCTCCTTGTTTCAAGTGAGCCTCGTTTTAATATAGCTAGATGGTCCTTCAAATTCAAACTTTAAAAACAGGTAGATTGAGGTGAGATTTATAGAACAACCCTTCAACTAGAAAAAGTTTTATTGATAACTGGTTTACCAACTGACATAAAATAAACTGCATGTACTTAAAGTTTATGTGTAGGTATATGCCCATGGAATCATCACCACAATCAAGATAAAGAGTATATCACCTCTAAGAGTTCCCTCTTGCTCCTTTGTAATTCATCCCTCTCCCCTCTTCCTGCCCACCCATCACCACACTCCCCTGACAATCACAGATCTGCTTTCTTTCATATTAGATTCATTTTCATCTTCTAGAAATTTATATAAGTCATACATATATATTTTTTGGGGGTCTGGCTTCTTTCACTTAGCACAATTATTTTGAGATTTATCTATATGGAGTGGACTTTATTAGTTTGTATATTAGAAAGAATTAGTCCATTTTATCTAAGTTGTTAAATTTATTGGCATAAAGTTGCTCATAATATTTCCTTTTTGTTCTTTTAATGTCTGTAGAATTTAAGGTGCAGTCGCCTCTGTCATTCCTAATATTATTGATTTTTTTTTTCTCTGTTTTTTTTTTTCCCTGATTATTCTGCTGAGACATTCTTCAATTTTATTGATCTCAGGCAAGCAACTTTTGGTTTCAATGATTTCTCTATTGTTTTTCTGTTTTCTTTTCATTAATTTTTGCTCAGATATTTATTCCTTCCTTCCTTCTGCTTTATTTTAATTCCTTGGTTTAATTTGCTTTTCTTTTTTAAATTTCTTAAGGTGGAAGCTGAAGTCATAGAGTTGAGAACGTTCTTCTTTCTAATATGGGTAGTTGCTGCTATACATTTATCTCTAAGTACTGCTTTAGCTGTATCTCACACATTTTGATGTTATGTTTTCTTTTCTTTTTTTTCATTTAAAAATATCTTCTAATTTTTCTTTGATTTCTTTTTGACCCATAGATATTTAGAAGTATATTACATATACATCTTAAATATATACAATTATTGTCAATTATACCTAACTAAAGCTGTCAAAAATATGTATTAATTAGTTTCCAAATATTTGGGGATTTTCCAGCTATCTTGCTGTTATTGATTTCTAATTTGTTTCATTTTGGGCAGAGAAATGCTTTGTATGATATGAATCCTCTTAAATTGACCGAGATTTTTTTTATTGCTCAGAATATGGTCTATGTTCTGTATGTATTTGAAAATAATGTATTCTCTTGTTGTGGAGAGTGTTCTAGAAATATCAGTTAAGTCAAGTTGATAGGTAATTGTTGTTCAAGATGTCTGTATTTTAATTGATTTTCTGTCTACTTTTTCTAACAATTATTGAGAGATAGACATTGAAATCTTACAGATTTGGTTAATTTCTCCTGAAGTTCTGTCAGTTTTTGTTTCATGCATTTTTGAAGCTCTGTTATTAGATACATACATTTTTGTCATGTCCTCCAGAACAACTGGTTTATGATTATGTAATGAGCTTCCCTATCCTTGGCAATAGTCTTTACTCTGAAACTACTGTCTGATATTAAAATTGTCACACTAGTTTTATTTTGGTTAGTTTCCTATCCCTGCTGTAACAAATTACCACAAACCTAGTGGCTTAAAGCAATACAAATTTACCTTAAAGTTCTGGAGGTCAGAAGTCCAAAATCAGTCTCAGTAGGCTGAAGTCAAGGTGCTATCAGAGTTGTTTCTTTCTGGAGGCTCTAGGGGAGAATCCTTTTTGTTGCCTTTTCTAGCTTTTCTAGCTCATGGTCCCGTCCTCCATCTTTAAAGCCAACAGCATAGTGTCATTACATCCCCTTAATTATCTCTGCTTCCATTTTCACATGACTTTTTCTGACTCTGACCCTCCTGCCTTTCTCTTATTTGTTGAGTAAACTTTATTAGTTTGTATCTTTCAAAGAATTGGTCCGTTTTACCTAAGTTGTTAAATTTATTGTGATTACACTGGATCCACCTGGATAATCTCCCCATCTCAAGATCCTTAACTTAATCACACCTGTAAGATCCCTTTTGCCATGTAAAGCAACATATTCCCAGTTTCCAGGGATTAAGACATGGACATCTTTGGGGGGCTATTATTCAGCCTACCATACCATACCATTCTTTTACTTTTAACCTATTTTTTCTTATATTTAAAGTAGGTTTATTGTACCTTTAATGTGACTATGGATACAGTTGAGTTTAAATCTTCTCTTTGCTTTGTGTTTGTTATTTGTCTCATCTATTCTTTGTTCTCTTTTTCGTCTTTTTGCCCTTAATCTATTTGAGCTGCTAAAAAAAAAATACCACAGACTGGGTAGCTTATAAACAACAGAAATTTATTTCTCACAGTTCTGGAGGCTGGAAGTCTGAAATCAGAATGTTGAGTTAAGGCCCTCTTCCCAGTTGCAGACTTCTTGTTGTATCCTCACATAGTAGAAGTGGATGGGGATATCTCTGGAGTTTCTTTTATAAGAGCACTAATCCCATTCATGAAGACTCTGTCTTTGTGACCTAATCACCTCCCAAAGACTCCATCTCCTGATATCATCAACTTGGGCATTGGGATTTCAACATAGCAAACATGTTTGTTTGTTTTTTTGCCTCATGGCATGCAGGATCTTAGTTCCCCAACCAGGGATCAAACCTGTGCCCCCTGCAGTGGAAGCATGGAGCCCTAACCACTGGACTGCCAGGGAATTCCCTATAGCAAACATCTTTAACTTATCACAATATACCTTCATGTGATATTATGCCACTTCATATGCAATGTTAGAATACTTCCATTTCTTCTTTCTGACCTTGTGCTATCATTGTTTGTTGTTCTTTATCTGTTTTATACTTTTACATACATTATAAACTTTACAACACATTTTTTTCTTTGAAGTCAATTGTCGTTTAAAGAGATTAAAATAATAAGGAAAAATATTCACATATATTTACCTAGTTACACTTTCTGGTGTTCTTTATTTCCATGTGTATATTGAGATTTCTGTCACATACAATTTTCTATCCGCCTGAATCACTTCATTTGATATTTCTTTTAGTGAAGGTCTGCTGGTAATATACTCTTCCAGGTTTTATATCTCTGAAAACAACTTTATTTTACATTTTTAAAAAAGATTTTTTTTTTCTGGGTATAGAATTCTGTTTGAGTACTTTAAATATGTTGCTGTAGATCCTTTTGACTTGCATTCTTTTCACTAGAAGTCTGCTATAATTCTTAACTTTGTTTTTTTGCACACAATGACCTTATTAATAGGCCGTAAAGGTCACACAGTGACCTTCCTCCATGCTTTCAAGATTTTCTCTTTATCATTGGTTTTATGCAATATCATTATGATGTACTTTAGTTAGTTTTCTTCATGTTTCATGTACTTGGATTTTGTTGGATTTCTTAGATCTATGAGCTTACAGTTTTCATTAAATTTCTGACCATTATTATTATTATTATTAATCATTATTATTTCCTCTTCCTAACTCAGGAACTCTAATTACACATATATTAGGCCACCTGAAGTTGTCCTACATCTCACTGATGCTCTGTTCATCTTTTTTTTTTTTCAGTCTTTTTTCTATTATAGTGTCATTTTGAATAGTTTCTATTACAGTGTCATTAGTTTACTGATATAACAGTATGATCCTTTTGGGTCTTGCTTTAAGTTTTATTAGGCAGGACTAGGACAGCTTTTAGTCTGTGGCTAATTTTCCCCCATTATCAAGGTAAAACTCTTTTGCGTACATGCTCCCTGAAAACCATGAGGTTTTATCCTCTGGTTTATGGAACCAGGACTGTGGTTTTGTTTTGTTTTTTTGACATTGTCGGATCTTTGGGTACTGTTTCCTCTAATCTCATGGGGTATTTCCCCCCTGCCTTGAGTCATTTCCTCCCACACAAATATTGCTCAGTACTTACTACAGACTTGGTGAACAATCTGCAGATCCCAAGAGCTCTCTGCGAAGCCTTGTTCTTTCCAATACTCTCCCCTGTAAACTTTAGCCACTTTGGTCTCTTTGACTCACAGCTCCTTTTCTTCAACTTGGGGACAATGCTGGCTCCACCTAAATTTTTCATTCCTGTTCCACATTTTGGAAACTTTCTCTAGGCAATAAGCCATGAAAACTGTAGGACTCACTTCATTTTTTTCTCATCTTTTACTGTTTGTTGTCCTTGTTTAACATCTTGAACCATTGTTTCATATATTTTGTGTGGGGTTTTTAGTTGTTTCAAGTTGGAAGGTAATTTCAGTCCATGTTACTTCATCTTAGTTCCCAGTGGAAGTTTTACAATCTTTCATTTAGTTTTTGTTTTAAGCTCAGTGTTTACTTAAGTAGAAACTCCACTATGATATTTTCAGTGTTTGTGTATTTCCTTCATTAAGGGACTTGATAGAGGGTGGTGGCTAGAATCTGTGAACAAAAGTAAAAGATGCCATTTCCCAAAATGCAGTACCTCTGAAATGAGAATGGAAGTCATTTAGAAATTAGTCCAGTTTATAAAAATTAATGTTCTCACCTACACTTATCTACCTATTATGTAATTGTTGAGAGTTTTCCAATTTTCATGTTTCTGCATGCCTTATGAGCAGAGATACTAACTGACCTTTGTTTTTAACTATCTTCTCAAATGTCTATATAGCAAACAGCTTGGAAGATAGAGATAGAATCTCCTTCTAGAACAGAAGACTGGTTTGCCTACAGTTTGATACAAAAAAAAATGTCTTCCACTGGAAGCAAGGCTAGGCAGGTTTGCTTGTTAGCCATTATAAAAGATTCAGGCTCCCTAAACTTTCCTGTAAAGCAACCCACCCCATGTGCAGATGTCACTTGGCCCTCTCCTCATTGTCATGTGGGAATTTGGGCTTGGGGGACTGGCACAAATAGTCTGATGTTTCTGATGTTTGCCATGTCATGAGTAATAAAATCCTTTGTTTCTGACCTAGGAATCTTGTGTCTTCTGCCAGCATCCATGAAACTGTGGCAGGCTATCTTGCTTGCTTGCAAGGAGGGTAAAATATCAGATCCCTCATAGTTTTTGACAGTAAACTAGGATACAATTACCTACGCTGCAGGCATTTTGACTATGCTTCCTTATTCCAACAAGACCCCAACTTATAGAAAGTGGCATAGATGGAGGGACGGGGAGACATGGCAGGACTCAGAGTGAGTGGCAACTGTGATAGGACCATGTTCTGTGATTCCTGAGGACGTAAAGCAATGTGCAAACACCAGGTGGTGTTACTGTACTGTATTTAAAAGGGATTTGGGGAATATTCAGTCTGGAGAAGCAAAGATGTGGTAAGGCAAGGTAGACATACTCAACTATTTAAAGAGCTTTGAAACAAAATGTAGAAATATGTGCTATGGGGGACTTGCAAGACCTATTCATCTGTCTAGTCTCATACGGGTGCTGCACGTACAATCAGATGTGACCCACAGGTAGTGGGAAAGAAACAACTGCCAAGGACAAATCTCATGTGCATATCACCAATGACCATTCTGCCTTGGATAGGAAAACCAAAAATACACAAGTATAAAGGGCACAATCCCTCAGCTTGGTCATAGAGCCCAAGGGGAGTATCTAGGGGTTGTCTTTGTGCCCTGTACATAACCCCTCTGGCCTTAACATTGTAGTATCAGACTTCTCACACCCTAGGGCTTTCTTTCAGCATGTGAGCAGTGCCTGGGGACTAGTCTCATCTCCCCCATCCAGTAGTCCTCAACCAAAGACTGATGAAAGTTGGTGTATGAATCCTTCAGCTCTCTCACCTCTTGGATTTGGTAACTTCCAGGCACATCTTCTGAATCCTTGTTCCTAAATGGGTCTATACATGAGTTATTCACAGCTCCATCATGCACTGTTCATTCACTGGCTTCTCTTTCCTGTCTCACTTCCCTTCTCTTCTTCCAGTGTTTCCTGGGGTCAACCTCGCCACCCCCCCCTCTAAAACTCCTTATACTCGAATCAGGATCTGCAACCAAACTAAGCAGGTAAAGGGAAGGTGATAGGGACAGAATGAAAAATTACATTTGATGTACTGTCCCATTAAAATCGGAGCATCAAAAAGAAAGTTGAGAATCCCCCCAGTGAGGCTCTGGAGGAGCTAAAGTGTAATGCAGTTACTGGCAAGAAGAATGGGTTTTTAAAACATTCCTTAGGACAGTGATATGAGTCCTTTGAAGGAGAAAAATGCCCTGAAAATGGTTGCTCAGGAACATAAAACAGATGTCTTTAAAAGCCTATCAGTGAGGTTGGGAGCCCAGAGGGCTTTGATGGTTCCAGCCTTGTGCCTTATTTGCTGGCAAGCTATTTCAGATTTGCCAGAGCTCCTGGGGTTACCATAGTATTTGTAAACAAAAATCTGTGGTCAACAGACTCCGGAGTGGTACAACAATGCGAAGGGAAGTTTAGCGGCGGCAGGGTGCTCTTGCTGGGAAAGTCTTGGAAAATGACATCTTAAAAAGGTCACAGAACACAAAGCAATGTAACTGGCTGCCTTGCTGACTGGGAGCAGCCACTCACTTGACTCAATTCCCTCCCTCGTTGCTGCTCCCAGCACCCCACTTCCCTGCAGATGTTTTACCGCTCCTCCAGAAAGACAAGAAGGAAGTCAAAATCATACGAGAAAATGTCCCAGGTGCCACAGGGATATCGCCAGAGGACACCCTCCTCTGGGTTCTCTGAAAATCAAGGTTGTCGAGCCTTCTGCAGAGCAGTTCAGAAGTACCTGCTCTTCTCTCTCCTCTAAAAGACATTGATTCCACAAAGAGCTATTGTACTTCTACAAAATGCTGAGCTTGGTGCCAGATACGGAGGGTTGTAAAGATGATTAAGATACTGCTCTTGTCCTCAGGAGGTCACTGTCTGGGAGCGTTTGGGGTGGGCAAGGACAGAAGCACTGGGCCTAGTGAAAGAGGTCAGCAGAGGAGGGAGTGGGGAACTGAAGGTGGCTGGGTCCTCCTTGAAGGGCAGGAGGGGCTAACCATTACAGTATTTCCTGAGCGTTTACGGTGTGCCAGGCTCCATTCTAAGTGCATACATACATTAACTAATAAGCAAATGCATGAGACAAGCACTATGACTCTCCCCAGATGGATAAACTGAGAAGTTAAGTAACTTGCTTAAGGTCACAGAATCAGGATTCAAGGCCTCAGAGTACCGTCTTAATGACCGCACAGTGCTGCAGGGAGCCATCTCCTGTAGGCTACTCCAGGGCTAAGAGTATGAGAAATAGGTGTGGATTAGTGATCTTTAAAATGTCTTATAGGTGCTCCAGCAGAGCGTAGACTAAAGTTCCCAGTGTGAGACTAGAATCCAGGGTTTCCCAGGAAGAAGCATCCAGAGACATGAGAGTCCCAATAAACAAAATGACCACAAAGTTCCTATTTTAGGTAACTGTGCTTCTAGAACATGTTTAGAAATCCCTTTTCTCCCAAAGATGATGACTAGGGTTCAGGCAGGTACCAGAGGTGTATGCATTAAAATGCAAATGAGACAGGATCCTAAAGAGTTTAAAGAGCCATGATTTTAGTCCACCAGGCTTCTCAGAGCCAAATCATTACCTTTATCTTGAAAATGGAGAGATTTGAGGGTTTGGGAGCAGAACGCCCTAAACAAGACCTGGCATGCTAGGGCTGGCCTGACGCAGAGCTGAGAAGAAGCAGTTTTGCAGAAGGAAAAACGCCTAGAAAGATGAGCATATATTTAATCCAGAATGAGTGTTTTGACAGTGGAGAGATTGGGTGACTCCAGGCAAGGGGAGCCTTGCTAAGAGCAAGTATTATAGAAATGACTGAGGAATAAATGGGCTTCTAGCAGGTTAGGTGGTGAGGAATGTGACTTGCGGGCTTCAAGTTCAACAAGGAGTCCTGGGTCAGGATGAGAAAGCGTCTTCTTCAGGACCAAGATGGGGCTAAAGGAATGACCTCAGCCTTGGCCAGAGGCATAGAAATCAGCTATGCTGGCCAGTGGAACAGTAGCTTTGAGGGTCAGGACCTCCAGTAGGGGCCTGTGGCCTGGCAGAAAGAAGGAAGATGGGGAGTACCCGGATGGACCTGTTTAAAGCGTTCTTTAAACTGAAGCCAAGCTACTGAGTAATGCGCCACGGCCCTCAACCCTTCTCACCATGAAATTTCCTCACACTGCAGCCATTTGTTTGGGATCTTGAGCTGACAGTGTGTGTGCTCGTCTTAAAAAGGGAAGATCCAGAGAGGAGAGGAAGAGAGGAAAATTAGCCCTCAACATGCTCATCAATGGGGAATCCCTTCTAATCACTTTCCTTCCCTCCTTTCATTAAAAAAAAAAAAAAAGTAATAAATACATATAGTTTAAAGGATCAGAGAGGTCTATGTGATTTGTTAGAAAAGCAGCAAATTGTATAACATGACTGTCCTGGGAGGGGCATTGGGGGTCTAACTAAAATATAGAGTTTCACCCAATCCTATTAATTTCAGCTACCCTGTTCAGCACCTACTTCTAGAGGTGCCTTTTGCTGTAAATTTCTCAACCTTTTGAGGTTTTCTTGGTGCAAATCACACAAGTTCTCAGCTTTCTGGTGTAGGGAACACATTCATGTATTTTCTACTTTCTGAAATTTTGCTCTGAGTGCCTCCTCTCATGGAAACCAGCCTTTTAGGTTTATACCTTAAGAAAATAATTCCTTTACTGGCATTTTGAGTAGTGTTTGGGGAGGGAAGGAAAGTAGAAGGCTGTGTTCAGTCTGTGGATTTTACCAGAACTCAACTCTCTCATATTTTAAAAAAATTCTCTTTAGTTGGTGACGATGACGACAGTAGGAACCAATATAAGGGGGATGTGTGTTCAGTTGACAGTCTGTCTAGTTGGTCAATCAGTCTGTCAGTCGATTGGTCAGTCTGTCCATCAGTGTCTTAGGAAGGGCCAGCCCCCCATGCTCAGGGATTCCTCATCTATGTTAGTCACAACCAACATTAAGTGCACCAACTTTCACATTATAAGGGCCCCAGAAGGAGAAGAAAGAGGGAAAGGGCCTGAGAAAATATTTGAAGAGATAATAGCTGAAAACTTCCCTAATCTGGGAAAGGAAACAGTCTCCCAAGTCCAGGAAGGGCAGAGATTCCCATACCAGATAAACCCAAGGAGGAACACACTGAGATACATAGTAATCAGATGGACAAAAATTAAAGACAAGGAGAAAATATGTTAGTCACAACAGTGTTAGTTGATCTCGGTTTCTAAAGAGATACTAAAGCAGATGCGAGGTGGGAGTGCAGAAATTTCAGGAACAAATAGTGAATTCCCAGCCCCTCTTGTATTTTGAAGGAAGCTTTTACCTACTGCTTTCTGAATCCATACCTTAAAATTCTTATTGTCAAAGAAGCAAGCCACAGGATCTCCAGGATGCAGAGTAAAAGGGGTAAAGCTCCCTGTTGGATAGATGTCTCCAGCTCAGGGCAGAAGCCCAATAACAGCCTTCCCACACTAATAAACTGACTATCACTTAGGGAAAAGCCAGTGAGAAGTGACAAGAGATTAGCAGCTTCTTCTTCAGTACACTGGAGAAGGCAGAAATTCTAGTTTGTGTGCTAACAGGAACTTAGGAAAAGAAGTAAATGCCCCTACCCTTCACATTTTCTACAACCAATGGCTCCTTGTTTGGGGATACAAATAAACTCAAGCAAAGACTACATTATGTGCCCTGAGAGGTTCTCATTCATAGCAGACCCTGGGTGTGCACACTCTGTGGCCTGGGATCCAAGATGGCGGCAGGGAGGGAGATGAGAGGATGGCTGTCTCAGGAAAACCTACCTAGCTTCCCAGGTGTGTTGACAGTTGGTGAGCCCTTGCACATATCCGCAGTGCCAGGGCAGGAGAGCTTTTTCTGGGGGCAGTGGCACATGTGACTTGACTCACAGCTTAACGAGAGTGAGTCTGAGGAAGCAGCCCTAGGGATGCAGCTTCTCTGGATGCTTGTCTCAGCACGTCATGCCATGTGCCCCACTTTACAGCGTTTGCTGCCAAGACATGGAATGACTCAGGATTGTCCCTTCTCAGAATTAGTCAGTCCTCCTCAGTGGCCACCAGGAAGTTCAAGCAAGAGTGTTCAGGGCAGGCTTGGGAGCTGGGGCTGGCATTACCTAGGACTTATCTCCATTCTCTGGGGTCATTCCAGAGGTTTGGAGAAAATTTTTCCAGGGAGTAGCAGGCTTGGCAATCCACTGAGGATGCTAGTTAAAATCCAGGGCTCCCCCCAGATTCCCCAAGTTAAAATTTCTTGAGTTTTAGAGACATGCCTAGCCAACTTCACTTCCAGAAAACAAGGTTCTCGCTTCCCTCACTGTTGTTGGGACTATAAATTGGTGCAGCCACTATGGAAAACAGTATGGAGATTCCTTAAAAAACTAAAAATAGAGTTACCATATGATCCAGCAATCCCACTCCTGGGCATATATCTGGAAAAGATGAAAACTAATTCGAAAAGATACATGCACCCCAGTGTTCACAGCAGCACTATTTACAATAGCCAAAACATGGAAGCAACTTAAATGTCCATCAACAGATGAATGGATAAAAGAAGATGTGGTACATATATACAGTGGAATACTACTCAGCCATATAAAAGGATGAGATAATGCCATTTGCAGCAACATGGATGGACCTAGAGATTATCATACTAAGTGAAGTAAGTCAGACAAAGACAAATATTATATGATATCACTTACATGTAGAATCATAATAATACAAAATGAACTTATTTACAAAACAGACTCACAGACATAGAAAACAAACTTATGGTTACCAAAGGGGAGCTGGGGGGAGGGATAAATTAGGAATTTGGGATTAACGGATACACACTACTGTATATAAAATAAACAACAAGGATTTGCTGTATAGCACAGGGAACTATATTCAATATCTTATAGTAACCTATAATAAAAAAGAATTGAAAAAGAATACCTATATCTCTATCATCTATCTATCTATCTATCTATCACCAAATCACTTTGTTGTACAAAGTGAAACGAACACAATATTGTAAATCAACTATACTTCAATTAAAAAAAAGGTTCTCAGTTAATTTTTATACACATTAAACATTTGAGAAACTTTTTGGGCAGTGTTTCCCAACTTCCAGATGATAAGATTCACATATTTTCTAGGCCTTTTCCCCTAAGATTTGATTTAGAGTGTCTGAGATGGAGTGTGGGAATTTGTATTTTCAGCAGGTACCCCAGGTGAGCCTTATCCCTAGGCTAAGGGGCGTGTGAGTACTGAGGGGCTGGCCCAGGGCTTCTCTACCTGGCTTCCCTTGGAATTACCTGAGGAGTTTAAAAAAATATGTACACCTAGTCTACTTCTGATGATTTCGATTCAGTTGGTTCTTTTCCAGATAATTATAATTATTATGCAGATATCTGGACTAGAAGCACCACCTATGCCTTCCTTCAAGCGGATCTGATTCCCATGGATTTGAGAGGGTAGTTTTGATCGCTGAGCAGGAAGTATTTGGAAAGAGCCTCTTTTCTTTTCCGGAGCAGGAATCAACTTGAGAAACAATGATGGCAGTTTTGAGTCAATTTAAATTGCCATAGCACTTTTGCGTGATTTATCTAATTTGATTGTCACAATGTGGGGTTGTGATGTGGATACTTTCATACTGTCACTTTATGGATGAAGAGCTTGAGGCTCAGAGAGGCTCAGTAACCTGCCCAAGTTCCCACAGCCTGTCTGTGGGTATGTGTGGAAGCAGCTTTTTGTCTCTGGTCCATTTAAACACGCAGATGTATGCAAGAAAACGAATAAAGAAGCATTTGCCCAAGGGATTGGGGAAGCACTGTTGCGGGTCTCAAGCTAGGGCTTGGAGAGAGAAGGGGAGGAAACGGCTCTGATGCTAACATGATTGCTTTTATTTGTTCCTGCTGCTGCCAGGAGCCCCCGGTGGGGTTGGATGTTTCCTTTGAAGTCTCCAGGATGAACATGACCTAAACCAGTCTACACTCGGCCTCTGCCAGACGGAGGCCACACTCCGCAGCCCTCGACTGAGGACAGGGGGAGTCGGGGCCACACGGCACATTTTTCTTTATACGAAGCCTGCTGACCTTTTGGGGACTGATTCTTGATGTCATTACTACCAGCGAGTGTGGCCAAGTGGACCCACCCACCCAGACCAAAACAGCAGCGACATAATAACCACTGACATTTTGCAACTTCCCCGAGGCTCCAGGAAGGGGTCAAGCTCTGGGAGAGGGGGGGGATTCTTTTCCCCATGGCTCTTCACTGGTGCACACAACCAAACGACTGCTAGACTGGGATTTATCGCGCAGCAACTGGGACTCTGGACACGGACCAAGGGACAAGGAGACCCTGTAATCCACAGGGCTGGGGCTGGGTCACACCCTCCCTGCCTGTGCTCTCATTCTCAGGATAACAAAGCCATCCATCCCAGCCAGGGAGGTCCTGGGCAGCGCAGAAGGTGCAGAGAAGAGGGAAGAGGGCCTCAGCACCCTTCACCAGGCCCAGGGCTGGCATCTGAGTGAGTGCTGTTTGCTTGCTGCTGTAACGAAGGAGAAAACAAGAGTAAGGGGTGAAGTGTGAGTGGAACTGTGGCGTAATCCAAGCGTGCTGCCTCCCTGGAAGGCTCGATTGTAATTGGCCTGCATTTCTTTCGCTGCCAGCTTCTTTGGATCCAGAAATGGCATGGAATTGCTGGCATTAGAACTCCCTTTACCACACACGGGGAAATAATCCCAAACAGTCAGAGCAAGATGTGGGGCTGAGGTTTGGCTAGGTAAGGGGGTGGACGGAGCATAAGGGTGCAAGGCAGTGACAGAATTCTGAGTCAGGAGGAGACAATCATGCTTTCTAATCTCGTTCATCAGTGAAGTCACAGGTCCCCAAGTGGGCCCTGGGAAGGGAAGAATGAGGTGGAGGGGAGGCAGGGAGGGTGAGAGGGCAAGAAACAAACTATAGTTAGGAAACGAACCCTGGGGAGAGAGGGATGCGTCTCAACTTTTACGCTTCTGGGGTGTGCCTCCATGTGTACACACACACACACACACACACACACACACACACACATACACACCCCTCTTTGCCAGCTCCCAGCCTGCAAGTTAGCCAAGGATTCATTTTTAGATTGTCATCTTAACCATCCTCTATTAAAATATAATCACCATTAAGAAGTTTTTATTTTGTTTTTTTACCTTTGAGTCCCTTTCCGTAAACCACGTTACTGTGTTTGTACCACATTTAATAGATAATTTCGTGTTTACTTATTTTTCCCTCTTAGTCACACTTTTGACCTATAATTGAGCATAAACGGTGTCATGGCTGAGAAAGTGCTGCTGTATTTCTTTCCTCCTCCCCACCCCTGAAGAAATGCACACACGCCTTTGCACATACCAGGTGCTTCGTAAATGCCTGATTGGTGATGTCCTCGTAGCAAGGAAGGATCCACGGCTTTCCTGGGCAGTGGCAGCGAGTAACTGCGTTTGGCTAGGGGCCCAGCAGCAGTTCTGCCTGTGTGAGCCTTGCCTTGGGTTCCGGAAAGTTCAGTCCACATGACGGCCACCTGGTCCCACAAAGCTCAGCGTCTTCTCTCATCCTGAACTTCCCCATCTGGTCCAGCTGTAGCTCGGAACCCTGCGGGAGGACTCCCCTTGGGATACCTTTTCCAGGCCCAAGTTCCAGGTGACGCTGTGTTCTCAGGCAGTACTTCTGGTACTTTTGCTAAACTGACTTCCTTTTGTAGGGCCCAACGAAGGCGTCTGTAGCCCTGTACTCTGAGCCAAGGAAAGTCATGTTATAGCAAAGATCCCATGAAACCAGAATACCCACCTGCATGCTTTGAAGAGAATTTCAGAAAGTTCTCTGAGCCTTCCGAGCTTGTCATCTGTGGGAACATTTTTTTCCCCACCAGCCCCACCCACAGTGATTAATGAGATTCCCTGCTCACTCTGAGCTGCATTCCAGTCTCCTCCCCATCTCCTAGGGGAGAGGGAACACACACCTGGCTGTGGTCACACCTACTTGGAGTTTACACCGATAAGAATTCCTAAGGAAACCTAACAATATGGTAAAGGAAAGGAGAGGCTCAGCCTATCAGGTTCTTACAGACTTACCACTGAAATGCTTTACAATCTCGGCCTTAGTCTATCAAGCACTAATCCAGGAGAGGGCCAAGGCCCTGTGTCAGTACCTCTAGAAAACACAGAAAGCCTTAAGGGGTTTTGGTTCTGGGACATGATAAATCCCAATGGCGATGGGAGAAGGCCGAGTCTTCCCAGCCAGAGCTTGGCCCTGAGCTTGGCATGTGTTAGTGTAGCCAGAGGGCATAGGAGTCCAATAGGCACTTGGTCCTTCCCCCCGGTAGGCCTGTGAGGCCCTTCTTAGAAGAAAGATGCTGCTGCCTGGCCTTGGGGATTCTGGTGTCTTGTAGAGGCTGGGGATCTTCCCACCTAGAGGCTGTGTTCCCTGGAGCCAAACTCCCAAGGACTAGAATTGGGATAATGTAGAGGGCCGGGGTGGGAATTTTTGCTGGGACATTCAGGGTTATAAAACTCCCAGAGAGCTGAAGGGTCTCGCTTCTTTTTTTGTTTTTTTGGCCACGCCCTGCAGCTTCTGTGATCTCAGTTCCCTGACAGGGATTGAATCTGGCCGCAGCAGTGAAAGCCTGGAATCCTAACCACTAGGCCACCAGGGAACTCCAGGGTCTTACTTCTGTTGTATGATGTTTAATATGTTACCACAGCCTTAATCTGTCACAGCTCTTCTAAACTTTGGAGTACTTAAGAATGACCAGGAGCTTGTCAAAGAGGCAGAATCCCTGACTCCTGTTTCCAGAGATTCTGGCTGAGGCCCAGCTGAGGTCCACCTGGGAATCAGACACAGAGTCTACAGACTACGCTGTGGGAAAGCCACTGCTGGTCAGTTCCAAGGGCAGATCCTGCTGCTCAGAGACTTTCGTCCCCCTACCACCCTCACCATCCCCGTCTGGGGACTATTCAGTGTGTAATGGTCCAGGTTCACCTCACTGCGAAGCCAGCACATTCCTCACTAGACCACGTGAGTTTCCAAGGACCCCAGCGACGGCCAGATATATGTGCAGCGTGTGACTCTTGAACGCCTTAAATATGGTAGTGAGACTAAGGAACCGAAGATTTCTTTTTGTTGTGTTTTAATTAATTTGAATTTAAATTTAAATAGCTGCATGAGACCAGTGTCTACAGTGCGGGGTCAGGCGGAGCCAGACGGGGGAAGCAACTGATCCGCTCCTGGTCCCAGATCAGATCACTTTTCATCAACCCCACTGGAAAACACCAAGTCTAAGAGCTGGTAGCATCTGGACGTACATCTAGAACCTCTTGGACAATTCATAAGAATTGACCACCTCTCACACCCCTCCCTGTACCCAGCATGGTACCGACCTCTGCAGTCAGCAACCTGCTTCCGCTCACGGAGGCCCTATCCCGAGAAGGTATGCTGCCTTTTCCAGTAATCCTGGGAGAGCAAAGATGGGACTTTGTGCCACTGAAAATGGGCAAAATTGAGGGTGATAATGAAGCTAAACCTTGAGGCTATTGGAGCTGCCTTGTCTGACAGAGCCCAGCAGTAGGGTGCAGAGGCGAAGAATCTAGGCCCTGAAGCTGGGCAGCCTGGGTTGAATCTTACCTCTGCTACTTGTCGTCTTCTGCATAACCCTGAGCAAATTACTTACCTTCTCTAAACTTTAGTTTCTTTATCTGTAGAATGGGGGTGAGTACGAATTTCGAGCTTTGTGGGGCGGTAAAAAGTCAGCAGTTCTCAAACTCTTTGGTCTTCTGACTCCTTTACACTCTTAAAAATTAATGAGGACCCTGCCACCCCAAATAATTTTTGTTTTTTGTGGGTTAAATCTATCAATGTATGCTATACTAGGAATTAAAAATAAGGACATTAAAACATTAATTTACTTAAATATAACAAGCATTAAACCATCACATATTAATATAACATATTTTTGTGAAAATTAGCATGCTTTCCAAAACAAAAAGCAATTAGTAAAAAGTGTGACCTTGTTTTACATTTTTGTAGATCTCTTTTGTGTCTGGTTACGAGATGCCAGCTAAGTTCCCATCTCTGCTTCTGCATTCCATCTGCTACAATACGTTGTCTTGGTTAAAGTATATGATGAAAATCTGACCTCACTCAGGTATTTCACTGGAAAAGAAAGGAGTATTTTCATAGTCTTTTCAGATCACTGTGGATATTTTTCTTTGATGCTACGTAAAACTTGAAAAGTGAGAGTTTATTAAAGATTAGTTGCAATGTGGAATCTGAAACCATATCAGTAAACTTTTCATATTTTGTACACTAAAATCTAGTGTTCTACCATGCATTTTTAACGTATCTTTTACCTATGGATAGTTTTGTTACATCATGCGTTAGTCATCTGAGAGATATTGGTTCATAAATTGTGCTGATTTTCCAAATGTTATCATAGTTATTATGCAATATCAAGCTATCATATCTGTTAATATCACCACTAAATAATCAGAAAAAGGCTTTAAATATTGGAAATCTTTTAGAGCAATAGTGTTTGTAGTGCTCTGGTGGCCTACTTGCCACAGAATAAAACAAGATGGAAGATGGCAATTAATGGCATCAATTTTTCAATCTAGTACTTAGTTTTAGTATGTTTTGTATGTTAACATTTGGAAAAATCCCATGGAAAAAGTGTCTATTCTTTATAACTCAGGATATTGAATTGCCTTCTTTGTAATTCTTAACAGTCCAGACATGAAGGACTGTAGAGAAATAATCATACAGAATAAACAGATTAATTATAGAGGCTATCTTAGCACATTGTTAGAATGTCTTTAACTTCCATGTAGACAAAGTAGGGTCAGGAGCCACGTGGGTACTGATGCCCAAAACTTTAGGCTAATGTGAGGATTATTTCACTTATCTAGTACTGCATAACAAATCACCTCAAAACAAAGTGGCTTAATGGAAGAGAAGCACTTAGCATTTCTTGTGATTTCTGTAGGTTAGAAATCTGGGATTCGCTTAGCTGGGCAGTTCTGGATAGGGAAACTGCGTGAAGTTGCAGTCAGTTGCTGGCTCTTAGCAGGAGGCCTCAGTTCCTCACCACGTGGACATCTCCATAAAGCTCCTTGAATGTCTTAATACTTGGGGGCTGGCTTCCTCCAGAGCAAGTGATCCCAGTGAGGGCAAGTTGGAAGCCACATGGTTTTTATGACATAGCCTCAGACATCACACATGTCATTTCTGCAATATCTTTTTGGTTATACAGGTCAGCCCTTTCGAAGAGAAAAAGACTTCACAAGGCTATGAGTACCAGTAGGAGAGGATTACTGGGGGCCATTTTGGAGGCTGATTACCACAGATAACTGTTTTAGGTATAAGATTGCTTTTCTACCTGCAGAGCCTTTATCTAGTCTCCATTATCTAGGAACTTACGGAACACCTACCCACAGGCATGGAGCCCCACACAGCTTAGCATCTGAGCAGGGGACCCACTTCATAGTGAAGGAGGTATGGGAGTGGGACATGATAATGGGATCTATTTTTGTATCACATACTGCACCATCCAGAAGCAGCTGGTATCTTGGAAAGGTGAAAGAGGCATCTAAAATTGCAGCCGATGCTTCAGCTCAGAGGTAACACTCTGTGTTGACGGGGTACCATCCTCCAGCATGTAGTGTATGTACTAAGTCATAGGCCTCTATGATGCTGCATCACCAGTAGGAAGAACAAATGGGTCTGGAAACCAAGGGGTGGAAACAGGAGTGCTGCACTGGTGGATTTTTGTGCTTCCTGTTTCTATAAGTCTGATCTCTGGTTGAAGGTTGAAGATCCTGGTCCCCAAAGGCGTCTCTTGTCAGGGAACAAAGCAAGGTTCCCATTGAACTACAAGTTACAGTTGTGTCCAGGTTCCAGCAGCAAGGAGAAAGCCACCAGACTGACATGGGTAATTGACTGTGAGTCTGGGTCCTCTGAGAAGCAGACACCAAGATGGGGTTAAACATGGAGGGATTTTATTGGAGCAAAAGCCTAAGAAAGAAAGTGAATCACATGAGGCTGGGAGAATGGTCAGACTGTGAGGCAAAGCTGACCCTAGATGAACTAGAGGGAACGGAGTTTGGGTGGGATATAGCCCTAGACAGCTGTGCAGTCCTAGGAAGTTTCAACAAGGCCACTGGAGAGCCCTCGACCCGAAGTCAGCCATCAGAGGAATCCCACGTCTCCCAGGAAGGGCCCACCGTATTGTCACTGCAGTGCTCCGTCATGGGGCAGGAGCAGCCTGTGGGAAGCACAGCCCGATTTCAGAGCCAGCAGCCAAGACCCTCAGACAGCTACACTCCCGGTACTTGGAGTTCTGCTACATGCATTCTCACGGTTCCTACGTTGACTTCGCAGCAGGCTGATTTTACACAAGAAGGAAAGGAGCAGTACATTTCTAGCCTCCTAGTACTTCCCTGCCTCATTATAACAGTGAATGTGTGAATATGTGTGTATATATATATCTCTGTATAGGATTATAGAACCATCAAGAAAAATATGCAAGGATACTAATTAACTTGTGAACATGGTATGGCAAATAATGTTGATTTGTTGACCCCAAACCATTCCCCAAACCATTCCCTTTTCCCTAGCTGCTTTCCAGCCAGGGATGACCATGTGACACAGTTCTGGCTTAAAAAAGAAGCCTACATTGAACCCCAAAAGAAATATGAAGAAATGATGAGTAGAGAAACAAATATACATTGACTTAACAACAGTAAGAGCTAATTCTACTGTCACCCTTCTTCTGCTTCTTGACTGGGATGTGAACTTGAAGCATGAAGCTGCAGCAGCCATTTTGAGGCCATGAAGGAAAGGTCTAAAGAACTGGCAGTAGCAGAGGGTCTCCAGAAATTTTTATTATGACAAGAAAACTAAATACCTTTTGTTTTATTCACAATAAATGGGTATCTTGTCATACACATAGGACATCTTTGGGTATGTATGTGCATGTGGGGGAAGAGGTAAGTCGAAACACAGAAAAGCAAGTATAAGTCCACTTAAAAAATCATGTACATGATCAAACGTGTAATCATTTACATGCATAGCTCTGTTTATGTTTTCATATATGTAAAAACAAATGAAACGATTAACTATTAAAATGTAATAAAATTGTCCATTTAATCTGTTTTAAACTTTATTGGCATAATATTACTTACATATTTAAAATTTTATTTCTTTAGTTGTCTCATTTAAAGAAAATTTAATATCGTATATATTTCTTTTGTGTCAGATGTTGATTTTATGCATCTTGAAAAAAGATCTTAGGTTTTGTTGATCTTCTTTATTGTTTACTTTCTAATTCATTAAATCCTTATTTATTTTTGTCATTTCCTTCCTTCTACTTTATTTGGGTTAGTTTGTTTATTTTCTAACTCTTTAAGTTGAATACTCAATGTTAATTTTCAGCTTTTATTCTTTTTGAATGCAATAAATCCAGGCCAAAACATGAATTTTGGCCTAATGTTGCTGTGGAGTCCCATTGTCTGCCCAGTGCCTGGTTCTTAAGAAGGAGGTGGTTTAAAGTTCTCATCTTTTGTGTGGGTGGAAGGGGGCTGGGCAGAGGTGAAATGGCAAGTAATGGAGGTGGCTCCCCAGCCACCAGACCCAGAAATCTCCCAGTAGACAATCACCAGCAGGTGGCACCAAACCGCAACAAGGAGTGAGATGAATTTAGAATTTGATTCTGTAAGGGGATTCAGAACTCCTTGCCTCTGTGTCTCTCCTTCTCCTTCTTCTTCTTTCCTCCTCCTCCTCTTTCTATTTTCTTCCTTTTATTATACTGTTTGTTTTCATTACACTATTCCTCCACCTCCCTCTATTGGCTTGAAAAGTATTCCTTATATTTCAAATATTTTACTGGTTACAGTACATTTTTTTTCTCATGCATACTTCACTAGCTATTCACTAATTTTTTATTTTCCCTCCCCCCAAATACAAGAACAAAAAATACCTCCTCCTATTTTCCA
This sequence comes from Physeter macrocephalus, assembly GCF_002837175.3. Classification (NCBI taxonomy): domain Eukaryota; kingdom Metazoa; phylum Chordata; class Mammalia; order Artiodactyla; family Physeteridae; genus Physeter; species Physeter macrocephalus. Next base: position 46,280,391 of record NC_041221.1, on the reverse strand, counting down.
TGTTATTGTTCCTCAATATTATAATCCATTGTTCCTCAGTATTATTAAACTTGCTTTTGGCTCTTCCAAAAGCAACGGCTCTTATTATTGCTGTTGTTTTAAGTCAATGCTTACTTATTTCTCTGCTCATCATTTCTTCATACTTCTTTAAGGGTTCAGTTTTGGCTTCTTTCTGAAACACATCAAAGTAGTAATTTTTTCAGCCATGGATGTCCGTGAAAAAAAAATTTTAGCCTTATTTTTGAAAATACCTTTATTTCACCCTCATTCTGGAAAAATAGTTTAGTTGGATATAAGAGAAACTGTTTTATTGTTGCTAATGGTAATTCTGAGGTCAGTCTAATTGTCATTTCTTTTTAGGTTATCTATCTTTTCAGGAGCTTTTAAGAGTTTCTTTTTTGTTTAAATGTTTGACTCCAATGTATGTAGCTGCGTGGCTTTTTTGTTTGTTTTCTCTTCTGTTATGTTACTTGGGACTCAATGACCTTCTTAAATTCTGAAAAATTCCCGGCCATTATTTCTTTGAGTTTCTTCCAACCCCCTTCTCTCTATTCTCTTCTGGACTTTATATTTGATTTAGATTTAAAACTCCAAATATATCAGTCAACTCCACTCCCCCTACCCCACACGCCATATCTCTTAAACTATCTTTGATATTTTCTATCTTCTTATCTTTCTATGCTTCAATCTGGATGATTTTGTCAAATCAGTTCACTAGTTCTTTTTAAGTGTGTTTAATCTGCTATTTAATTTGATTAAAAAATTTTAATGACTATACTTTTCAGTTCTAGAAGTTCTGTTTGATTATTCTTCAGATTCTTCACTTAAATGTTTAAAAGTCCTATCTTCTTAACTTTTACTATACCTTCTTCATCCCCTCAATTTCAACTTACTTATTTTGCCATGTCTTACAGATTTTTCTATTATTTCTAGTTCTTGGGCTGATTATTCTTCCATGTGTTGTATCAGCTAATGTTCTTCCTTGTTACTTTTTCATCACATAGTTGGTAATTTTTTTACTGTGAGCTTTTACTTTTCTTCTGGAGAGGGTCCCATATATCCTGGATTGTGGATAATTCCCTGCAAAGCAGTCTTGTATTTACTACTCTACAGGTTCCCATCGCTTCTACTGGTCATGAACCAGCGATTATGTTAATTTCTTGCTTGAGATTTTTATAACATGTAGATAGCTTAAATTCATACCCCATATCCAGACTGGGTTTGGAACTATTAACAGGATGCATATTTTTTCCCACCCAGAGCCCAGAAAAGACAGCTCTTACTTCCTTGTTCCTTCTCTGGGCAGTAGGCAGAGTTCTTTTCGTTCTCCTTTCAAGTCCGGGAAGGATTTTCGAGAGTCCCAGTTTCAAGCAAAAGTCTCAGTTCCAGCCCAAACTGCCTCTAGGCCAAATTTACTGTGGGACCTGTATCCAGGCCTGGTTCTTTCCTGGTCCCTCATGTGTCAGCTGGAGCTTACATCTCTGGTTTTGAATTTCCTTTTTGTTTCTGGCACCTGGGAACTGTCTTGGCTTTCTTTCAGGCTACGGATTTTAAAGTTGTAAAATATTTTTCCAGCATTTACAAGCATTTGTAGTGGGAGGGAGCCTTTGTTAAGTCAGGCTGCCGTACTGTCAGCATTGGAAGCCTTTCGTGCTCATATTTTGGTCATGCATTTCTCCCTTAAGTTAATCTAGGCAACGCTCACTGACCTCATAGCCCAAGGAACTTCAGACAAGCCAGGAGCATAAAGTTGTCTACCTGAGTTTCCTTTTCCATTTCATTTGCATCATTTTTCAGAAACAATCAGAGAAGGATGGACCCAGGAAGGGACCTTGCAATACTCCAGTCTCATATGCTCATTAATCAGATGAGATCTCACTGGGACCCTGGATTCCGGATTTTGGATTCTCCATCTGGAGCAAATTCACTGGGAAGGAACCAAGTGTAGAAAAAGGAACACTGGACTTGGCATCAGAAAATTGAGATTTGCAGCCCAGGTTTGCCACTTACCAGCTGTTTGATCTTGGACAAGTCACTTAGCCCTTTTAGACCCAGTGCGTTATCTATAAAATGAAAGCAGAGTGCCCAGAGTTTTGATTTAGTAGGTGTGAAAGTTCCTGGTATGTCGTAGACTTTAAATAACTGGTTTCTTTCTTCCTTATGATTAAGATTCCTCATGTCCCCTCGTGGAAACATGGACACATCTCTTTACAGTTGTTCATTCTTACAGAATCTGCCTGGAAATGGCTCATAAAATACCTGGACATCTATCAAACTGAAAGGTGTAGATTGGGGAACAGGAGGTTATTTTCCTGTTTCTCTTTTCCCATTCAATATAGAACCTTTGTTCCCAAAGTCTAAGGTAAATCTGCCTTAAAGAGTTTCATAAAGGCTCTACAATTGTCAGTGAAGCCATTGACATCTTACAAGGTTTTTTATTCTGGCTTCACATTCATTGGCCCATGGTTTTCTTTTGTTTTCTTTTTTTAATATTTATTTATTTATTTATTTACTTATTTATTTGGCTGTGCTGGGTCTTCGTTGAGGTACACGGGATCTTCGTTGTGGCATGCAGGATCTAGTTCCTCGACCAGGGATCGAACCTGGGTCCCCTGCATTGGGAGTGTGGAGTCTCAACCACTGGACCACCAGGGAAGTCCTGGCTCATGGCTTTCTTGTGATGACCACAGAGTGATTGCTGGTGAGTTAGACCAGGGGTTGCTGGCAAACTTATTCTGTAAAAGGTCAGGTAGCAAATATTTTAGGCTTGAGGGCCATCAATGGTCCCTTGTCACACATTCTTCTTTGTTTTGATCACAACCCTTTAAAAATGTAAGAAACATTCTTAGTTCATGGACTGTACAAAAACAGACCATGGGCTGGATTTGTCCCTCAGGTCTGGTCGTAGTTTATGGAACTCTGCTCTGGACTGATGCAGCCTTCTGACCATGTCCATGAAGACTCTCTTGACGTAAGCAACTCTCACTCAGTTAGGGGCACTTAGCCTAATTCCCCTACCGAGTTCGCACAAAAATGACAGCCTCCTTTTGTCCCGCACCCCACCTGCTCCTGAACTTTCAACCTAGTTGTCCTTGTCTACAGGAAAGAGGGGGGCCCTTAGCACATGGGCAGTCATTGAGTTTCCATCCATCCAATGACTTTCACCTTTTAATCAGAAAGTGATTTCCTAAAAAAAAAAAAAAAAAAAAAGGGATTCCCTAGCTGGCTAAATTAATGCTTCCCAACATTTTCCATGTCATGGAACACTTGGAAAATGATAGTTTGTACAGCTCAAGAGTGGGGCCGGGGGAGGTGGACAGAAGAGGGTTGAACAGATGTAACTGCTCATGTCCAGAGGCATCCAGGCTTAGGAACTCCATCTGCCCCAGGAGGTCAGATGGGATCAATGTCTCAGCAAAACTGTTAGGACTATAGCTCAACAGTTATGGGCATGGTAAGCACTGGAGTCAGACGGTCCTGTATTAAATCCTAGCTTTGCTTCCTGCTAACTATATGACCTTGCGCAAGCTTTGTAACCTCCTCTGTCTTAATTTCCTCCTCTGTCAAATGAGGAAAATAATAAAAGTACCTATCTTATAATGTCTATTTTACATATAAAAATGTGCACGTGATATATGCATGTAACCCCCTTAACAAGCTGCTTGGTTATTAATCCTACGGAGTAGAATGCATTCTTTCCTTTTTTTTTTTTTTTATAATTTATTTTTTGGCTGCGTTGGGTCTTCGTTGCTGTGCGCGGGCTTTCTCCAGTTGCAGCGAGCGGGGACTACTCCTCGTTGCGGTGCCTGGGCTTCTCATTGCGGTGGTTTCTCTTGTTGTGGAGCTCGGGCTCCAGGCGCATGGGCTTAGTTGCTCCACGGCATGTGGGATCTTCACAGACCAGGGATTGAACCCGTGTCCCCTGCATTGGCAGGCGGATTCTTAACCACTGTGCCACCAGGGAAGTCCCATTCTTTTCTTTTTAGTCAACAGAAATTTTGCATTAAATGAATTTCCTTTATTGAAGAAAGTCTTTAGGAATTAATAATAACTTCTAGCCCAAACTTTAGACCAATTTTTTTATTATAGAGATTTTATTCCAGTCTATCTTGTAAGTTGAAGCCTTTGTGACCTGCATTTTTTGCGCCTCTATTTTTGTTGTCCAAACACACAATGCCGAGGGGTTCCTGCCAGAGTTACCCAAAAGTCACTCTGATGAGTAAGACTCTGAATTCTTTCAGGTCACTGTCCCTGTTTTCTAGACAATATACTAGAGGAGCTTATATGTCCCAGAAGTTCATATGTTTGGGTTGAACAGAGTGCCCTAGTGCCAGCAATCGAGTCACTGATAACCACAATTTGCTGATGGATCTGCCGAGCCAGCTGTGGATAATCCACATTCGGCCATGCCTAGAGCATGTGTCCTCTATCTGCCAGGCAGCCAGCTCTTCCAGGGTCCTGTGACACAGTGCAGGCAGTGGTAGTATGAAAGTAACAGCGTCAGGATGTGCAGGATCACCTTACCAGTGAAAACCACAGGAATCCCGGGCAGGCAGAAAGTAATCAGGAAAATTGCATTTTGGCAAAGTGACATGGGTCAACTCTCTTGGCCTCCATAAGAGCATTCTGTGATCTGTGGTTATGGGATGGCTGGTTCGCAATGAGTCCGAAGTACAATTTTGCTTTACTATAGTCATCTGTTCATGTCTAGTACTTCATGGGGGTGAAGAAGTGGGAGACAGTTTCTTCACCTAAGATCCTAAAATTGGCTAATAGGTCAGACTTTACATATATATAACACTTAAAGATAAAAGTGAAAACTCTCAGGAGTCAGCAACCGCAGGCTATAGGTTCTGAAAATTGCTCTAACCAAGCAACAAAAAGAATCTATGATAAAGGTGGTTTGTGAAACTCCAAATACTATATTCTCTTTTAAAGAAAGAGTCACAAAGACATGACCATGTTAAACGGTGTGGGAAATACTCCAGTGAAGAATATGGTGTGGCTTTGTTTAACCCTGAGTTCCAAAAATGTAGTTGACCTTAGTACCTCTCCCCCCCGCCCCCCAGTGATCTGAAGTTCTTTGTTTCTTTGGTTGAAAGCAGCAGAAACCAATTCCAGCTAAAAAGAGCAGAAGTTCATTTTCTGGAGGAATATTGGTAGCGTATAGAATTGTCAGCAAGGCTGGAGAACCAAGCTGTCTCCTCATGTGGTTGGCCTGAGAGCTGACGTGACTTAGCCTCACTACTTAAAACTAGATCATTGTGAGAACTGGAGGTGGCCTTAGATATCAGTCAGGGGGACCTTGTGATTTCACAGAGGAGGGAGCTGAAATTGACAGGGGGAAGTAGCTTAGCCCAGGTCACCTGGCCAGGCACGGGAGAGTGAGATAACTGCTATTTTCACTACCCTACGTAGTCTTCTTGACTGGGATCTTTTATTTGAGGGGGTAGGAAGTATTCCTTTAAAGCACAGCACCCCCCATTGCTCATGAAGAGGAGGAGCCGACATCCTGAGTGGTTGCTTGGCAACGGTGAGCTTTTCACTCGACCTATTTATTTCTACCTCCACCTAACTCAGTGGGAGATCTTATAATTACAAAGTAGCTAAATGTATGTTTTAATTTATTTCCTACTTATTTCCAAAAAAGGAATGATTTTGAAATGATTTTGGCTTAACCCATCCCTATGAAAGCAATGCTATTGGTCTTTCTTTTGAAAGTTTATAGTTTCTCATGGTTATGATTCATCTGAGGTTAGAGATTCAACAGTCCTTGTTTCTCTCTCTTTCTTCCCTCCCCACTACTCGACTCCTAATCTGGAGAAAAACTACTCATCTTCAAGACTCACCTTCTCTATGAAACATATTCTACTGTTCTCTTACTCTCCTCACCTAGAATTGCCAGATAAAATACAGGACTCCCAGTTGAATTTGAATTTCAGATAAATGATGAATAAAGTTTTAGTATAAGTATATCTCAAATATTGCATGAGACATACTTATACTAAAAAAGCATTTGTTGTCTGTCTGAAATTCAGTTTAACCGGGGATTCTGTATTTTCATTTGCTAAATCTGGCAAGCTAACCCCACCCTCAGTAAAATTGTTTCCCCTGTCTTTGGCCTCCCTTCGCTAATACCACAGACAAAGCTCTCAGCACTGTGCCTAGCTCAAAGTCAGCACTCAATGACTGGTAACCACCTTTGTTGTTACTCTATCCTGTAACCATCTTTGTTGTTACTCTATCCTGCAGGTACCCTTGCCGTAGTGCTTGTAACAGTCTAATACTTTACTACCCTTATGTGTTTCATCTTTGCCATCTCCATCAGTCTGCTAATCTGATGTCAGGAGGAATCATGTTCTTATATCTTGGCAACATAGTTGGTGCTTAATAAATGTTGAATGGAAAAAAAAAAGAAAGAAAAAAGATACTGGAACCATAGATAGCTAATATAGGAAGTAATCTAAGGAGAAAGCTGGAGCTTCGTATCAAATGAATCCTATTTTTCAGTCTGTCTGGCATTTGATAGCCTTGGGTTTAAAATCCCATGTTTACCACTTAATACTTACATATCTTGGATACATTTTTTGTCATCCTCAAGATTCAGCTTCCTTGTCTGTGAAATGGGACAATACATTTTTCTCGCACCATGAGACAGAGGTTGCTGCTGTCCAGACCAAATGGAGAAGGACCAGAGTCTGGTGGTTCTCAGGGGTCCCCACATGGCGTTACCTCACCTGCCTTTAAGCCCATTCACCACGTCTATACAGTGTGAGGTGGAAGCAGAATGATCCTGAGAGAGTAAAACAGAACTTACCTTTTAAAGCACCCCTGATTTTTCCTTTACCCATTTTAGGAGAAAATCCTTGCGGGTTACATACTTTCCTTCCTCGTCTCTCTTTCCCTCTTTCTCCTTCCTCTCACACTGGCGTTTCTTTTTAATTTTTTCTTTTTCTGAACAGTAACAGGACTCAAGTTCCAGAGTCTCATTTTTGGTATCAAAGCAGTGTTTATTTCTGCTTTTTCCTGCCTGTGTGAGAAAAGCAAGTCCAGAGGGCTGGAGTATGTCTGTTTCCCTCATGGGGGGAGGGGAGCGCTCTCTCAGCATGTGGGTTTGTCATCAGGGTAACTTTCCTGCCTTCCAAAGCATTTTGAACAGAATGTCAACTTTCCTTGATGACTCAGAATGATCATTATAGGCAGTGGCCTTGGAGACATGTAGGACCCTGAGATTTTGACTAAAATGAATTTAGAACAGGAGGAGAAAGAAAATTTCCTCGGTTAACTAAGAAGTGATTTATTGTAGTTTAATCAAAGACTTTTATCTCTCTTGGCTAATGGAAGAATGTTTTAACCAAGAGGAGGTTTTAGGCAGGTAATTCAGTAGCTCAGAGAGACAGACTTGGTCAGGACACAATCAGTATCATTCAGTAGCAACCCCATTTGTAAAGAGATGATTGTGTTCTGGGTGCTGTATTTAGCCTTGAATCTCCCACCAACACAGAAAGTTCAGTGCAGAGGGAAGTGGTTAAGAGCTGCTAGCTCTCAGGATACTCTTTCGGCCCAAATCTCAGCTTTGCCTCTCACCATCTGAAAGATCTTAGGAAAGATCCTTAACTGAATCTATAAGATTAGAATAATAACAGTACCTACCACATAGTGTTGTTGTGAGAATTGCATGAGATAATGCACATAAGCAAGCATGGTACAGAAGCATTTATTAAATATTAACTCTCAATGATTCTCATTTCACAAATAAAGAAAACTTAGTAACTAGCGGCGCCAAGGTTGGACTTCAAATCCCATTTTTTCACATTTTAGTACAGAGCCACTGCCAAAGGAGAGAAGGGAAACTGAAATGTGGCGGCATAATCAATGGGATCCCCCAAATAGTATCCCTAGTTAGAAGTTTCTTTAGTTGTTTACTTAGGATGTAGGTTTTGCTGCTAAAAACCAAAATATCAGTGGCATAAACACAGCAAGTTTACCTTCTTATCAAAAAGCAGAGTAAACATAAGCAGTGTAAGGTGATATGGTGGCTCCACTGTGTCAATGACCCAGACTCTTGCTTGTTGTTCTGCCAATATGCGACTGTTTGTCCCAACTCTGGGTACAAGGTCCACATCCAAGGCAGCAGATGAGGGGAATGGAGAGCATGAGTCTTCCTTTCAAAGAAGGGCGTGACCTGAGTATTGTCCATACTATGTCCATGCACATCCCATTGACCTACCCAACTGCAAGAGGATGGCAAAAATATTCTCAGCAGTTATTTGCTCAGCTATTACACTAAAGGTAAAAAGGAAGGGTGGTTATGGGGAGCTTAGGTGAAATAGTTTATTATTTGTCATGTTTATTATTATTTGTCCTGTTTCTAAGCTAAATTGATAATCTATTCTACTCCCATTCTATATATGCTGCTGTTTGGAATAGTTACCACTGGGGTAAATGGTTCTGTTTATCTCACTATTAAATATCCTAGATCCTTTGATTCTCCTTTTATCACTTTTTCACTGCCTTCTATTTCCTGTCTCATTACCTGTTAGTCTAGTGGTTGAAGCATTCCTCTTTCCCATGCCTGCTTGGGCCTTCCTCTCCACCACACACTTATATGCTTGACGCTTGCATTTTTTTTTCCTAGATAGAATTATATGCAATGTGAAAGGAAACTGGTTTGAGTGAAGGCTAACTTATCACAACTTTGGTATTAAGTCTTTGTTGTCTATTCAGTGGTGCTGCTGGCTTGCCTCCTGCTTCTTAGTCATGCTAGAAAACCTGACATCGCTGAGAAAGGAGGTGTCTCTGTATTAGAAGAAGAGAGAAAGGGGAAAAAAGACCAGTGATGGGGGAGAATTAAACAATCAGAAAACTACAGTCATCTAGGGAATTTTGCCAAGAAAACAAAAACAAAAACAAAACCCCCCAAACCTAGCACTTAAGAATAAAAAGATGAAGCAGAGAAGAAATATAGCAGAAGCAAATATGGGAAAGACCAACAAGAATTCAGGGATCAAAAGCAGCTTTCTTAAGTTAAAAAAAAAAAAAAAAAAAAAGTCCCAGAGTGTGGATGTCTGGAGTGCCCATCGCTAGCACGTTTTGTTCTGATTTAAGGCACCATTTGGGGGTGGGGAAGAGCCTCTAGTTTGTTAAGACTGTGGTTAATTAAAGTTGGGGACTCAGAATCTGGAGTTAGTATGCAGCTCATCCTCCTGCAAATTGAAAAGAAGGGCATTAGGATGCTGGTCACCCTGGACTCTGGCGAGGAGGAAAGGGGAGCTGAATGCTGGTCTTCACGCAGACCATTCTAATGACTAATCCTCTTTGTAATGGTCCATTTACATGTTAGAAGATCTAAAAGGCAGGAAGCATAGAAATGGGCTTTGAATTTTCTTCCTTAGAGTTTGTTTCCAATTAATCTTTCTGAGACAAGAATCGCAATCCCACCACAAACTGTTCTGAAGCTTTCAAGAGCAGGTTTTGCTACTACGGACAAGATGCTAACATACCAAAAAAGAAGAAAACAACTTAGTGTTTGGTTGGATATCCACCCCCAACCCCCCAACTATGAAAACAACTGATCCATCTCAATAAAAAGGCAGTAAACAATTTTTATTTAAAGTAGACTTTTGGCAGCTTTCTTAGAATCACAGGACAGGAGAGGATTGCCCAGATTTTTTAGAAATGAGGAAACAGGCCCAGAGAGGCCAAGCATTCTCAGAAGGTTGCTCAGCAAATGAGCGGCAGAGTGGGGACTAAAACTGTCTCCCGCTCCCTCACCACGCCATGCTGCCACTTCTTCACAGAATTTATCTTTAATGAAGAAAATAAGTAGCCTCCTAAGCCTGATTAGTTTTTTTTTTTTTTAAGATTTCTAAGGAAAACATGCATTTTATTTATGGAGAGTGGAAAGGTTTTGTATTCAAAGAAAAACAAGGTAACACAGAGAAGTGTCCCTTCATCCTAAGTGGAGGCGGTTGGGTAGTATCCCAAAGGCTATAAGAGGTTGTTTCTTGCTTCAAAGAGTCTTTCCAATCTCTCTTGCCTCTGGCCCGAAAACTCTCCTATTATTATTTCCTGAGGCAGAGATATTTAATAGATGATTGTTTGTCCATCACACTGTAGTTAAAAAGAAAACATTACCTGAGAAAAAAACCCCCTGCAATGATCAGCTGTTAATATTCACCAGCAGTGGCTTCAATCTTTTCTGGGGTCATGGAATATTTCAAAATCTGCTGAAATCTATGGCTCTTTTCCATAAAAATGCACATGTAAAATTACAGTATCTTAGGGTCTTCACTGCCCTCTGAAGCCCATCTTTGGAACCAGGAGAAGGATTCCTGTCTTTAAGTGAATTAGCTTGTCCTATTAGCTGGTTGGTCTTAACTAGCGGCGTCTAATGGGCATGGAACTAAGTTTCCATGGGAGAGAAAAAGAGCCCCAAATTTGCTGCCCTTAAAAGGTGAGCAACCAAGATAGAGAGTCCTGGGCAAGCTTGAGGGATGGGGACAAAAGGGAAAAATGAAAGAGAAGTTTCTCAGGGGAGTTTGGAGAGAAGCCAAAGATAAACTCTTCGACTTCATCACCTTGTCTTGTGTTGGCCATAATTATGATTTCCATGCTTATTTAACTTACTTAGCTGACCTCTGTAGTTATTCCAAAGCCACACATCTTCCTGGAATCCTTCCCCAAGACGTACTGACTCTCAATGGCAGCCTGGGCTCCTGAATAAGATGTCGAGCTGAGAGCAGAGTCCTTGTTTCCTGGTACCTTGCCATCTTATGCTGCTCATGGATCTATTGGACCCCAAAAGGGGTGGGAAGTTCCTGCAATAAGCTACGGGGAGATGATACATCACCAAAACCTAGACATGATCTTGGCAAGCACGGCAGGTAGGGATGTATTGATAAACATCAAAAGAGGTTGTGAATTCCAAGAAAGAAAGTGAATTGGAGTAACTCCAGAGAGTCAATTTTTTTTTTTTTTTTTTTAAAGATACGGTGTGATTTGTAATGCTCAGTGGGACATGGTTGAGTAATGTGTCTGGGCTCCTGTGAACAGCGGGAAGCCACAGAGAAGGACCTGAGCTCCCGGGACGTAGGGATGTATTGATAAACATCAAAAGAGGTTGTGAATTCCAAGAAAGAAAGTGAATTGGAGTAACTCCAGAGAGTCAATTTTTTTTTTTTTTTTTTTTAAAGATACGGTGTGATTTGTAATGCTCAGTGGGACATGGTTGAGTAATGTGTCTGGGCTCCTGTGAACAGCGGGAAGCCACAGAGAAGGACCTGAGCTCCCGGGACAAATAGGTGCCGTAGAGTCCATAGCAGTTCCAAAGAAGTGAGTCCAGGATGGAACTTGGGTGCTGAGCAGCCATTTCAAAAACTGTGAAAAGTTGCAGCCAGTCCTGGGCTGTTTCTCAGAACTTCACTGCCTCCATTTTGTTTAATGGTCATGTTCTCACAGACTGGGAATTCTTATAACAAGAAAGGGAGAATGTGGGAATTCCAGTTAAAAGCAACTGGGATATAGGGTCAGATAGCGGGAAGCCGGGTGATTGGCTGCATCTAGTCAGAATGGCCCAAGAGCATTTGAGCACAATGTTCTATGATCATTACTGCCTGATGAGTAGCCAATAGCCCCATGTGGCTGTTAGCACTTGAAATGTAGCTAGTGCAACTAAGGAACTGACTTTTACATTTTATTTAATTTTAATTGATTTAATTTAAATAAATATACCTAGCTAGTGGCTCCTATCTTGGACAGCTCCAGTCTGGACCTAGGGCAAGACCAAGTCAACATTGACCCACACCCCTGAGCAGCTTCTGCTGGAGTTAAAATCTGCTTTTATCCATTTCTCCATCCATTCATTCGTCAGGCATGTCTGACCCTACAGAGGTTCTAGTAGCCTGTAGCCACTGGGGCTTCTAGAATGGAGTCAGGAAACTCATCTCTAGCTCACCTGTTATACTCCCCTACAAACTGAGGGAGCCTCTTTTGTCTGTATCTTGATCAGGATGCTGACGACCATGGGTCAGGGTACTTCTCCATTCTACCTCCATCTCACCTCTCTGGGAATGCATCAGCCTTGGTTCTCCTCCCTTGCATGTGAAGTTGCCTGTCTTTCTTTTTACCACTGGCATTAAATTATTGACATTTCTCTCTATGTCTGTTTGTAAAATGGTCATTTTGGGTGTTCTCCAAGAGTACAGGGAGGCTAGAGTGAAACCTACAAATCATTATGAAGCTTATGGTGAGAAGAACAAACTGTTTAAGTTGGATATGATGTTCGAGTTGATGAAGTTCAACTTACTTGTTGCTCTGAAGAGGAAAACCATAAAACCAATGATTTGAGTAAAAAAAAGGCTACCATTCAGGCATCCACTTATTTGACAATACTTATGTGCCAGGTAGTGATGCAGCTGCTGGGGTACAGAAGTGAAAAAGAAAAAGAGTATCTGTCCTCACAGAACCCATTTCCTTGTGGGGATGATGGACAATAGGCCAGCAATCTAACAAATAGATAATAAAATCTCAGATAGAGAAAAGTGCTACCAAAATAAAGCAGAGTCAGGCTATAGAGTTGTGAGAAGTGCTGTTTTAGATGGGATGGCCAGGAAAATCCTCTCGGAGGGGGTGATGTTTGAGTTGAGACGTGGATAAAGTTAGGAATTGAGCCATGTGACTCGCGGTGGGGAGTGCAAATCGAGGGACAACGGAAATAGCCAAGGCCTGAAGGTGGAGTGTGTTTGGCTGGTCTGAGGGACAGGAATGAGGCAGCGGAGTGAGTCAGGGGGAGGAGATAAGTCAGAGGGGGGCCAGGGGCCAGAGGCTGGAGGGCCTTTTAGGTCATGGCATGGACTTGGATGTATTCTTGGATTTATTCTAAGTGCAATGGGATGCCATTGTGGAGCCTTTCCTCATGTCAGTTCCAACTCACTCGTTAGATTAAGAGTTGCAACTTTAAATGCCTAATGAGAGGTAATGAGAGTACAGGTAATGAGAGTGCAGGTAATTGAGAGTGCATGTCCTGTGGGTGGCGGTCAATGTTCAGCTCCAGGTTGTCATGGCCTTGCAGTAGTGCAAGACCAGTGCTTTTAGAGGTCATTCTTGATAAATGAAAATGTGGACATAGAAATGTTCATGTGAAAGATTTCAATTTTTAAATACTGCAAAAAATTCAAGTTAAATGTGCAAACACACATACACACATACACACACAGACACAGAGTACAGGCCAAAGAAAATATATCTGCAGAAAATTACCACCAGTCTGGGTGTTCTGCATTAGACAATCATGTTCAGAGAGTTTGGATTTTCAGCTAAAGCACATGTGAGAAAGAAAATTCCACATGATGCCAAAACACAATCACTAGAGGCTGTGGAATAACAGCCAGTGTAACTTCCACTATATGAGCCTAACCAGGGAGGGCAAAATCTACTTTTGCAAAGTGATCCTTCCGGTTGGGCTGTAGATAGTTGAAACAGACCATTGTTTTCTCTATAACACTGTGACAAAAATGAATAAGCTTAAAAAATAGTGCATTAAAAAAAAAACATTGGGGAATCCTCCAGCCTGTGGAACAAAAACCACATTCACAGAAAGATAGACCAGATGAAAAGGCAGAGGGCTATGTACCAGATGAAGGAACAAGATAAAACCCCTGAAAAACAACTAAATGAAGTAGAGATAGGCAACCTTCCAGAAAAAGAATTCAGAATAATGATAGTGAAGATGATCCAGGACCTCCGGAAAAGAATGGAGGCAAAGATCGAAAAGAGGAAAGAAATGTTTAACAAAGACCTAGAAGACTGAAAGAACAAACAAACAGAGAAGAACAATACAATAACTGAAATGAAAACTACACTAGAAGGAATCAATAGCAGAATAACTGAGGCAGAAGAACGGATAAGTGACCTGGAAGACAGAATGGTGGAATTCACTGCTGTGGAACAGAATAAAGAAAAAAGAATGAAAAGAAATGAAGACTGCTTAAGGGACCTCTGAGACAACATTAAACGCAACAACATTCGCATTATAAGGTCCCAGAACGAGAAGAGAGAGAGAAAGAACCAGAGAAAATATTTGAAGAGATTATAGTCGAAAACTTCCCTAACATGGGAAAGGAAATAGCCACCCAAGTACAGGAAGCGCAGCGAGTCCCATACAGCATAAACCCAAGGAGAAACACTCCGAGTTATCATTTCTCACATAATAATCAAATTGGCAAAAATTAAAGACAAAGAAAAATTATTGAAAGCAGCAAGGGAAAAACAACAAATAACATACAAGGGAACTCCCATAAGGTTAACAGCTGATTTCTCAGCAGAAACTCTACAAGCCAGAAGGGAGTGGCATGATATACTCAAAGTGATGAAAGGGAAGAACCTACAGCCAAGATTACTCTATCCCGCAAGGATCTCATTCAGATTCGATGGAGAAATCAAAAGCTTTACAGAAAAGCAAAAGTAAGAGAATTCAGCACCACCAAACCAGCTGCACAACAAATGCTAAAGGAACTTCTCTAAGTGGGAAACACAAGGGAAGAAAAGAACCTACAAAAACCAACCCAAAACAATTAAGAAAATGGTCATAGAAACTTACATATCGATAATTACCTTAAACGTGAATGGATTAATTGCTCCAACCAAAAGACACAGGCTTGCTGAATGGGTACAAAAACAAGACCCATATATATGTTGTCTACAAGAGACCCACTTCAGACCTAGGGACACATACAGACGGAAAATGAGGGGATGGAAAAACATATTCCATGCAAATGGAAATCAAAAGAAAGCTGGAGAAGCTATACTCATATCAGATAAAATAGACTTTAAAATAAACAATGTTACAAGAGACACAGAAGGACACTACATAATGATCAAGGGATCAATCCAAGAAGAAGATATAACAATTATAAATAGATATGCACCCAACATAGG